>NC_136057.1:1472369207-1472736707 GCF_964261635.1 Lissotriton helveticus | reverse complement strand
GGATCCTTGTGGAACACCCAGATCTGCAGGCACAGGTGTGGATAGCACATTGTCGATCTTGAACTTCTGTGACCGATTGTGAAGGAAGGACGAAAACCATTTGAGAACAGTTCCCGATAGACCCATTCTAGTGCTTAGCAGCTCCAGCAAGTTCTCATGTTTGACCGTGTCAAATGCTGACGAGAGGTCCAGAAGGATGAGGAGGCAGGACTCATTGCGATCTAGAATTTGGAGGGCGTCATCAATTATGTGTGTCATAGCTGTTTCCGTGCTATGTTTCGCTCGGAAGCCTGATTGATGAGGGTTGAGGAGGTCAAATTGGTCAATGTGTTTAGTTAGTTGTAGTTGGACACATTTTTCCAGCAGCTTGGCCAGGGTGGGGATATTGGTGATGGGCCGGTAATTGTTTAGGTCAGACGGATCAGCTGTAGGTTTCTTGAGTATAGGCGTGACTTGCCCCACCTTGAGGGAGTCCGGAATGAGGCCTTGTTGCAGGGAGCTGTTGATGATTTTGGTCCAGAGAGGGAGGAGCAAGGGGATGAAGTCTTTTACAGCATTAGCAGGTAGGGGGTCTGTGAGGTGATTAGAGGGCTTCAAGGTGCAGAGCAGTTTGCGTATTGCTTCTTCCGAGTAGGTATCGAAGTACAGCCAAGATGCTTTGTTTTTAGGTTGAGTGTAAGACATTCTGGTGTTGTTGGGGAATCGGCTTACATCCATGATGAGGTCATTTCTTATGTTGTCAGTCTTTAGCTTAAAGAAAGCAGAGAAGGCTTCACAGTGTGGGGTGTCGCTTGTTGTGCTGTTTGATTGTAGGGGTTGAGTCTTTGTTTGGGTCTTGATTAGTTCGAATAGCTTTCTTGGCCTGTTTTTTGCTTGGTCCAACTGGCTGCTAAAGAAGTCCGCCTTTGTGCGCTTTATTTTCCTAAAGTAGGCGTTTCTCTTGTTCTTAAGCCTTTTGAGGTGCAGTGCAGAAGGGTCCGATCTCCAGGTGCGCTCTGCCATTCGCATAGTACGCCTGTCGTCATTGAGTCTATCATCATACCAGGGGTTAGAAGTTTTGGTGGAGACTCTCTTCAGTTGCAGTGGGGCGACTTCATTGACTACTGTGTTCATAGAGTCAAGGTAGTGGTCCATCAGTGATTGAACATCCGAGACACCTGAAGGGGGAAGGAGGAGATTGCCGATGTGGGGGGGCAGGGTAGAGGGGTTAAGGTTCTTCATGTTCCTTTTCCATGTTTTGGATTTGATTGGTTGAGCTGGGATAGGTTTAACTTTTTCATTGATAAAGAAGGTGATAATGTGGTGATCAGACCAGTCGCAGGGTTGAATCGCCTCCAGTTGTGTTGAGTTCTCTTTGGCAATGATGAGATCGAGTATCGAGCCTTTGTCGTGTGTTGGCCTATCGCATATTTGGGTGAGATCAAGCACATTAAGGAAAGTTTTGAGACTATTTACCACTGTGTCTTTCTGATCGTTCCAGTGAAGATTGAAGTCACCCAGGTAGACTTGGGTTGTCTGCCGACCGGCATTGGAAGTGATCATGTCCATGAGTTGTTGAGTGAAAATGAGATTGTCACCAGGCGGGTGGTAGATGAGATGTAGAGCACAAGCTTGTTTGCCCTCGCTGGTGATGTCGAGGCAGAGGAGTTCACTGGAGGAGAGGGAGGGGGGGTGATTTTAGTAACGGAGAGGTTGCTCCTAAAAATGAATGCAATTCCCCCACCCGTCTTGCCAGGAGCCCTGTCCAGCCTAATGATGTGATAATTGGGGGGGACTAGTATGTCCATAATCGGGGTAGAGGCTTCAGTAAGCCACGTTTCCGTTAGAATAGCTAGGTCCAGATCCCTAGCTGAGACGAGATCAGCGATGTCGGAGGAGTGTCTCTGGGCCGATCTGCAATTGAGTAGGATGCATTTGAGTTTGGGAGAGAGAAGGGTGGTCGAGCTTTCTAGTGTGAGGGGAACATTTCTGAGGTTGTTAGGGACGGAACCTCTATTGTTGAGTGTTGGGCGCCTCAGAGGGTTTGTAAGAATTGTAGGTATGGGGATGTGTGCGTTGGATATGTGTTTTACCGGACCTGGGCCATAAGAGCGTAGTAGAGAGCATAATTCACGGTCCGACAATGGGTTGAGGGCACGACGGGGGCGGTGGGCGTTAGTGCAAACGGGGGTAGTCGGCCATCGCGGGTGTCGTTGGAGGCGAGGGTATGTAGGGAGGGTGCGTCGTTTGTAGGGTAGAGGGATGGATGGAGGTAGACTGGGCTGTGAGGAGAGAAGCTCTTTGATTGCGTGGACATCTTTTTTGATTTGTAGAATATCCTCTTTGACTTGCTGGAGGGTGGATAAAGTCTGGTCAGGAGGTGTATTGGGGATGGGGTTTGTGGTGAGAGCCATTGGTGACTCGTTGAGTAGTGCGTTGGAAAGCAGGCAAGGTATCGAGGGGGTGGATATGCTGGCGTTGTTGGAGTGTTCTGCAGAGCTAAAGAGTGGGATGGCATTCAAAGTGGGGGCCTTTTTGTAGGCGAGGGGTGTGGGTGAAGTAGGTGAAGTGGGCGGTAGGTGAGAGGCATACGTAGTGACGTCAGTGGGAGACGGTGTCGGTGGGTAGAAGAGTGAGTGAAGGCTGAAGACAGTGGGGGAGACAGGGGGGTAGTGAGGGCTGAGAATAGGAGGTGGGAGAGAGGGGGATGCTAAGGTAAGGGAGGCGGAGTGTTCTGTATCTTTTGTTGGGGGGGTGAAAGTGTCTTGGGTGAGGGTGGGGAGGGAGCTGGGGAGGGAGAGGTGTCCGCCGTGGGGGGGGGTGGGAGTGGGGGGTGGATAAACTCCAAATGGTGGTGTTTTCAGATGGTGGCTTGTGAGTGAGAGTTATTGTGTCAAGTGTGCGAGACTCGTGGGTGGGGGTGGGGAGTGAGCTGGGGAGGGAGAGGGGTCTGCCGTGGGGGGGAGGGGAGGAGGGGGTGGAAAAGCTCCGGGCGATGGTGTGTTCAGATGGTGGCGTGTTGTGAGTAGGTGTTGTTATGTCAGGGGGGAGAGGGGTGGAGGGGGTGTGAGTGGGGGTACGAGGGGGCCTGTTAGACGGGCGGCTAGTATATGAGGTGGGGACATTTGTGACTATTCTTGGGGAGTGTGGGGCGTTAACCGCAGGTGGGTCATATACTGGGGTGCTAGGGGTATAGATGTTGTAGGTGGGGGCTGCGATGTCAGGGGTGGTAGTGCTGGTGGAGTTCTGGGTGGGGGTCCGCAGTTTGGAGAGGTGTTCTTTGAACTTGGGGAACAGGTTGTCTAGTAGTTCCAGGTTCTTATCCGTGGATTGAATTAGGACAATCCCGTTATTGTAGATAGTGAGATAGATAGATAGATAGATAGATAGATAGATAGATAGATAGATAGATAGATAGATAGATAGATAGATAGATAGATAGAGTGAGGGCGATAGATAGATAGATAGATAGATAGATAGATAGATAGATAGATAGAGTGAGGGCGATAGATAGATAGATAGATAGATAGATAGATAGATAGATAGATAGATAGATAGATAGATAGATAGATAGATAGATATATATACTTATGTGGGTATTCAGCCAATCTTCTTCATTCATTGGTCTGTTGTTGTGGGGTGCACATTTTTCTTCTCTAAAGCATGGGGCAGTAGGAAAGCCCATTTCAGGCATTGGCTAACGTGACTGTGAGAAATGACATTGTGCTCTTTCACAAGGAGCACATCCGCACACAAAGTAGGCTCCTTCAGTGACAGGTACTACTCTGGCAATGGTTGCTTTTCAGGACCAAATGATATTTTATTCTACCCAATTAAAAAAAAAAATTAGTGAGGGACAGCAGTTCCACCAACAATAAAGTTTCACAAAAAACAGGACAAAATAAAGAAAGCATTAACAAAGCAAAAAGGCAAGTAACCAAAACAAGTCATATTGGCTTTTGCCAGTGCTTGTTTCAGTGGATCTAGTGCCTCCTTGACGAAGCAAAGAGCCTCACCAAGGAGGGTTGTGCACCATAGCGTGAGGACCACTTTTTAAAGCATTCTAGAGTCCAGGACCAGGGTATGAAATATACAGTTCGAACTTCTCAGATCAAGTAGGCCCATAAATGAGCTGCAATGTCACACCAAGGGCAGATTTAGCTCTATATGAGCTCCAGTTTCAAGGAAAATTATAACCATATCCATCCACCATCCAAATTTCAAGAGGCCTACATATTGGCTCCTAGACATGAGTATGAGACAGCAGCCAGCCAGAGGAAGGGGCAGGACTTCCACGCCCAGCATTCCCTGTGGCCACGACAACGCCGACATTCTGCCCCCAGAGGTGCCAACAAATGCAGCCAGGGGCTCCCGCAGTGCAGGACGTGCCCGGGCCAAGAGCGAGCCCGGAAGATGCCAGGCTGGGCCACTCCATTTAGCCCTTCACATCAGAAATAAAAGGTACTTATTTTGACATTTGAAAAGACTTACAAGCTGAACTTGTAGAAATTGCCAAATGGGCAAACGGAAAGCGGCTGAAGGAGGGTCAGGGGTACCCAAGAAAAGTAAAAAAGCAAAAAAAATCTTGAAGCACACTGGCAGCAACTGTGTCCTTGATTGCATTGACAACTTACTTGTTGAATGTGAGAACATCTTAGAACCCCAAACAGTTGAGTACCCAGGTAACAGCTGCCCTGTACCAGCTGGAAATATAGGCTGCTGTATTATGCCAGCAATCCCCAAAATGTTCATCAAGTCTGCATCCAAGAGGCCTGCATTCTGCCCTTCTATGGCAGGAAGTTCTAAAGAGGGGGTGCTCTCCATAATGTTGGAAAAAGGTCCCCCCGGGCTGCACGTAGCAGACTTCCCTTGCAGTAACCGATTCTCCCCCTTGACTGATTTGACCAGCACCCCCCAAGATGTTCCAGTGTGCCCTATAACGAATGTCACATGAATTTGGCCAACAGCCCCCCAAGCATCCAAGAGGCATGACACACAGGCCACTTGTGAGCTTAGGGAGGAGGTGGGGGTCCTGAGATCCATGATAGTCGAACTTAAGGGGCTGGTGAAGCTATATTTGGAAGCTAGTTGTAGCTCCAGCAAAAACCATGGGAGTAGTTTGAATCTGGCTAGACAATTAGCAGAAAGGATGCAGCCCACCAAACTACCAACCAAGCCTGGCTTAGACCTCCCTTTATTTTCTAATCTAGAATCCACCCAGGCAAATAAAGACCAAACTGATCAGGTACTAGACACAAGGCGCCCCAAGACAAATTCTATACCCAATCCAAGAGCGGGCTAGACTATACCAGCGGTCAACGGCCCCAACCATAGGAAAGGGGCTGTTCCTTGGATGACAGGAAGTCAGTTTGCTACATGAAAGGAAAGTTCTAAGATGGGATCGTATAACACCATCTTTATGGCCAATGTACCAAAATTAGCTAACAAATATGGGAAAGAGGGTGGGGAATCTCTTAAAAACCAAGCGATACATTGGATCAGACATGTTGGAGGGTGCCGATCACTTATTAGGGATGACATCCTAAGAGCTAGGTACCACAATCTCCGTGATCTACCATTTGACAAACACACAAAATAGACCCAGACAGACCCCACTGTTGTCTAAAATGTAAATACCCATATGCAGATTTTGCACACCTTGCTTGGACCTTTTGGAAAATAAACAAGTATTGGACCGAAGTATACCGTCCACTCGGGGAAATGATAGGCTTGGACCTCGACCCTACTCCAGAAGTAGCATTGTTGGGATACATGAGCAATATCCCAAAGCCAGTCCGGAAATTCACGCCCTTGGGTTTACTAATGGCAAAAAGAGAAATAGCACTCAAATGGGGGCGAAAGGCTGCACCGATGTGCAAAGAATGGCTGAGCAGTCTGGCATATTGCGACCTCAACTACGATTTCTATGCCTCCACTCTGTCTAGTAAATCCCGTCCGCGGGACATTTGGGGCCCTTTTAAACAATACACGGCAACAACACAATCACAGCCTACCACACGGCTAGAACGCGGGCTTGTACCTGCAGGTATTGGCTAATCCACTGGAAAATGTACATTGGATACAGAACTGTGATATTCAAATTGAGTGTATGTTTGTTTTCCCAGGTATCAAGAGAGAGGGTACCCCACTAGCTTCCAGGGAACAGGGTACAGTGACAGTCAGTCAACTAGGAATCCCTGGGTATACACTCACTATCCTTTCATACCACGATAGGTTAACATACACACTTTAGCAGGGAATACTGGTACAGTACACTAAGTAAATATTAATTTCCACAACAAAATTGGGACGTTCACAGTCTAATTTTAATAAAAACGTGTACATAAAAAAATATTTTTAGCGCTTTACAACACAATTTAAAATTTTCAAAGAAAGTTCTCTTTGAAAAGAGTAAAATTACAGCATTTAATTATAACATTTCATTACATATACATGTCAAATTCAAATTGAGATTAAGAGGCAAAGAGAGATACATAAATACCACTTCATCACATCAAAGAATACACATAAAAACAGTTTGTCAAACACCTATTGGTAAAAGTAAAAGAAACCCCCTCAATAAACTGTGGCCTCTTGCTATCTTTGCCACTACTCGTATCTAGATCCAAAGGCCTATAGTTTTATACAAAAATGAACAACAGTAACAGTAGTGCTTGTATATCAGTTGTTCACTAGACCTAGTTGGATTCTCTGTGTTAAAAGAATGCGTCGACGCGTTTCGGTGCAGTTCAAAAGATGTTGTGGCACCTTCTTCAGGACTTTCGTTTTTGGGGTTATTCGCTCCAATGCGTGGTGGCTTACACCCTCTCTGCAGATATACAGGGAGAGAAATGGTTGGATATCACTTATTACGAACAAGATGTGTGAACATCACATGATCTTACACTCTTCTCTACACATACTGTGCCTTAACCTCATTTTACAATATGTCCCCTACATCTTGCATCTCCTCGAGTGCAACTGTCAAGGTTTTACTATTTCGACCCACTTGGGAAAAGTCTATCTGTTTCTCCCACTCTGTACATCCTAATGTTTTTACTCCATATTGTGACTTTCTCATTATATTGGTTCTTATTCGCATCTCTTATCCCTCCGTAACCATTTTGCTGTGGAAATTTCTGAGGGAGAAGGGGCAGCTCATGGCCGACACTCACATACAAGGTATTGCAATCAGAACTCATTCTTACCCTTTATTTATGTGGACAAGTATCCGCATCGATATATTTATAGTACTCGGAATACTTCTTCTGTTTCCCACTCAGGAAAGTGAATGATCCTATGGGGGATATCGGGATGTGTTAGAGTATACGAGCTACTTATTTACTCTAGTTCCATAAGTAATAACTTATCAGACCATTTACCTCTTTCATGTATAGTAGAACCCCCGATATGGGGTATCTTCTCTGTTTGTCAACCCTTTGCAGTACTTAGCTGCTTATCTCTATGGGTACTAATTGGTATAAGAGTTTTTGTAAATCCCCTCTGTTCGGGTGAGTGGAACAAACTAATTATTTATTATTCCTGAAGTCATTGAAACCCATCTTACCTTAAAACTTTATACAACTTTACTCGGACGGGCATAGATATATGTTTCTCCTTCACAGAACTGGATACGTTCTAATAAGGTAAACAAATATATAGATATATTTTTATATATGCCAAGTTGCATTGCTACATTTTCAAAGCTACTTATACTCTGTGCCGATTCAGTACATTAGTTTAGCCCCGATTATCCCGGTTTTACTCGTTACTAGGGCTTTTTAAAATGTAGAATTCAGCATCTTGTCCTAACTTTGTAGATTTTAAGCTGTGCCCCAGAGTGCATTTCGTGATGGGAAGTACACATGATTAGTCTGAACGTATAACGGGGGAGCTTTACTCGATCCCTTGCTCTCTTAACGCGAACTCCTCCCTGTAAAGTTAGAACTATCCCACCCGGGATTCTATTCTAGTCCTCTCTTACCTTGTTATTTATGGAGTCGCGTCTCTGCCTCGTCTCAACACCATCAAATGTACCGAACACTACCCGCCTCTTATATACCCGTTGGCGGCATCTCCGATAAGTTTCACCTGTGGGGCATACCTTTGTTTATGGGGCGTTACTCGCTGAGCAAAAAAGAAAATAGAGCGCCATCTTGGAACGGTGTATATAAAATACTACCGTGTAGTTAGCGCAAAATGCGTTATTTTAAGGAAAACCACCCTCATCATAGCAATACATGTGTTTTTACGGTTCACCCTATTATTAAATGATTTTCTCTAATTATTCACAGTTTTTATGATACTATCTCCCGGCTTACACGGTTTGTTTTCCCAACGTGTATATAACATGTATATAACATTATGGGGCAACCTTTCTGTAAGGGGACATCATGTCTTCATAATGGAATCCTTATAAGGCACACCTATTCTACCTTAAAAGTTCCCATACTTTTTTCCTTATTAGCGCGTATGTGGAATCGTGGACCAGCTTTACTATAGCGTGGCGCCATCTTTGACTAACAGAGGTCTTGTAGTGCGTCCCTATTGGGGTCGGTAGTTTATTATCAATTGCTCGTCAGATTAGGGCAACATACTGACTCTACGTTTTACAATATATTCGCTCACAGGCTGAACTCATTACGGCGATTTAGGGTTTCTCGCTGGTCTTTCCCATTGGGGGAATGATAGTAACATTTAATTCATCCATCCCCAGTATTTCCCTAACTATTCCGTATATATATGTTATCCGTTCGATATTATGCACAGGGGCCACATCATTTTTTAGTTTATATTCAAGTATGGCTAGTCCCCTTGCTTGGTGACACGTAGCTCTATATTATGATTTACCAGTGTCGTACCCTGTACCTTACTGGCTGACGAGTGACTTTACATTTTAATATACCAGTGTCGCTTCCTGTTCTTCTGAGGTTATATCAGGGCTTCCCACTCTTCCCTAGAGTTAAGGCCCTGTCGGATCGTATTGAATTTTACTATATACCACTGCTCTTGTTGCTTTCTTCTGGTAGTACTGTTGCCTAATCTGGTCTGTTCTTTTATTCTTTCTAGTATGACCCATCTAAGGTCCTTCTCGTTGTGTCCCTGTTCCTTCCAGTGTGTTACTAGTGGTGCATTCTCTTTATTAGTCCTGATGGCTGTTTGTTTTCCCATACTGTGATTTGATTGCACTGTAGAAATAAGCACTTGATGCTGCGATTAGTGAGGGTGAAGTTTAGGCAATTGCAACGCTGATTGTCCAGACTGAATAAACTCATGTGGAGATAAATGTCATGCAATGCGCGAACCTCTGTAACACGTACTGTAATGTCACAAATGTCATTGAACTGGAGCTGGAAAAATGTATTGTGCTAATTCTGAAACTGGTAAATACAGGGTTTTTTTTTTTTAATCTACCATTTGACAATATAGAGTTATTGCTCAGAAGTGAAGAATTGGTAGAAAACCTGATAGAACTTGCCCACCAGGTACATCTACCATTCAATTTAGGCGTTGCTTACCTATTGGCAAGGAACATGCGTGGTATCCCCGCACAACTGATCGTCCCAGTCCAGACACTCCCGTAGGACCAACAGATTGACTCCCTAATCCTACAGCTTCTCATTATACTATTGAGCACACTTTAACCATCAGCCGCCCCTATATCGAGGAAAGTCCGCTGTTAGGCATTGGGGGTGGGTACAAAGAAGGCCAAACTGCACCTAGGAGGAGCGGGCCACCTTTGTGAAAGGGAATACCCTTAGGCACTAGTGTAGCAGCCCATGATGAGTAGCAGGTATCACTGGTTCGAGAGACAATGAATACTTGTTTAATTTGTGCCCCGCCAACATAGACCTTGGGGCGAACCTAAGGTTTATCACTTGGAATGTGGCTGGGCGGAGCAACAAATTGTCACTCCCCCATTGGAATAACTTAATGGAGGGTTATGACATTTGCCTTTTTCAAGAAACTTGGAGTTTAGTTCCAGCATACAAGCCGGGATACGTTAGTTACCCTCATCTCTCAGTTTCATCAGGGAAAGGCCGCCCCACTGGAGGGTTGCTAATATGGGTCAAAATAGCCCTAGGCTGCAAGATTACATTTCTGTGTTCAGATAGTCTAGATATATTGGGGATCTGTTTGAAGGGTCATGAAGGCAAATCTAGAGATATCTATAACATGTATATCAGCGCAACAAGGGGGGGGGTCGTCCATCAGTCACCATTAAAAATCTAGAAGAACAACCGGATAAAAGAACCTTCTAAAACCCGTTGTTGATCGCAGGCGACCTGAATGCGACTTTCGAGCCCTTAGATAAAAGTGATGTGACTGAGGCAAGTTAGGAGGATGCTGAGTGGTCTGTCCCTCCATTAGATCTCCCCCGATCAAGAAATGGTCCCAGCTTATGCTCCAAATAAAAGCTTTAACCCTTGAGTAGACAAAATGGGTGCTCACCCCTTTAATAGAGTAAGCAGCACGAGTCGAATTGATTACACTCTGATAAATCTGCGGCTATGGAGCATAGTTATTGATTTGTCTGTTGATGAATCTATCGACAGCAATCACAATCCACTGACTCTAAGCATGAGACTGCCTTGGGTGGGTTCCATTACTCAGAAATTAGACCACCTGTTAACTAAAGTAGTCCAGGTGTCCAACGATAAACGCCGCTTAAAGTGGCGCAAGGTGTTTCTGTCCGAAGACAAGTTATCGGGGCTGCCAATGATCTCATGGAAGGTTTCTCCAAACTAGAGTTGCTCCTAGAAAAAGCAGAAAGCTTAGTGGGGGCAACCAATGTCCACACAGCCCTCTTTAAGCAACTAGGCTCATATTTCAACGTAGCCAACCAGCCGCAAACACACAGGACCAATAAAAGGGATCCCACTACTTGGTTCAATAAAGAGTGTTGGATTTCCCGAATTGACTTAGCTAAGGCATTAAAATCTAAAGTCAGAGGGGATATATAAACCCCAAGAAAGGATTACAAATTTTCCCTACAAAAAGCCAAAAGAGTGTGGGATGAAGTACACTGGCAGAATCTCAAGGAAGCTTGTGGAAAAAGACATTCAAAGAGGTTCTGGGTATTAATAGTCTGGGATGATGAAGAAGGAGCAAATCATATTATGGCATCAGCCTGTTATGATCGCTTCCATCAACTCTACAAAGGCAAAGGTAGCACATATATTTCCCAGGGAAGCTTCAACCATTGTGGCTTTGCCTACGGACAGTGACCTATTCACGCTAAAGGATATTGAAGTTTCCGTTGGTAAAATTGTTCCGTCGAAAGCCCCAGGTCCAGACGGTATACTGGGTGATCTCTTTCTTTATGACAGCCTGAACTGGTCCCGTTGCATCTTTTTGTTTGCAAATGCCATAGCAAGGGGTGCCCTGGTGCTCCTGGTGAGGGGCTGAGGTGGTCCCCATCTATTAAAAAGGGGACAAAGAACTCCCTAGCAACTATAGGCCCATAAGCCTAATAGACGCTATGCAGAAAGTATTCTCCCAAGCCCATTTGCAGAAAATTCAGATGTGGGCTGATGAAAATGACATTTTTACCCCTTTCCAAGCAGGTTTCAGGGAAAAAACCGGGACAGTCAATCAAGTGTTTCGACTCCTCCTCCTTTACTGGAAGACAGTGGTTATCGGTAAGGGCAGTTTGTATATAGTCTTCATAGATTTGAAGACCGCATTCGACTTAGTCCCAAGGCAGAAGCTGGGGCAGGTACTTAATGACAATGGGAATCCAAGTTGAAATCCTAAACCTAGTTATAAGGTTACATGAAGACAACTCTGCAGAGTGAGGTGGGGCACCCAAAGGGAAACGTTATCCCTGTCGGCAGGGGAGTCTGACAGGGATGTGTTTTAGCGCCCGCACTTTTCTCACTATACATCAATGACATAGTAAGATTTCTCTCTATAAATACCTGCTAATGCCCTAACCCTAGAAGGGGAAAAGATTGTGACCCTTCTTTTCTTAGACGACACCCTGCTGGTGTCCAAAACCCCAGTGCACCCTAGTTACTTTTGGATAGATTCAAACGTTTTTGTGATATGCGGGGTCTAGTGCTAAACACCACAAAGACAACGTTTATGACCTTAAATCCCCATAAGTCTTACAGGGGCAGCCCATCACTGGGAGGAGCAATGTTAGAAAAGGGAAAGACTTTCGAATATTTAGGTATCACATTTTCTGAGAAAATGCTGTGGAGACCTCATGTCCAAAAGATGGCTCTGAAACACAAGCAGATAGTCGGGGCATTAAGGAAAGAACGTCACCAGTCATCAAGTAAACCTACAGCTGTGGCCATGCCAGTATATGATGCCGAGGCGGTTAATTCTGCCTTATACGGAGCAGAACTATGGGGCTCTGAGAATCTAGAGGAGATGATTAAATCTGAGCACTCATTTTTGAGGACCCTGGTATCATTGCCCCAGAGCACCCCACTCCACTCCCTAATGCTGGATATGGACAGGAGATCAATACATAATATCGCCAAGCTTTGTCCTCTCTTATTCTGGATTAGACTTAGATCTGTCCCGGAGCTCTCCCCTTCTGCAAATGCAATGTCAGAACTAATTTGCCTTGATAAACAACGAGATCAAATGGCTCTGCAATGTGAGGAGGCTCCTTGCAGAAATATGGCTGCAGACAGCCTGGGACAATTATAGTATACCCTAGCCACGAAGGAGTATAATCAAGCTTCATTATTGGGATTGGGTCACCCAGAAAGCCTGTCAGGCAATCATCCTGGGGGAGGCTCACATTGGAATTTAGATTCTACAAGCAAACCACCTACTTGAAGCCCTAGCTAGACTTAATCACAATTCCGCTTGACAGAAAACTGTACATCCAGTTTAGGTTTGGCTCACTTCCTTTGTTTGACTTTCAAAGTGGGTGGCAAAACAATAAATTAGTGCCAAAAAACTGTCCTGGCTGCGAACACTACAAAGAATCTTTGCCTCATGTTATGTTCGCTTGCCCGGACTATTTTCAGCCGAGATCGAGGTGGCTAAAACCAATTGGTAGGCAATTGGGCACATGCGATCCCCAGGCAGTTATGGGAATCTTTAAATCAGATACAAGACCATTGTTCGCCTGCGCCATTGCTAAATTCCTTGGCCACATGTGGCGTATTAGGTGAAGAGTTCTGGACAGAAAGTTGTGAGGCTGCACTGACACTTTAAAGAGATTGTCCCCATTTTAACAGCAAAGTTGCTATATCTATGTACTGTATGTTTTTAGGTCTCGGCCAGGCGAAAGCAGTGCATCCGCTGCTCTGCCATGCAGAGGCCTTTTGGAATCGATACGATTCCAGTGTGTATGCGGGGAGACAAATGAGACAGAAGATGTGCACGCGAGGATTGGATACTTTACTGGCGGCGTGATACACTAGGGACTTTTTTTTCACCGCCAGTAAAGGCAGTCCCCGCATGCACATCTTCTGTCCTCCCCATGACGGGCCTCGCTTGTTTAATTATATTGTTTATTGTAAAAAAAGTTAAAATAGTGGAGGCATCTTTTTACTTCATGTTTTTAATTTTTTTTATAAAGGATGGCTGATGTATTTTAAAATATCCAATCAGGAAACAATCATTGTACGTTAACCTGTGAGGAGCTATGATGGAGAAAACTTTTATGGCATGTTGCTGAAATAAAGTTTTTGGGGAATTCGTTAATGCTTTTTGATTTACTCCTGAGACCACCGCAAAGCTCCTTCTCTTCGGAAAATATCTAAAAACAATTCTGTTAAAAATTCTCAGAAAATGAACTTAAGTCATCGGAGGCAGCAACAATGTTACCAGTAAATGGAGAACACCCATCATTCTGGGCATGCTTAAACTACCATGAATAAGGCCCCATAGACTGTAGATTAAAGACACATTTGGATTCCAGGATTAATTACTTTGTAGATCCCGCCATTGACGTCAGATTGTTATTCCAAAGGAGACCTCATCACTAGCTATATAGCAACATACAGGTGGATTGAGATATCGCGGGCTGCACCTTGCAACGATTTTACCCACCCTCGGTAAACTGCTCTGTGAAATATTCATTGCCCCTGAACCATAGACTGCTCCCCTCCCATGTGCAGCGAGAGACAGGGCGAGGAACCTGAAAGCGTCTCTTCTCTATCCCCTCCAGATCCTGCAGGACATGATGAAGGAGATTGACTATGATGGCAACGGCACGGTGTCCTATGAGGAGTGGCTGAGGGGAGGCCTCACCACGGTCTCCCTGTTGGTCCTGCTGGGGCTAGAGACGGTATGTGGGGTCAGACCTTTAGGGGCATCCAAGACTGTTGGGGGTGGGGCTCTGTAAGAAGCAAGAGAGGGGTGCAAGTGGAGGCATCAGCATCAACGGAGAACTAACGCTCTCGCCATCTCTTTCTTCCCATCAATGTTTCTCTGCATCGCCCTCTATCTCTGTCTGTCTGCATCTCCATTCATGGTCCTCGTTTACCAAATATTTCCCCTTCCACTTCTTCCTCTCTGATTCCTCTCGATCTTTCTGTCACTTGGTCTGCCTCCGTCTCTATTTGTATCCCTGACTTTGTTTTTTTCCTTTCCCATTTCTCTCTATTTCACATCCTCCATTGCTTCCCAACCCTATCCTGTCTCCTACCAATTTCCATTGTTTTTTCTTTCGCTCTCACTCACTCCTTCCATTCTTACATCACTCTGATTCCCCCTGTCCGGTACTATCTGTCTCTCTCGCTCTGTCTCTCTCTGCTTTCCTCTCTCTCTTTTCCACACAGAGTATGAAGGATGACGGACAGCACATGTGGCGCCTGAAGCATTTCAACCGTCCTGTTTACTGCAACGTCTGCGAAACCCTCCTGTTCGGGGTCCGGAAGCAGGGCCTCTGCTGCACCTGTAAGTCTACGAACCTCCTTCTTGCCAAACCAGCCAGCCCTGCCTTTAAAGTTGTCTGCGGTTCCTGTCATACCGGAAGTGTGCGCATCAACTTTAAAACTGACATTGGCAGCTAGTTGTATGTCAAGAATTCTTGTGGTAACTCTAGGAAAGATGGGTACATGTACTTATTCTATTCAAAGTTTATTTTATTGCTTTTTTTCAGATAAAAACGAAAACATAACACAGTCGCAACAATTCGTTTTTTAAATATCGAATCTAATTCCATCAATTTATACCAATAAATAGATGGGTTAAGAAATTTACCAGTAAACACAGTCAATAAGGGAATATTGCTTAAGATCATATTATATTCAGTCACAATATGGGAGATGCGCAAGTTCAAACGAGCCACTCCTTCACATGTTAGGGTTTGTAAAGTATAGTAAATCAATAAGGACTAGCTATGTTGTGTTAGAATGACTCAATAGGTACGCCTGTTGACAAACCATTCGGTTTGGTCATGAAGCCCTCACCCACCAACCTAGTTGGTGGCATGCTTCATCATCGGGCCCACCACAGTGACACCGAATGTGTCCCGGGTGTGCTGCGACTCCAGATTACTGAGGAGCTGGTATACTTTCTGAGTGTGCAGTGTTGGTGAATGTGAGAGTGAAAGTTTTAAAAGCTATACAGTGGGTTCCAGTGCCCGAGGGTGTATGGATAAACTTTAATACCTGGGCCCCTGTTAGCAGCTAAAAAGGCAAACGGACGCGGTGGAGGGAATTATGATCTCCTGCGTCCTATGTGGTCTACATGTTTCAGCCAGGCCTTTTGGGTTAAAACTGGCTTTCCTCAGGACCAATGAGTATGTGACGGTGATAAAAACTATATTAAGTGATATGTTTTGTATTAAAAGTGTCGCACTCGCTAAGGTGCGTTACGTGTAAGAGGGGGATTCCCTCTACTTTAACTTGCTGTTTGCTGTTAAAGCCTCCTTGGGTCACCTGGCAGGGAGAGAAGACCGGAATTGCCGGTCTAAGTGCTCTGTAGACCTGTTGTCCTGCTGCGGTGGGAGGTCTACCACTCTAGCCGTAAGGCTACATCCTCTCCCCATCATTCTAGAGACTAGAGGCATGATCTGAGATCTAGTTTATTCTAAGGGAGGGGCTAGGCCTGACTTACAGCAGGAGGGCATTGGAAAGAGAAGAAGACGCCTGAATGATCTGTCACGAGATGGTGGGCAGTGGGGTTTGAGTACCATTATTTATGTATTCGGAGGCTTTCTGTAGCATAAGCCACAATACCACGACCAAGAACTTTACATTAAATTAGGCATGTAGCCAATTATTTTATCTAGCATGTATGGTGTTCAAAGGTAGTCGAAAGCACAGTCTAAGTATATGCAATGCAAGTGTATCCACCAACATAACTGGAAGGTAGCAGTATTTTGGAAGGGTTGTATGACACAACCACACTTTCCTTTCCCATGCATTCCTTAACAACGCGGGCAAAACAACGAATGCGTCTGAACCACGTATTCCATTTACAACACATGTCGTTACAGACTTGCCGTAGGGGGGCGCTGGACTTTGGCATAGTATAATTTACTTATCCAAATCCAGTTCCCGCAACAGTACTCCACTTTGCCTAACACATGTTGTTGTAACGACTTGCTTTGTAAATGGAATACTTTGTTCAGACGCTTTTGTTGTTCCGCCCGTGTTGCAAATGCAACGCATTGTTCCGCGGTCGTGGTATTTGCTTTTTCCCTTGTGGAATAAGACTTTGAGAAGGTGATTGGCTCATGATGCTTATCGGAGTGTTAAAAAGCAAGGGTCACTTCTAGGGACCTTAATCGTCTGGTTAAGTAAAGGTATACTTAAGTCAGGAGGATTCTTCCCTGCTAGTTAACTGAACTATCTAGCAAGAACCCTCTCATTTCTCGAATTCTATGTAAGAGCTTGTTGTTCGGAGGCCCAGAGGAATTGTGTTGGAACACTGTTGGTGCTGCATTTGTCAGGGATTGTCTGAGTTTTTTTGCTTCTTAATTTTCGGGATTTCAAGTGTGAGCATTTCTTTGTTCCTAGAATTTTTTCCCCCTGAACGTTTCATTTCTGATGCAGGGATTTATAAGTGATAGAAACCATTCCAAGAAGGCTTCTTCTGTCCATTGGAAGCCGGTTCATGGATCTTAGAACTGTAAAAACCTTTTCTGTTCAAGACGAGTCTTGCTGCAGTATTCGGCACCGCTTCCAGCGGCGAAAGGCTTGTTTTTTGGGATACATGTAAAAAGGGCAACTTTGTATTTTGTTTGGGTAGAGCTAAGGGTGGTACTGAGAACAAGTACTGTAGGTTGCTTAAGGTGTGTTGTTACTGTTGCACAGTCCTGGCTTTGTGTATTTTGTGTTCATGAATAGATAGTATCTTGTGAAGCAGAAAACCTAGACATTTTGCTTTATTTACAATAACCAGTTTTTTAATCGGGTGTTTGACCCCGTCTTGTTCAGTAGAGTATTAGGAAGGGTAGTAGGATGAACCGTATCAAAGTATATGTCGTCTTCAATGACCATCAGGCACCGTTAGTGTATCGGTTTCTAAGTTACAACCCTCCCTAGAGCTGCATTGGCTTGAGTCAAGGAAGTTGTATCTGGTACTGTGTTCTTTTAGTCGAAAAATCACACTGGTTTGCCCATGAAGGGGAGCACTCTTACTGGTCTGAAGGTGTTGTTTGATCTGTGTCAGTGGAATGTTTCTTTAGCAAAGGCTTGAACTTATCTTTTTTAGACTCTCTGGGAATGTTCCTGTTTCAAGTGAATAATTTATGCTCTACTGCTATCTTGATGAAATGTACATCACTACAGGTTTGGTTTGGAAGGAAGGGATGGAATCGTCCACATGCGAGAAGGGGTGAAACTTTCTCAATCCTTGGGTATGCGGTCAAATGATTCCCTTTTGTTAGAGAATTTTAGGAGGTAGAGTTTGGCTGATGACAGAGAGTGTGATGGAGGGGACCTAAGAACATTTCTAGGATACGTTTTGAAGGATAACATATCTATTGTGATGTACTGACCTGCCCTGTCTCTCCCCTGCATGCTCACCTCACTTTGCCCCTGCCACTCTCCGTGCCTGTCGCTTTTCTTCACCCGCTCTTTCTCTTGACCTTTCTCTTTTATCGTGAGTCTTCTCTCCTAGCCTGCTCTCTCCTCACTTCTTCCTTTTCCTCATTTGCCTGTTTCCTCACCTGCCTTTCTCCTGACATTTTTCTCACCTCATAAAACCCCCTTCCTTATCTCATGCCCTCTCCTAACCAGCCAGTTTTCCTTGCCTGCCTTTTCTCCTATCTTGCCTTCTCTTCTGACCTCTCATTTCTCTCTCACACCTCCCCTTCCCTGCTGTTTTACCTCACTTATTTCAGTTGCTAACCAATTGCCACACCATCTTGTTCCTGTCTTGCTCTCCCCCCTCGTACTTTTTTTTCCCCTCAGGTGTGCCGTGCTCTTTAGTACCGTGCTTCCTCCCCTTTCTTGCCACCCGTCATCATCTGTCCACTCTCATTAACCTGTCTTCTTGCCAGCTGTCCTCTGCTGTTCCCTTTTGTTACTCGCCCCTCCCCTCACCTGCTCCTTTTCCTCACTTGCCCTTCTCTACTCACTTGCACCCTCTCCTCACCGACCTCCTCGTCTCATCTGCTCCCTCCATTTAACCTGCCTCTTTCCTCACCTGCTGTCCTCTACTGTTCCCTTCTGTCACCCATTCCCTCTCCTCCCCTGCCCTTTGCCTTGTCTGCCCCTCTTCTCACCTGCTTCTTCTCCTCACCTGCCTCTTCTCCTCACCTGCCTCATCCTTACCTGCCCCCTCTCCTCACATGTCCAGTGACTTCAGTAAACAGATGGAGCCTTGGCTTCTCAGTGGTTTCTGTGATGATCTCATCTATTGTGTCTAGGATCTTCTGTTGTGGGCTGTTTTAAAGCAATTGTACTAGATTATTCACCCAGTATTATGTTTCTTGGCCTTGACTCTTGTCCAGTGCTGTATTAAACTCTGGGGGAGATTTACCAAAAAGTCCGGCAACGCAGCATATCCCCCTGTGGGACTGTGCTGCGTTGTGCGACAGGGAGGGAGCAGGGGAGCTCATATCTTCAGAAATATGTCTCTCTCCTCCCTTTCCGTTGCGCCAGCGCTGATTTCAGCGGCCGTGCACCATCCACACACCTTAGCGCCATAGCGCTAGGGTGTGTGCATAAATCAAGCATCGGTTTTGTACCCTTCTTATTCAAAATACTATGCCTAGACATAATGGAAAGCTTTTCCTACTTTGAATGCGTGCTACACAGTGCAGCACGCATGCAAAGTCGGAAAAGCACGGAGAAATTAAAGCATTTCACCTGCTAACACCTCTTTTGACGGGGCGTTAACTTTTGGAGCAAAACCATGTATACAAATCTTTGTACAAATGGTTTTACGTCAAAGGGCATGGGTGGTTACATGGGAATGCCCATGTTCCACCCATGTAACGCCCCATCTGCGCCAAGTAACGCAAAGCAGTGCATCGTGCTGTTTTGTGCTACTTTGAGGGTGCTTTCCAGTTTTGCACTGGGAAGTGAATAGCAAAATAAACATTTCGCACTGGTTAGTGTCACTTTTGTGATGCTATCCCAGCGCAAAAATGTTTGTAAATCTCCCCCTCGGTCTCACCTGTGCTGTATAAAACTTGAAAAGCAATTAAAAAAAATCTTTCCTTTTTCTGACCTCTTTCTCCCACCTTCTCTGTGTCCCCAATATCTTACTTCCTTCAAAACCTTGCCTCCTCTTCCTAGTTTGCAGATACACTGTGCACGAACGCTGTGCTGGCAAAGCGCCCTCCTGCTGCATCAGCACCTACGCCAAGTCCCGCAAAGATGCCAACGTAAGTCTTTTTGGGGCCAACACCATGAACCAAACAAGGGGGCAAGCCCGCAGGTGTGCTACTGAAATGTCAAGTTTCACATATCATCTTAAAAAAATATTGTATCCAAAATATTGACCACTATAAAATCATGAATAGAAGTATATGTAGGTATGTATACATTTAACATTGTTAATAGTACAATTATACTTACCTGTGTTAATGTACCTTTACCATATTGTGGTTAAATATTTTAAAGGACTAGCTCTTTCTTTTTCTGTCTGTCTTTTTCTTCGCCTCTAAATCTCACTCATCCAAGTGGCTCACTCGCAATCAATATTTTAAACGCTTAAAACACATAGTGTCAAGGATAGTCAATATAAAAACATGCTATAGGGCAATGTTGTCATACATTTTGTGTCCCATCCCCAAACGCATGACCTCTCTGGTTGCAAAAACATATATCAGCCTGCAAAATGCAGACTGCAAGAAACTGACTTGCACAATGTTTTAATGTAATCATCACAGGCGAGTGTAGAATCACTATTCTCTTTTTTATAAGCCCTTTCTATTCAATTTTTACATGGCAGGTGGGTATCTACATGTAGTGTATGTCTTAAATCTCCATATATTAGTAAGAGAAACACACAAATCTCAAAATTTCCGTGATCAGTAAAGCAGTCATTCCTGGAATTTGACGTACATGGAAATTTAGATCGTGAAATATTGAAGTGACCCCTCCGAGTATCCCAATTTGGATCTGTTTCTACATACGACTTTGTATATGACACACCAGTCAATGCCTTTCAGCCAGTCCTTCACTTTAGGAGCTTTATCAGACCTCTAGGATTAAGCGACATTCCCTTGGCCAAAACAGTTAATCTCTATGTAACCCCTTGCAGCCAGAAAACCACCTAACTGCTCCTCCATAACACCCTAGAGCCCCATTGTGGCGAGAGATCAACAGGCTAATCCATAAGCTTGTTAAGACAGGTGTAGCACTTATCCAGTAGTTTTCAATTACTTCACAATTCCAAACTGTAAGGAAAAAATCAACCATCTTTTGACTATATCTACAGCAGGTGGGGTCTAAGTCTCACTATTTTCCAACAGCATTCCTGGGTGTATACACTCTCTGAAAGTACTTACATTGAATCAAGTTTACCTTGATAGATATGACTAGATTTCATGGGACCACTTTCACCGCCCTCTTTTTTCATCATCTATTGGACCCAAGTCTTGTTTCCAACAGGCTTTCAGCCTAAAGATTGACTCAAGGGCATTCATTACTAGTAATCAATACATTTAAGACCGTCCTCATTTGCTCACTTCGCTTATTACTTCTTTGGCATCCAGTGGACTGAATTCAGGAAAATGCAATTCATGTTCGGTATAGTTCTAGGGCATGACTCTACTACAGGCATTTATGGAACTGCCATTTATGGATTCTTCGCTGAGCCTAATGAAGAACTTAATACACCCTTTTTCCACATAAGCCCCTAGCTTCAAACTCCATCTCCAAATCTGAAGATGAATTTCAGCAGATCCAAACTCTCAAATAAATCTGGTTTAAAGTGTAAAGCAGTGTCCTACGTCCAGACAGCCATTAGCCATGGTTAGCTGGACTGCCAAGTTTTAAAGGTGCATATCTGCCAAGGCCACCATCATACACCGATTGGGTACACTTACAAAACAGAATCTATCATATTTTACCCACCTGCAGAAAGATGTAGGAGCCTTCACATAAAGTTTATGTTTATGTTTGGGGGATTTATTAATCGCTCTTTCACCGAAAGGTCTCTTAGCGCTATGGGAGATAGAAGAAACCGTCCTCTAACAGTAGACTTGGGTGAACAGCCAAGTTTTCCGTTTTTTTCTGAAACTGATGTACTCAAATGTTAGTCTGATGTCAATCGGCAGGGAATTCCAGAGTTTTGGGCCGAGTACAGAGAAACAAGAACCACCCATTCTCTTACGCTTAAATCGAAGGATAGCCAGCATATTCATAAAGGCTGATCTGAGATTCTGTTCGGGAAGGTACAGTGAAATCTTTGTAGAGATGAATTTGGGGCCCGTCTCATGGATTGCATTGAAAATCATGTGTAAATATCAAGGACCCCCTGAGAGGATGGATACTACAAGTCCTAGGTCAGGGATTACTAACATGAGAGGTAACAACCAAGGCACTAAAACCAAAAACTTTTTTTGTTTCAATGAAATAAATATATAAGAAGAAGTAATATAAGTAGGTCTAAATTCAGTTTTTATTACTGACCATGTTAAAAGAATCAATCACAAAAAATACATAATACAAGTCATAAAATTGAGAGACAAAATTTTTCATTAAGTGGTAAATAATAAATCCACAATAAACAATCAATCATAATAAAAAATATATAATCACATTTAAAAAGTGGCATAAAAGATTAATTTTCTACGCGCGTTTCGGCGACCAGCGCCTTCTTCTGGAGTAGCCACGTGTATCACACTCTAACGAGGCACCTTGAAATGGAATAGTCACCAATAGAGGAGTGATATCTTGTATTGATGAAGAGAAGGACAGGATAAAGAGCTTGTGAGTTTTAAATTTTTTCCCGCGAATGATAAAAAAGGATATATGTCCACTTCAGAGCTAGTCGGTGTCCTGATTCAATCTGTTACATTTAGGCACTCACTCCCCAGATCGTATTTCGAGACCTTGTGAGTTTTAATTTTTTCACAAATGGTAATAAAATAGGGAGCCTTCTTGATACGAAGATCTTCCTAATGTCATCACGTTACAGGATAAACTTTTTTGATGAATCTGAAAAATCTGGGAGCGAGACACGGGGTTCTGTGGCTTCTGGGAACGTATGCATTGAAAATCATGCAGCCTGTCTTAAACCTGGACCGCTGGGTCACAGGAAGCCAGGGAAGCTTCTTCATTTTTGGCTTGGTATGACAGTGTCTCGGTTGCTGAAAAACCAACCCAGCTGCCTGATTCTGGATCAGCTGCAATCTATGGATTTGATTGTCAGGGAGACCAAAATAGATAGCATTGGCGTAATCCAGCCTGCACATAATCAAGGCCAGCATGATTACCCTGCTTACCTTCCTAGTAAACAATCTTCTGATTTTCTTGATAGTCCTTAGATGATAGACGCACGAGGAAGTGACCAGACTGATCTGTTCATGCATGTAAAAGTTGCCATTGATTTTGATCCCTAGACTTTTGACCAAGTTCTTAGGCAAAGGTGGGGTGCCCAATGCAGCTGGCCAGTGTCCAATGACGGAGTCTGTTATTGGAAATGACTATCTCTGTTTTGTCAGAATTTAATTTGAGATGGTTGTGACTCATTCAGTCTTTAATAAAAAGCATGGTATTTTGGAAGAAGACCTTGGATTCCTCCAACATTGTCAATCTGGAATATCAACTGCATATCATCTGCATAGCTATATCCCTTCACTCCCCTACTTTGGAGGGAATGAATCAGGGGGGCAGATATAAATATTGAACAGGTGGGGGGAGAGGGATGAGTCCTGAGGTACACCACAGTTGATATTGACCCTGGCTGAGTTAAATGCATCGAAAATGTGCTGTAAACTCTTAGGGGTAGTTTTGGAAGCTTTCCTAGGGAGTGCAATAATCTAAACTAAAGCTACCTTAACCATTTTTTGAAGTGGGACCATGTCCCAACATGGAAGGTTCCGCTTTACCTCATCTCCTAAAGGTGCCATGTTGAGTTTCTAGCACAGTGTCAGCTGTAATGTTCTTCCCTAAATAATTTCACACATTGTGAATATTCCCCTGGCATCAGACTGAATCGGGAAACTTTAAAGCAGTATTCCTGCACGCTGGTAGGTGACGTCATGTGGCTCCAAGCGGATGTCATTTTGCTCTGGAAGTGATGAGCAGATCCGCACATAAATGCCAACCATGCCTGTTGACATCAGTTGCTTTTTTAGGCAGTTTGCGCCTCAGACGCAGATTGACATGGCAAGAATGCAGATCTCTAGATAGGGGCCTTTTGTAGATGAAAAAAGAGTCCAGTTCACAAACGGGGACACAGGAGCATCGGTGAGGATTTTGCAGTTGGATAGAGTATCCACTATAAAGATTGTTACCAAAGATAAGTAACTTGTTCTTCTGATGGATACTTCTAACCGCAGATTCTTCACCTTGTGAATTGATGCCATAGTAGTATCTCCCAGATGGTGGGCCTATCAACTGGTTCAGACCAAAAAGTCCTGCAGGACAGAATGACTAAAATGCCCCTCTCAATGTACCTGACTGTTGAGGCAGTAGTGTTTCGTGAATGTATGTACCATTGACACATAGCTGCCTGACACATGTCCAGGACAGGTAGTCTGCGTGCTAGCACAGTGGCAGCAACCTTTGTTCTGGTGCAATAAGCCTTCTACAGGGTCCTTCACAAGAGCATTCAAATATTCATGCTAAAAACAATCCATCGGAAGAGGGTTCACTTTTGCTCTGCCTTACCCTTTTCTTTACCCGCAGAACCCGACAAACAGCTGATCATCCACCTAGTGTTTCTTGATGTGGTCGATATGAAAACTCAGTGGCCTCTGAAGGCCCAAACAATGAAGTCTCTCTTCCCCCTTAGAGGTATGGGGTGGCCCAATCAATTCCGGAAGGATGATAGTGTATCTGACATGAAAAGGAGTGACCACTTAGAGAAAACTAAGTTCAAGTCTCACTGTGGTATCATAAATGGTTTTGGTTAAAATACATGTTGTAAACCTTTTAACAGCCTTGTCACAACAAGTGAATTAAGTAAAGAAGGCTTATCCAGCATCTGGCAGAAAGCTCGGCAAATAGTCTTTAGCAATGCCAAAGCAAGTTGGACATGTACAAAACAAACAACAAAACTTCAGTCAAAATGGCTTTTAGTAGGTCAATATGTCGGGTACTGCACATATTTGCCAAAACCTGGCATACACCCATTTAATAGAGAGACATCTCACTGCCAAAATGATATCAATGACTTCAGGAAGAAGGTCAACTGATGCGGCCTCAAACTCTAAGCATGGAGATGTAAAGTGTCAGCCCTGGGTGCAGTACTCTGCCCTGCTGCTGTGACAGAAGATCCTCCCAAAGCAGCATCTTGATTTTAGAAAAGATGCTCATGCTCAGGAGTTCCAGGCACCACTCTCTACTGGTCCAATCTGATGCCATTAAGATGACTTAGGCCCATTCTTCCTGATCCTTTTCAGAACTCAGGCAGGAGAGGCAGAGGTGGTAAGGAATGCAGGAGGCCCAAGCTTTACTCTAGACTCTTTGTTGTTCTCGACGCGGATGATGCGACAGGTGAAAGACGTCCCCAGAGCGTGCGTTGGCTCTTCTCCTAGTGCGGGCCCGGCTCGGGGAGGCGCCTCAGTTCGGGGCGTTTGAGCGGGGGCCATAGGGCGAAGCGGACGGTCCGGATCTGGGAGTTCACAGTGCACAGCGTTGATCCTTGTCGTGCCTTCTAGCAGGGAAGCCGGGGTGGTGTGCGCAGCACAGCACCAGGCGGCCAGTACGAGGCGTACGGGCTGAGCGCTTGTAGTGTGGGGCTGCCGGGGACCTGACGAGCGCGGTGCACGGCGGCCGGTACGCTGCGAGCGTACGGTCCGTACTTTGGTCGTGCTGTGCACTCCTAGTCCCGAGCCAGCGGCAGGAGTGCGAGTCAGACAGTGCGACTCGAAGGGGGGAGGAGGCCGTTGGGGAACGGTGCAAGCTACGGCTCAAATTGAGGAGCGGAGTCACACGGTGTGGGGGCGGCCATGCTCGTACTTCAGAGCGGGCAAGAGTACGAGTCGCACAAAGATCGCAACTCCCACGGCAGGCAGACCTTGGCAATATCCAGCAGGCTTAGGAAGGCAGGAGTCCAATAGTCCTGGGACTCCGTTCAGGGGGCAAGCTGACACACAAGCCCTTGGAGATAGTTGAAGCACAAGATGAATAAAAGTTTCTTTCAGTCTTTTCCTCTCCTTTCACGGCAAGGCAACCACTGCAGGCCAATCCCCCAGGTCAGGGACAGTACTTTCAGCTTTTCCAGTTCCTTCTTGTCGGGCAGAGGTTCTTCTTGTTTCAAGCAGGATCTGATTTCTTAGGAGCAGGGCTCCTATATTTATACTGCATTTCTTTTGTTCTTTAAGGCCAGGGGGCCTTTGCCTTGTTCAGTCCAGTTCTTGAGCACTTTGTTGACGTGATGCAGGCTTCTGCTTTCGGTGTGCAGGGCAGAGACATCAGACGCTCCACAGGAGGTGGAGCCAGCATTGTGGTGGCAGAGCACAGCCCTATTCAGAGTCAAGGGGCACTCCTCCCACCCATCCTGGTGTAATCTTTCTATTCACCACCTGGCTGCCCAGCCTGTCTCCTGTAATTCCCCAGCCCTGTCACACACAGAAACCAGACAGCAGATACACATCCTAGCAGAGTCGGGCTGAAAAGGTTAGGCAAGCAAATACCAACTTTCTAAAAGTGGTGTTTGCAAACACAGAACATTAAAATAAACTTTACTAAAATATGTGTTTTATTATTCTGAGTTCAGGCATACTAAACTCGAATTTCTACCATGTTCCCCGAGTCTGTTAGGAATGTGGAATGTAACAATTCCAACAGCCCATTCTGGCCTATGAGAACAGGTAGCCTAACAATAGTGAAACACGAAAATGGCTGTAATTCACTATTAGGTCATGCCACACACATCAGGGCTTGTCCTCCCTTATGCTTACAATGCACCCTGCCCATGGGCCTACCATAGGCGTGACTAATATGAAGTTAAGGGTAAGTTTAGGGACTGGCAAGTAGGTGCACTTGCGCAGTCAGCATGACAGTACCAGACTGCACGCAGGTTCTGCAATGGCAGACCTTAGACACATTTTACCAGGCCGCTTCTGTGGTTGGCACAACCAGTGCTGCAAGCCCAGCAACAGCATTTGTATGTACAAGCCCTAGCACTCCTGGTGCACTTTACTGGGGTCTGACAGTAAACTAAATAAGCCAATCATGGAATCCAATCGATGTATACACTTTATACAGGGAGCACTTGCACTGTGGCACTGGTTGGCAGTGGCACAGTGCTCTGAGCAGCTAACACCAGCAAAACACATGATGCAACAGCAACAAAAATGGAAGGAAGACCCACGCCAATGGTGCCTGGTCTAACATGCTGGCATTGCAGCAGTGATGAAAAGATTAAGCAAGGGTTCTCCCCATTGATCAAAGAGGACCTGCACCACCCCGTGTGTAAGTGTCATTTGTGATCCGCTAAGCGTCATTGGTTTGTCCAATCTGAAGTTTAGGGATCCTGCCAGATGGTTCACCAACAGAATATTAACCTGGTGGTACAGCCACTTCCAGAGATGTAGAGCCTCCTGGCACAGGACCCAAGATCCAACTTCTTCCTGATAGGTGCAGTACCACATGGCAGTGGTGTTGTCCATGAGTACCTGCACCAGTCTTCCTCTTGATGGTGATCAGGAAGGGCTTCAACACCAAGTGAATAGCCTCAATTCCCAAAAAAACGATGTGGCGTTGAGTCTCCACTGAGAACCAAGGCCGCTAATATCCACTTCTCCCAGATGGCCTCACTAATCCAAATGCAAAGCAGCAATCACATCTGGGTGGGGTAGAAAGCGGAGTCTGACACTGACCAGTTTCAATCTGATAGCCACTTTGGCAGGTTGCAAGAAGTATTCTCTGAAATCTGGGTACAATCTGACATATTCCCTTAGTGGTGTGCCTATTGGAACTTGAGGTCCCACAGCAGTGCCAGACTGGGAAACCAATTATTTACAACAAGGGGTGGTGATGGACAGAGTCTCTGAATTAAGCAGAGTACTCTCACCCAGTCAAGAGATCAGGGCTAGATCCAACACCGTTTTTTAGCTCATTGCACCATCCCAGTTTCAGAACCTGGCTGTATGCAAATTAGTCTGTCCCTGGCCCAGTGCATCATGGGAACAGGGCAGACCAGACTACAAAAGCCAATTCTTACACTGGGAAGGAAACAAGCTTCCGGGGACCGGTTTCTGCCATTTCAGGCGTCTTCGGCCCGGCTTGCTTGAATCCTGATGGTGCAATGAGCAAGGGACTCACATCTGAGTATACCCTTCCACGCTTAGGGTGGACAAAATTATTTACAACAAGGGGTGGTGATGGACAGAGTCTCTGAATTAAGCAGAGTACTCTCACCCAGTCAAGAGATCAGGGCTAGATCCAACACCGTTTTTTAGCTCATTGCACCATCCCAGTTTCAGAACCTGGCTGTATGCAAATTAGTCTGTCCCTGGCCCAGTGCATCATGGGAACAGGGCAGACCAGACTACAAAAGCCAATTCTTACACTGGGAAGGAAACAAGCTTCCGGGGACCGGTTTCTGCCATTTCAGGCGTCTTTGGCCCGGCTTGCTTGAATCCTGATGGTGCAATGAGCAAGGGACTCACATCTGAGTATACCCTTCCACGCTTAGGGTGGACAAAATTATTTACAACAAGGGGTGGTGATGGACAGAGTCTCTGAATTAAGCAGAGTACTCTCACCCAGTCAAGAGATCAGGGCTAGATCCAACACCGTTTTTTAGCTCATTGCACCATCCCAGTTTCAGAACCTGGCTGTATGCAAATTAGTCTGTCCCTGGCCCAGTGCATCATGGGAACAGGGCAGACCAGACTACAAAAGCCAATTCTTACACTGGGAAGGAAACAAGCTTCCGGGGACCGGTTTCTGCCATTTCAGGCGTCTTCGGCCCGGCTTGCTTGAATCCTGATGGTGCAATGAGCAAGGGACTCACATCTGAGTATACCCTTCCACGCTTAGGGTGGACAAAATTATTTACAACAAGGGGTGGTGATGGACAGAGTCTCTGAATTAAGCAGAGTACTCTCACCCAGTCAAGAGATCAGGGCTAGATCCAACACCGTTTTTTAGCTCATTGCACCATCCCAGTTTCAGAACCTGGCTGTATGCAAATTAGTCTGTCCCTGGCCCAGTGCATCATGGGAACAGGGCAGACCAGACTACAAAAGCCAATTCTTACACTGGGAAGGAAACAAGCTTCCGGGGACCGGTTTCTGCCATTTCAGGCGTCTTCGGCCCGGCTTGCTTGAATCCTGATGGTGCAATGAGCAAGGGACTCACATCTGAGTATACCCTTCCACGCTTAGGGTGGACAAAATTATTTACAACAAGGGGTGGTGATGGACAGAGTCTCTGAATTAAGCAGAGTACTCTCACCCAGTCAAGAGATCAGGGCTAGATCCAACACCGTTTTTTAGCTCATTGCACCATCACAGTTTCAGAACCTGGCTGTATGTAAATTAGTCTGTCCCTGGCCCAGTGCATCATGGGAACAGGGCAGACCAGACTACAAAAGCCAATTCTTACACTGGGAAGGAAACAAGCTTCCGGGGACCGGTTTCTGCCATTTTAGGCGTCTTCGGCCCGGCTTGCTTGAATCCTGATGGTGCAATGAGCAAGGGACTCACATCTGAGTATACCCTTCCACGCTTAGGGTGGACAAAATTATTTACAACAAGGGGTGGTGATGGACAGAGTCTCTGAATTAAGCAGAGTACTCTCACCCAGTCAAGAGATCAGGGCTAGATCCAACACCGTTTTTTAGCTCATTGCACCATCCCAGTTTCAGAACCTGGCTGTATGCAAATTAGTCTGTCCCTGGCCCAGTGCATCATGGGAACAGGGCAGACCAGACTACAAAAGCCAATTCTTACACTGGGAAGGAAACAAGCTTCCGGGGACCGGTTTCTGCCATTTCAGGCATCTTCGGCCCGGCTTGCTTGAATCCTGATGGTGCAATGAGCAAGGGACTCACATCTGAGTATACCCTTCCACGCCCATCATGCACTGGGACAGGAACAGACTAATTTGCATACAGCCAGGTTCTGAAACTGGGATGGTGCAATGAGCTAAAAAACGGTGTTGGATCTAGCCCTGATCTCTTGACTGGGTGAGAGTATTCTGCTTAATTCAGAGACTCTGTCCCTCACCACCCCTTGTTGTAAATAATTTTGTCCACCCTAAGCGTGGAAGGGTATACTCAGACATGAGTCCCTTGCTCATTGCACCATCAGGATTCAAGCAAGCCGGGCCGAAGACGGCTGTAATGCCAGAAACCGGTCCCCGGAAGCTTGTTTCCTTCCCAGTGTAAGAATTGGCTTTTGTAGTTTGGTTTGCCCTGTTCCCATCATGCACTGGGACAGGAACAGACTAATTTGCATACAGCCAGGTTCTGAAACTGGGATGGTGCAATGAGCTAAAAAACGGTGTTGGATCTAGCCCTGATCTCTTGACTGGGTGAGAGTATTCTGCTTAATTCAAAGACTCTGTCCCTCACCACCCCTTGTTGTAAATAATTTTGTCCACCCTAAGCGTGGAAGGGTATACTCAGACATGAGTCCCTTGCTCATTGCACCATCAGGATTCAAGCAAGCCGGGCCGAAGACGGCTGTAATGCCAGAAACCGGTCCCCGGAAGCTTGTTTCCTTCCCAGTGTAAGAATTGGCTTTTGTAGTTTGGTTTGCCCTGTTCCCATCATGCACTGGGACAGGAACAGACTAATTTGCATACAGCCAGGTTCTGAAACTGGGATGGTGCAATGAGCTAAAAAACGGTGTTGGATCTAGCCCTGATCTCTTGACTGGGTGAGAGTATTCTGCTTAATTCAGAGACTCTGTCCCTCACCACCCCTTGTTGTAAATAATTTTGTCCACCCTAAGCGTGGAAGGGTATACTCAGACATGAGTCCCTTGCTCATTGCACCATCAGGATTCAAGCAAGCCGGGCCGAAGACGGCTGTAATGCCAGAAACCGTTCCCCGGAAGCTTGTTTCCTTCCCAGTGTAAGAATTGGCTTTTGTAGTTTGGTTTGCCCTGTTCCCACCATGCACTGGGACAGGAACAGACTAATTTGCATACAGCCAGGTTCTGAAACTGGGATGGTGCAATGAGCTAAAAAACGGTGTTGGATCTAGCCCTGATCTCTTGACTGGGTGAGAGTATTCTGCTTAATTCAGAGACTCTGTCCCTCACCACCCCTTGTTGTAAATAATTTTGTCCACCCTAAGCGTGGAAGGGTATACTCAGACATGAGTCCCTTGCTCATTGCACCATCAGGATTCAAGCAAGCCGGGCCGAAGACGGCTGTAATGCCAGAAACCGGTCCCCGGAAGCTTGTTTCCTTCCCAGTGTAAGAATTGGCTTTTGTAGTTTGGTTTGCCCTGTTCCCATCATGCACTGGGACAGGAACAGACTAATTTGCATACAGCCAGGTTCTGAAACTGGGATGGTGCAATGAGCTAAAAAACGGTGTTGGATCTAGCCCTGATCTCTTGACTGGGTGAGAGTATTCTGCTTAATTCAGAGACTCTGTCCCTCACCACCCCTTGTTGTAAATAATTTTGTCCACCCTAAGCGTGGAAGGGTATACTCAGACATGAGTCCCTTGCTCATTGCACCATCAGGATTCAAGCAAGCCGGGCCGAAGGCGGCTGTAATGCCAGAAACCGGTCCCCGGAAGCTTGTTTCCTTCCCAGTGTGAGAATTGGCTTTTGTAGTTTGGTTTGCCCTGTTCCCATCATGCACTGGGACAGGAACAGACTAATTTGCATACAGCCAGGTTCTGAAACTGGGATGGTGCAATGAGCTAAAAAACGGTGTTGGATCTAGCCCTGATCTCTTGAATGGGTGAGAGTATTCTGCTTAATTCAGAGACTCTGTCCCTCACCACCCCTTGTTGTAAATAATTTTGTCCACCCTAAGCGTGGAAGGGTATACTCAGACATGAGTCCCTTGCTCATTGCACCATCAGGATTCAAGCAAGCCGGGCCGAAGACGGCTGTAATGCCAGAAACCGGTCCCCGGAAGCTTGTTTCCTTCCCAGTGTAAGAATTGGCTTTTGTAGTTTGGTTTGCCCTGTTCCCATCATGCACTGGGACAGGAACAGACTAATTTGCATACAGCCAGGTTCTGAAACTGGGATGGTGCAATGAGCTAAAAAACGGTGTTGAATCTAGCCCTGATCTCTTGACTGGGTGAGAGTATTCTGCTTAATTCAGAGACTCTGTCCCTCACCACCCCTTGTTGTAAATAATTTTGTCCACCCTAAGCGTGGAAGGGTATACTCAGACATGAGTCCCTTGCTCATTGCACCATCAGGATTCAAGCAAGCCGGGCCGAAGACGGCTGTAATGCCAGAAACCGGTCCCCGGAAGCTTGTTTCCTTCCCAGTGTAAGAATTGGCTTTTGTAGTTTGGTTTGCCCTGTTCCCATCATGCACTGGGACAGGAACAGACTAATTTGCATACAGCCAGGTTCTGAAACTGGGATGGTGCAATGAGCTAAAAAACGGTGTTGGATCTAGCCCTGATCTCTTGACTGGGTGAGAGTATTCTGCCTAATTCAGAGACTCTGTCCCTCACCACCCCTTGTTGTAAATAATTTTGTCCACCCTAAGCGTGGAAGGGTATACTCAGACATGAGTCCCTTGCTCCATCAGGATTCAAGCAAGCCGGGCCGAAGACGGCTGTAATGCCAGAAACCGGTCCCCGGAAGCTTGTTTCCTTCCCAGTGTAAGAATTGGCTTTTGTAGTTTGGTTTGCCCTGTTCCCATCATGCACTGGGACAGGAACAGACTAATTTGCATACAGCCAGGTTCTGAAACTGGGATGGTGCAATGAGCTAAAAAACGGTGTTGGATCTAGCCCTGATCTCTTGACTGGGTGAGAGTATTCTGCTTAATTCAGAGACTCTGTCCCTCACCACCCCTTGTTGTAAATAATTTTGTCCACCCTAAGCGTGGAAGGGTATACTCAGACATGAGTCCCTTGCTCATTGCACCATCAGGATTCAAGCAAGCCGGGCCGAAGACGGCTGTAATGCCAGAAACCGGTCCCCGGAAGCTTGTTTCCTTCCCAGTGTAAGAATTGGCTTTTGTAGTTTGGTTTGCCCTGTTCCCATCATGCACTGGGACAGGAACAGACTAATTTGCATACAGCCAGGTTCTGAAACTGGGATGGTGCAATGAGCTAAAAAACGGTGTTGGATCTAGCCCTGATCTCTTGACTGGGTGAGAGTATTCTGCTTAATTCAGAGACTCTGTCCCTCACCACCTCTTGTTGTAAATAATTTTGTCCACCCTAAGCGTGGAAGGGTATACTCAGACATGAGTCCCTTGCTCATTGCACCATCAGGATTCAAGCAAGCCGGGCCGAAGACGGCTGTAATGCCAGAAACCGGTCCCCGGAAGCTTGTTTCCTTCCCAGTGTAAGAATTGGCTTTTGTAGTTTGATTTGCCCTGTTCCCATCATGCACTGGGACAGGAACAGACTAATTTGCATACAGCCAGGTTCTGAAACTGGGATGGTGCAATGAGCTAAAAAACGGTGTTGGATCTAGCCCTGATCTCTTGACTGGGTGAGAGTATTCTGCTTAATTCAGAGACTCTGTCCCTCACCACCCCTTGTTGTAAATAATTTTGTCCACCCTAAGCGTGGAAGGGTATACTCAGACATGAGTCCCTTGCTCATTGCACCATCAGGATTCAAGCAAGCTGGGCCGAAGACGGCTGTAATGCCAGAAACCGGTCCCCGGAAGCTTGTTTCCTTCCCAGTGTAAGAATTGGCTTTTGTAGTTTGGTTTGCCCTGTTCCCATCATGCACTTGGACAGGAACAGACTAATTTGCATACAGTCAGGTTCTGAAACTGGGATGGTGCAATGAGCTAAAAAACGGTGTTGGATCTAGCCCTGATCTCTTGACTGGGTGAGAGTATTCTGCTTAATTCAGAGACTCTGTCCCTCACCACCCCTTGTTGTAAATAATAGACTGGGAAACCAAAGCAGCGCTAGCAAACTGTGTCAGACCGGCCCCCATATGGTGCATAGCAAGTGTACAAGAGGGATATAGGTGGTTTTCCACCCAAGATAATTTGGGAGAAAGTGGCAAAAATGGTGCATTCTACAACACATTTATCATTATATATTCAATTGTATTAGCTTTTAAAGCATAGTAAATGACCTTACAGTATACCAGGAATTCCATCCACTTAAACAATTAGAATTAGGCCTTTTTCACATGTGTGGGTTATAGGTTATAGGTCCAATTAGAAAGTCTACATATAACACGTCAAAGTGCAGCTAAGACTCCCTTTTAATGAGTCAAGCTATCATCATGCAAAAATGGCACTGTAGGCATGTCAAAAAGCAATGTCTATAATGATCTATTAACAAGGAAGACAACGTTTGTTAAACATGTCATCCTCTAATCACATGAGAATTTGTGTTACAGTGATTTACAATACAAATATGCTTCAATTACTGAATCAATACGTTATTAACACAGGAAAGCCTAAAAAGCTAATTTAGTCCTTCATGCTGGCCATTTATTACCCCCAGATCCTCTAAGGTCTTACCTGAGAGACAAGGTCACCTCGCGACAATTACGGACAGGGGGCTTCTCACTGAGTGTGGGCCAAGGCCAGCTTTAGTGCTGACAATCTTTGTTGGGGCCTTTCAATGATTCCCTCACTATCTCCCTCCAACAGTGCCTATCATCTCTCCATAGACCCTCTCCCACATGTATTTCATTTGTTTTATAGTGCCCCAGTGTTGGGTGTCGGAGCAGTTTACATCACACACACACATACAGAGACAATGACTCATTTGTGTGTAAATCAGTGTATATAAAATGTTACATAAGATAAAGAGGGGGTCACTTGTCATCCATGAAGGTAGGAATTTTTTGAGAGGGGTTGGGCTGGGAAAATACATACTCCGGATTTAAAATGTACCACAGTGGTTAAGGTTGGCTTTACTAATAAGAAGGAGAGGATGTAAGAGCAGTCAACGTCGAAGATGGGGAACCAGGTTCGAATCTCGTCAACAACGATCAACATCCTGTGATTCTGGGCAAATCACTTAATCTCCCCGTGCCTAACAAAAATGAATGTGTCCTCATGTAACAAAACTGGTGCCATGTAAGGCACTATATAAAACTCTAAAAAAATATATATATATATTTCTACTCAAACAAAATCTTTTTTAGCAACATTAGGATAATAAAAGACTGGGATAAAACATAACTTACTAACTTGTACGATGCAGTTTGCATGTAGCTCTTTGATGGCAGTTCTTATCTCACTGTGCTATGTTATGATTGTAACTTATGAACTGCAAGCAACAAAAGGATCCCTGTGACAAAAGCCGTATCCCACTGAGCAATGCACATAAAATACAGTTATGTGATCTTCATGGTACTTGTTCTTTGCAGCAGGTATATTACACCTCTGCGCTACTTTACATGAGTCAAAACTGACACTAGACAAAACTCGCTACAGCAGGAACATTAACCACCTCAGATATCCTGACACTTTTAATGTAGCCTGAAAACTGCAGGATATAAAAGGAACTCTACAGCGGGGGCTTTTAACTCCATAACATATTTCAAAAAAACATTTCCCCGGGAACCTGGAAGGGTGGGGGGCCGATATCGTAGAACTAATGCAAAAACCGCCATCCTGTACACAAACCCACCACTCTCCCTCCCCAACCACCATTCCAGCCTCCTGGGTAAATGCCCAATGCCCGGTAAAGCCAATCCGGCTTGTCCCACAGAGGCGGAATGTGCCATTTTTCATGTTTGAACAGCACTATGCTGGAGGCCAGCAGTCTCAGAGTCATCCACACTGAGATCCAGAAAAGAGGCAGAAACATTCTAATCATAGCTCAGTGTCTTGGACTTTCCCTCGGGGGGGGGGGAAGCACAACATTGTGCTGTATCTAACATGGTTCCTATGAATAGAAGTATCTGAGAAACAGGCAGGTGTGACATTGGCACACTGACAGTGAGCCCATCGCCATTGTCTGGAGATAGTTGATGACTGCCTGGGAGAACCTGCCTTCAACAGCCAATCATCAAGGTAGGGGAAGACTGGTACCCCTGCCCTCTGAAGGTGTGGTGCAACCACCACCATCACTTTCATGAACACCCGAGGGAGGGGCAGTGGTGAAGCCAAAAGGGAGCTTAGTGAACTGAAAATGCTCCTGGTCCTCTGTGAATTGCATATAGTTCCTTTGGGCTTGTTCGATAGGGATATGGAAACATGCGTCATGCGGATCCAACGCCACCATCCAGAGCCTAAGGCAGAGAGGGCTTGGGCTAGTGTGAGCCTTTTGAATGTGCCCCTCGGCAGGAAGGCATTCTGAGGGCAAAGATGTAAAATAGGAGTAAGGCCTCCATCCTTTGGCGCAAGGAATTTGTAAGACTAACGGGAATAACACCCAGTTCCTACTTCTGAGACAACCCTTTCTTTGACCACTTTTTTGCCAAAAGGGTCTGCACTTTCTGTTGCAAGACAGACAGGTGGTAGTGGAAAGTGCAACGGGGTGGAGAGAAATGGAAAGCTGTAGCCCCAATGTACAGGTTGGGGGACCCGCTTATCTGAAGTGATCACTTGCTACCCTTGGAGGAAAAATTGAATTATGCCCATGACCGGATGATTGCGTGCTGGGAAGGACAAGCTTAAGCTAACGACATTGCTTTGTGACCTGCAACCTCAACTATAAAATGGGCGGATGGCCTGCTAGGTTGGAGGAGGGGTCTAGCATTGGCGAAACTAAATACAGCTACCATAGCCACGGGGAGGTAAAATTGCTGCAGGAAATGCCTGATTGGGGCAGACAGGCCCAAAGAAAGTGCTGTGGCCCTGCTCTCTTTAAAACGTTCTAGGGCCGAATTTACCTTCTTCGCAAAAAGGCGAGAGCCATCAAATGGCATGTCCATTAGGGACGATTGGATATTATGGAAGAAGCCTGTAGACCTCATCCAGGTGTTTCATTGAAATGCCACAATCGTGCCCAGTGCTTGACATAAGCAGCTGGTCCTGTTCAAGCCAGAATGTATTAAGAATCTTGCTGCATTGAAGCCACCCTAGAGGGCTTGAGTAAGGGACGCCTGAAGGTTGTCTGGAACTGATAGTAAAAATGCTGCCACTGTGTCCCATGGGGTATTGGAGTAGCGGTCTAGAAGACAGCGGCCATTCACTGACCTCAGAGCCAGGTTTGTGGAGGAGAAACTCTGCTTATAAAAATAGTAGAGTAGGCATTGGCATCAGCTTTCCTGAAGCAACAATCACTGACAGACAAAAAGACATGCCCTGCCAAGAAACGTCTTCATCTTAACAATTGCACTCCCACTTACAGCCCTACCATCTACCAAATGACAGTGCCCAGGAAGAAGTAGTCAGCCGCCTTTGCTAACAAGATGCTCATTTAATTTCTACAGGTAGTCCCAACTCTATTCTCTTTAATTCAGTGTCTGGATCACTAACCACTGGCTAAGGAAGCTATGTCCATCCTCTATCTTGTACATGACAAATTAGGTTCAACGGAAATGGATACCACTGGCCCTAATAATCAGACTCCCACAAAACCAGGTTCCATCCATTTTCTACAAAGTCTCTGTTCATATAGGGATTGGCGTACACACACACCTCTCCAGGTCGCAAAACAGGTACTTGAGTTTGCATAACCGGGGGCAGACCTGGGCTTCTGTGAAGGGGTTGACTGTCCCCCACTATCCATCAGAGGGTACCCGCCCCCAATGTCAATGAGGGATGCTCTTCTTCACTATGTAGCCTGAATGAATGATGCCTCAGAAGACAGTGTGGCTCATTTCTGCTCCCTGATGTAATCGCCACCCCGACACCACACGGAGCACAAGCAGCCAGACCTATGTAGAATCTTGGTTTCTGAACCGAAATTTCAACAAGTTTGTCCCCGCCTAGGAGGCTGCTGTCAACACCACCACCCACCAGGGCTCTTCATTTCTACAGCTCCTCCCACTTGCCCCCTGATGTCACCTTATGAAACCTGGGGTATCTATTCCTGTCCAAGGGCAGCGGGGAGCTGGATTCCATTTGACAAGATCTCTTCAGACCACCGCATTGGCGGTATCCTGGGCTGCAGCAGTCCAGTACTGGTTCAGGGAGCTTCATCTTGTGCCCTTGTCTTCTTCTGCTTCTGGTAGCTTCTCCCCTTGGTGCAGCGTGGAGCTTTTGCTTGCCAACCAGTGCTCACCTCTATGCCGGCAGGATTTCATTGAGGCAGTTGGCCCTGTCTCACAGCCAGGTCGCCATTTTGTGATCCCAACACTCTCATTGCTGCTGCTAGACTTTTCTACCCCTGTCAGAACCCCAGCACTCCTGCGGCGGAGGAGGAAGCCAAGCAGTTTGTCTCATCCCGGTCCAGGCACATCTCCTTCCTCTATGGCCCTCGATGGGAGGGGGGGGGCTACCTTGACCAGCCTCATGAGCTTGTCCAGCATAGACCGGCACCTTCCTCCAGGACATTAAGGACACAGCCTTTTGTCTTGGGCCTTTCTGTGATAGCCTCAGGCATTCTGGGTGTTGTAGTTTTGTTTTGTCTCCATGGAACTTATTAGGATAACACACTTGAAAACAATGATTTGTAGGTGACAAATTCCAGGCTTGAGTCCATGTCCGACCTGAAGTTATGTGGTCACTGTAGGTCTGGCCTGCCTATTGCTTTCGGGCAGCTGCAACTACGACGACTACACAGGAGGTACAAGCCGAACCTCCATCAGCACAGAAATGAAAACTAGAGCAGAAGAAGGACATTCAGAGTTGTAAGATATGGCTATTATCAAGATAAATTCTGGATGTTGGGGCGTGGCGCCAGACCCTCTGTCATTGGCATCCGCCATCTTCTCTAGCTAGGCCCCATTGGTTTTCTATTCTAAATCCACATCTTCTTACCTTGATGATATTGTACAAGACTGTATCTTGAAGCTGAAATTGTTGCCGGTCGATATTTAAAAGTCGATATTTTGTTACCACTCTTCATCTCTGCCCCTCTCGACCTTCTCTCTGGTTCAGGTCCAGGCCCACGTGTGGGTGAAGGGAGGATGTGAAGCCAACAAGTGCGATGAATGTCAGAAGAAGATAAAAAGCTTCCAGAGCTTGACGGGTCTCTGCTGTGTTTGGTGTCATACGAAGGTGATGTCATGTGTGTCTGCATGGGGGATGGTGAAATGTGTCCTGCTTTGTGCACACGCCTCTGCTGTCTCTGTCACATGAAGATGGTGAAATGTGTGCTACTATAGGGGTGGCTCTCTACTGCATCTGTCATATGAGGATGACGAAATGTGCACATCTATGGGGGTAGGACCCAACTGGATCAACTGTGACATGAAAATGATGTCACACATGCCTCAAAGGTAGTGGATTTATGCGGCGTCTGTCACTTGAAGGCGATGTCACGTGCGCCTCTAGGGGGAGTGAGTCTCTGTGGGGCCAGTCCAAAGAAGGTGATGTCACACATGGCTCTGTGGGACTGCGGTTCTGTGGCATCTGTAACTTGAATGTGATGTCACACATACTTTTAAAGGAAATGCGCCTGCTTGACCTTTCCCATGAAGGTGGCGTCATTTTACGCCCCTCTGATTGTCAGATGAGATTGTGAGTTATGTCAAAGTATAGATCACTGACGCACCTTTCATTTTATCGTGTACTACAAATTGTATCATCTCTTGACTTTGCTGCTGTCGGACACAAAGGCAAGAGATACAAAACAACATCTGAATTCACCGGTTAGGTATGCCTAAAATATTGTTTCAGAAGGCCAGGTCTGGCAGTTGTTCCCAGAAAAAGAGAACATTAATTACATTCTTTATTGTGTAGTTAATCAGCACTTTTCCGTAACCATCTTCCTTCGGTTTCCTATTCTTAATTTATCGTTTTTCCAAACAAACTTAAATAAACCTATTTTCAACCATAAAAACAATGCTCAGTAGATTAAAGTAACAACTGAGTTCTTTGCCGTGATATAGGAAGAACTCTTGTTGTCTCCTAGTTGGCCCTGGAAACACTCACTGGGTTTGACATTTGTCCATGAAGGTGATGTCACAATTTTATCTGAATGACCGGGCACCTGAGTGTGTACGGTGTCAAATGAACATGATGTCGCAAGTGCCTCTGATTATCATGGCTCCTGTCAGTGTCTGGCGGCATGTTATGATGAGCTCGTGCCCACGGGAGCTCGAGGACGCCTCGTATCCTCGAGGTCTCGTGGTCATCTATTAATGGAATGTGGGGTTTGAACGGGGCGGGAGGAGACGCATAGGATAACGGCGGAGCGGTGTTGCCTGCCAAGTGTTGTTTGCATTTCTCCTGTGTTACTTGTAATAGGGTAGACATGGCTTGGCAGTTCGGGCTGGACTGTTCCAACGAGGCACAGGGTCAGACTGATTTGCATATGGCCGTGTCTGAACTAGGGCGGCGGAGTGAGCTAAAGAATGATGACGGTTTAAACCCAGATCAGTTGACTGGAGGTGAGTGCTTGCAATGTTCAACACTCCATCCATAATCTCCTTTGGTTTTGCTTTGTTTGCCCTAAGTTAGATGTGGGTCCCTTGATCACTTTGCCACTGGATTCAACCTAGCCTGGCTGATGACGGCTGATTAGCCAGAAACCGGTCCCAGGATGCTTGTTTCCGGTCCAGGGAAGATATGGCTTGGCAGTTCGGGTTGGACTGTTCCCATGAGGCACAGGGTCAGACTGATTTGCATATGGCCATGTCTGAACTGGGGTGGCGGAGTGAGCTAAAGAATGATGATTGATTAAACCCAGATCAGTTGACTGGGTGGGAGTGCTTGCAATGTTCAACACTCTGTCCATCATCCCTTTTGGTTTTGCTTTGTTCGCCCTAAGTTGGCAGGGTATGCCCAGACGTGGGTCCCTTGCTCACTTTGCCACTGGATTCAAGCTAGCCTGCAGTCGCGGCTAGTGACACTTACAAGTGATGGGGTGATTGTGTGAACGTGTGTACTGTGATGGCTTGAGAGGCTAAATGGAGGACAGCGAAACTGGCAGTGTGTGCTGGCTTTGGTGTATGACAACAAAATAGAAGTGTAAAGTACATATGAAGACATAACGGGGCTCTATTAATTCAACAACATGGTGTGAGCGTGTGTGTGTCCATCTCTGTCTCTCCTGTACTGCAATTGAGAGACATGCTATTGTCCTCCAAAACATTCCCGCTTCGCTTGTCCATTTCCTTTCAACCTGTGGCTTTTGACACCGTTATATAAAGACCACCACGAAGTATGTTTCTATTCACAAATCACTGGATTCCTTGTGTTACAACAGTCGTGTAAAGTAAAGATTGTCCCACGCCTTATTTCATGAGTGAATGAAATGAAGTACAAGCTGCACCGGAAAACAAATCTAAAGCAGCAATATACGTTTCAGACAGTTTCACCCTCTCATGGGAAAAACCTTAAATGTATTTAAACGTTATGTATTCGTCTCACACACCACTCAGTCAGCGGCATCCAGGGAAAGGATTTTTCACCCATAATGTTATCAAACAGAGTAATAGGGTCATTGGTGACAACCTGCTGCTCACTCAGGGTGTCCATTGATAGCCCCAAGCCGAGACCTTCATCTGTCTACGGCGGCCAGGCTCTTGCTTGGACCCACATAGAACAGTCATCACCCGGGCTTGTACATCAGTGGTCTCGGACACCGGATATCCGCCCCATGAACATCACCTGTCATTCAGACCTAGTGCGTCGAGTATCATAAAATGCACGATTGAAATATACTTGGAAGGAAACAGGCAGGGTTTTTGTCACTTTTGGCCCAAAACAAAAGTGTGGAGAGGGTCTTGTGTGGTAGGTCAGGAGCAGGCAACAAACAGGTTTAGTTGCGGACGGCATGACGGGCGTGGGGGGAGATGGGGTCGTCACGGGGGGAATTCGGTGCTGGGAGGCGGGAGGGGTTTATTTAAAGAAAAATATAAAACTTACCCTCCCGCGCCACCACAGTTATAGATGGGTCCCGACTCCCGCTCCCACTGTCCTGCGTTGAGTCGTCCTCAAGGAATGGCAGCCTCCCTCCCTCCCTTTCGCCAATCACAACGTTGTGATTGGTGAGGCGCATTGGAGCGCGCCCCATCCGGGCCATTTTCTCCATGTAGGCTGCTGCATGCAGCCTACATAGAGGAAAGGGGAGAGTGGGCGGTCCTGCTCGACGGCAGGGAGGGAGTGGCTTGACCACTGTTGTGCATACTGACTGACTGGTCGTCCCCAGGGCCGACCAGTCAGTCAGTACGCACAACAGTGGGGAAGCCACTCCCCCCTGCCCTTGAGCAGGATCGTCCACAACCCAACCAGGCACTTCTGCTTTCTCGCAGTGCGAGAAGCAGAAACATGGTAATTTTTACCATTTATGTTTCTGCCTTCTCGCACTGCGAGAAAGCTGTGGGGCGACGCCCCCACACCCCTATGGGGGAGGCGCCACTGCTAGCCTGCCTGATGACGGCTGATTAGCCAGAATCCGGTCCCAGGATGCTTGTTTCCGGTCCAGGGAAGACATGGCTTGGCAGTTCGGGCTGGACTGTTCCCATGAGGCACAGGGTCAGACTGATTTGCATATGGCCATGTCTGAACTGGGGTGGAGGAGTGAGCTAAACAATGCTGATGGATTAAACATAGATCAGTTGACTGGGGGTGAGTGCTTGCAATGTTCAACACTCCGTCCATCATCCCCTTTGGTTTTGCTTTGTTCGTCCTAAGTCGGCAGGGTATGCCCAGACATGGGTCCCTTGCTCACTTTGATAGCAGAAAAGTATCCAGGCAACAATAAAGTAGACAACTGGCACAGGTAAAACATATCACATAAAACACAAGTGAAAAAATATACTAACTAATAATCATGATATAATAAAATGTTTTTAATAACAATGATAAGAATTGATGAGCACATTCAATCAAATGCACAAATTGATAAAAAGATAAAAAAGAGAATCTAGTATTCAATTGTCGTGTTTTCTACAAATAAAAAGGAGAAATGAATTATGGTGATTTCCCCAGCTGATTGTCAGAGTTGATGTATATCTGCCAACGCGTTTCGACACAACTAGTGTGTCTTCATCAGGACAAAATCAGCAAATTTCTAGAATTTAAGAAAACCCAGGTTACAAAATATTCACTTGTGTCTTAACAAATACAATTCCATTTCTTTTTTTCTCTTACACAATGCCAGATATGTCTTACAACAAGGACAAAAAATATATCACAGTCATGAAAACACATAAATACATAGGGAAAAAAAGAAGACTTATCAGAATTATAAACAACTCCTCAGTCTAACACCCGTTACTCTAATCAAAAAAACTCTAACTCATCTTTCAGAAGAGGACTCATAATAAGATCTCATAGTTATTAATATGCCTAGAGGAATTACTGATATCTTAGACAGTGATACAAAAAGCAACATACTATAATGAACACTCTGGTGAAACCCAAAGAATGGTTAAACATAAAGATCATTGGTGCTGATTCTCTATCTAGATACTATTTATAAACGTATCCGTAAACTTCCTAAGCATGTTGGATTTGTATACTAAACCTGTATATATGAAGCATACCGGAATTGGATTGTTATATCTTCCCTCATATGGTCATTTTCCAAGGTTCGTTGAGTAAAAATGCTGGTATCGTATATGATATACTGTTCTGCTGTCACTTCGCTATCTATAAAGGAATTTATCGAGTTATTAGATACCAATTGTAGCTTTAATTCCTCCACTCTCCATTTAGACACTCTAGGGTATTACCTCTTAGTTTATCATGTAGTCGCGTATAGCGTTTCTATTGACTTCTGTCATTATGAGGGAACATATCTTGCTTAAAACCGTGTTCAAGTATACCTATAAGGAAGGATGGAAGAAAAACAGAGGGAGGGATACTATTCAGTATTTAATCGTTGCGTACATATATCTACATGCGAATTCCATATTATAGAGCATTATGCCCTTACCTTACTTCGTCAAAGCATGGTCATTCATGGCAACATTGAAGGTACTACAAGGTCCACTAACCCAAAAACGTTTTCTGTAAATGATGGCAAAAAAACAACAAACGTCGAGGATGAGAGAGAGTAAATGCTCCCACAGCGGTAATACACTTTAGAGCGTGAACTAACTTAGAATGTTAGTTCAAATATACACTTTACTCTATCACACGCCCGTATGATTAGATAGATCTTGCTTACTTAAAAACCGCTGTCCAGAAAACATGGATAGCGTCCGGATTACTGCCAGAACATCCGGGATACTTGAAGAGCGTCTATGGTTTCGGCGCCTAGGATGTGTAGTTTCCCGGCAGTCGGTTCCCAGTGTAGAAACCTTTAAATGTAAAGAGAGACACTGCTCAAATTACAAAGGCTATATTCCTCATGCTAAAAACAGACTCGTGCTAAAAAGAGAACATATTCTAGGGTGTACGTCACCTCTGAATATTACCAAGTTTACTACTTTTAAAGTTATTGCTCACTTTGCCACTGGATTCAAGCTAGCCTGGCTGATGACGGCTGATTAGCCAGAAACAGGTCCCAGGATGCTTGTTTCTGGTCCAGGGAAGACATGGCTTGGCAGTTCGGACTGGACTGTTCCCATGAGGCACAGGGTCAGACTGATTTGCATATGTCTGAACTGGGGTGACGGACACTGGGGTAACGAAAAGTCGTGGGCTGTGTTACGCCCCTGGTGACGGAGTGAGCTAAAGAGCTAAAGTGAGCTAAAGAATGATGATGGATTAAACCCAGATCAGTTGACTGGGGGGAGTGCTTGCAATGTTCAACACTCCGTCCATCATCCCCTTTGGTTTTGCTTGCTTGTAATAATGACAACTGTTTATCACTCACAACGTCTTAAGTGCGACGTTTCTTCACCACAATTTTGGCGATGATCTTGGGTGGTCACCCTGCGGACGTGCAGCAACTTTTAGAAACACAGCAGCGTAAGGATTCCCAGCTAACCAACAGACCTGGTCTGGTCGTGGTCTTGGCGAATTTCAAGTTCTTCATAAGAGCCCGTTCCTCATGCGCATGAGCTGTGTCAGTTTCTTTGGTGGGCGTGTCATTGCAGCTCCTCAAAGCGAAGCAGTCAAATGACACGCCTCCTTTCACGGATGCCTCGTATGATTGGCTGGCAGTCTAGTCAGTTCCTATTAACTCTCTCTATCCTTCTTTCGAGAGAGCGACGCAGCGAAAGAATATACTTCTGAAAAAGGAATATATTCCCGTTATTTCTACATCGCAACTGCAGTGCGGTCACGCCTAAAAGGTCACTTCCTCTTATTTTCTTCAGAGGTTTGTACTTCACAGCCACGTGCAACAGCTGATTTCTCCTACGGTGACTTGCACACCTGGTAAGACTGTTCTTAGTGCATTTCTGGTTCTGTTGGTGATATGCACACCTTGATTTCATTCTCTTCTTAGTGCATTTTACGGTGATGTGCACACCTTTGTTTATCTCTTTTGCTTGTTTGTATGAGAAAATCTTAGCATTAACTTTGTTGTAAAAGGACGTGAAATTTGTTCAATAGCATTATCAATATTGAATATTTTTTTTTTTACCACCATTGTAAAGTGAACTGTGCATTACTGCTGTACCCTCTCTTTGACACGCTTTGAGATTAATTGTTATCAACTATGGATACTTCTGGTGATAATTCAAGGCACACCAAAGGGCCTTGACTCTACTCAGTAAGGCTGAGTCGATATAACAACATAACGGAACAAAATGACAGTACTGAGTACCATTTACTAAATCACTTCATATCTAGACCGATTAAACTAAACCAACAGGTCCACACTGTTCAAAATGCCATTACTCATTTGATTTGGCAGCAAGCGTTTTTGAATTGCTTATCAAAAACACTCTATACACATACAAAATTCTATTTACAGAGAAAACATAACATACTTAATGAAAACACTTCACCATAGAGACACCAACAACCACTCAATGCATCCCTTCAGCCATTCCCCCAATCATTCACAACACTAATAGCATTCAACCCTCACACCACACACACACCCCACTGGGTCGGGCCAAACCTGACTACTTAACTTGAAAAAGACCACGTCCCAGGGAGGACTACTTATACAAAAAAAGCCAAACAACCAAACGATTGGACCTCAATCTCACAATGGCACACACCCAAATCAAAACTTCCAAATATCACAGCGTACAAAAATTATTTACAGTGCACCAGTGGACGACCTAATTTACAACACGTTTGTTTGACATAACACAATACAAAGGCCGACTCGTTTCGAACCCAACAGGTAACAGGGTTCTCATCAGGACCACAGAATCGAAGATAAAGAGAGAAACACATACTCTTATTCAGTTGAACATCACCTATTTTTTCATCAGACAACATACACCAACCACGGTGCGAGCAGCCTATCTTAGTCATGCGGCAGACCAAATCTGTTAAGCCAGGAGTGAAGAAAGCAAGAGGGAGTGTAGCAAATTGACAACAGAACAGTCTTACAAAAAACGTCCATCTTAAACTGTCACAAAATGTATACTTTTGATTTGCCGGCGCAGAGACTTACAGAGAGATGTCTCCAAGGGATCTTCCCAACACTACTTGTATGTTAAATTGCAGGATCGCCGATATAAAATCCGTATCACCTGCCAGGCAAGTACATTTTTTTTTTAGCAATTGCTCATTCTCCATTGAGTTCGCACATACTTGTGTGAAAAGCGGATGGGCATACCTTGTTCACTACGTGTCCACAAAGTGAGCATGAGATCAGCAAGGATTGTTTTCCCTTTGTGTGCCAATTCTCACCAATGCTGTAAACAAACGGAAATATCTCTTACCTCCGGCTGCTGGCTTGTCACACGTCAAAGCTAAAAGATGTCCATTTTTTATTAAAAATCGCACAGCATCACTAACCTGATTATTTGGAAATAGAGCAATCGTTTCTCGCCCGTCCACAAATCCGGCTTCGAGGATGATGGACGGAGCGTTTGAATAAATCAAACACTCACCCCCAGTCAACTGATCTGGGTTTAATCCATCACCATTCTTTAGTTCACTCAGCCACCCCAGTTCAGACATGGCTATATGCAAATCAGTCTGACCCTGTGACTTATGGGAACAGTCCAGCCCGAACTGCCAAGCCATGTCTTCCCTGGACCGGAAACAAGCATCCTGGGACCGGTTTCGGATTCATAATCCTCATCAGCCAGGCTATCTTGAATCCAGTGGCCAAGTGAACAAGGGACTCACGTCTGAGCATACCCTGCCACACTTAGGGCGAACAAAGCGATACAAAAGAGGATGATGGACGGAGCGTTTGAATAAATCAAACACTCACCCCCAGTCAACTGATCTGGGTTTAATCCATCACCATTCTTTAGTTCACTCAGCCACCCCAGTTCAGACATGGCTATATGCAAATCAGTCTGACCCTGTGCCTTATGGGAACAGTCCAGTCCGAACTGCCAAGCCATGTCTTCCCTGGACCGGAAACAAGCATCCTGGGACCGGTTTCGGATTCATAATCCTCATCAGCCAGGCTATCTTGAATCCAGTGGCCAAGTGAACAAGGGACTCACGTCTGAGCATACCCTGCCACACTTAGGGCGAACAAAGCGATACAAAAGAGGATGATGGACGGAGCGTTTGAATAAATCAAACACTCACCCCCAGTCAACTGATCTGGGTTTAATCCATCACCATTCTTTAGTTCACTCAGCCACCCCAGTTCAGACATGGCTATATGCAAATCAGTCTGACCCTGTGCCTTATGGGAACAGTCCAGCCCGAACTGCCAAGCCATGTCTTCCCTGGACCGGAAACAAGCATCCTGGGACCGGTTTCGGATTCATAATCCTCATCAGCCAGGCTATCTTGAATCCAGAGGTCTTGGCACATAACAGCATGCTTACTGACTAATATGGCTATACAAAATGAGCTTTCTCAACAAAGTGGGAGGAGAGACATTTTTCCTTACATCAGCAAGAATAGCCTGTCAGTTCTATACTAGGAGCAGGTGCATTCTATCAGCTAGGCCTTTCTGAGCATGTGCAATGCTCTGGAAGAGGGAGAAAGGACATGGCAAGCACATGGCTAACTAATATGGCTGCCAAGTACAAAATGGCTTTCAGCTCATGCTAACAGCGATACCTGCAATCTTTAACCCAAGACCCATCGCACAAAGACCAACTAAGATCCTTTATCGGTCTCATTGAATATTATGCCAAGTTTGTTAAATCTTTTGCAAGCAAGACTGAGAGTCTCAAAGCTCTCTTGAGAAAAGGTCAAAGTTTTGTGTGGGGAACTGAACAACAAGAGTGTTTTGATGACATTAACAGAGAGATTTGCAATGCTGGCATTTTATCCCCTTTTGATGTCAACCTACGGTCAATATTAACTGTTGCTGCTAGTGCTACAGGTTTAGGTGCTGTCCTCTCTCAAAAACATTGTGGAACGGAGAGGCCAGTAGCCTTTGCTTCCAGGACACTGTCCAAGTCAGAAAGGAACTACTCAGTTATTGAGAGGGAGGCCTTGGCTGCTGCTTGGGGAGTGGAATATTTTCGTAATGTTGGTTTGGGTGCTGAATTCTTATTTCGGTTTGATCATAAACCTCCCCTCACTATACTTTTTCCTGGTGGGGCTGGCAAAGGTTCAGTGCGCTTGGCCAGGCTAGCGGCCAGGCTGCAAGAATATTGTTATGTTCTTGAGTACATTACTGGTTGGCAGAACAAACAAGCTGACTGTTTATCTAGGTTGTCAATAGATAGTACACAGATGGGCAACCAACATGATGATCCTGTTGATTTCTGTGGAGGATGTTGTGTGACGGGGCAGGTGTGTTTCCCAGGAAGAATGGGATATGGAAATGTCTAAAAACTATACCCTCAGTGAAGTGATGCGCCTTATTTCTTATGGAAGAAGAAGAGCCAGCTGTGTCTCTACACCTCGGCAACCTTTCTTGAAAGTGTTGGATGAATTGTCTACTTGTGGGAAAAGTATACTTATGAGGGGCGACAATTTTGTTCCCCCTTTTGGTGTGAAAAGAAAAATTATTCAAATGGCACATGGGTTTGACTCCATGCCCTGTCAAGGCCCAGTTTTGATGGCCGGGCATGGATAGACAAATGACTAACTTTGTGGTCTATTGCAAGGTTTAAAAGGAAAGTGAGAGGAGACTCAAGGTAGGCAAGCAAGTGGACATGGGTCACAGCCCCAATCCTGGCAAACCCTGGCATAGTGTTTGCATAGACTTCATCGGCCCAATGTCTGATTTGGATGAAGATTGTACATTTGCCCTGGTTTTGGTGGATGTGTTTTCTAAATGGCTTTCCCTGGTGTTTTTGAGGGAGACCTCAACTATCTCCACCATTGTAAATCTGAACAAAATATTTCAGGAAGAAGGTACCACTTTTCTTCTTATCACTGATAATGGTACTCAACTAGTTTCCCAGGATATGAAGATTTTTCTCAAAAAACATGACATCATTCACCATCACACCTCTCTATATAATCCCCAGGGAAATGGCATGGTCGAGAGGGCCAACAGAACTGTGAAGGGTGCCATACAAATGGCAATATCTTCAGGCTTGGATGTCAAGAAGGCTGTGCAAGATCTAGTGTGGGCCCATCGCACAACCATACAGGAAGCTACTTCCAAGTCTCCTTCTAAAATTATGAGAGGCAGGCTCCCTGGGAGCAAGATGGTTCCTTCCTGGTTGAAGGAGTTAGTACATAAAATTGGTTCTCTCTATCCGGAGGATCTAAAGTGTGCACGCTCCACGTATTATGTGTTAGAAGGTGACTGGGTAAAAGTCAAATCTGGGCGCATGATTAGAGGTCTTTCGAAATTCAAAGAACCTTACAAAGTTCTACATGCTTTTGACTTTTATGTTATTCTTGAAAATGGTGAACGCTGGAATTGACATAGGGTTGCTTTGTACCAAAGAGGGGGTTGTGGTTCTAGTGTGGAAAAAGGAGAGAGTTGTGGTGGCTACCTGTTCAAGGATGATGATGAGTTTAGCCATCGTGGGGAAAGTCAACAGGTTCCCGTTGCGTCGGAAGAATCTGTTTTTCCCAGTTGTAGCAGTGAAAGAAGCACCATTGATGTTAATTTTAGTAAGGGTGCAACCTCCAGGGTGGGTAGAGTTTGTAGACCACCCAAGTATCTAAAGGATTATACTTCGTAGTCTTTCATGTGCTTCCCTTCATTTTTACATATTCTTTTCAGTCTTTTATTTCGGTTCTCCTTCTTTCTTTGACTTATCTGTTTTTCCTCTTCTCCCTTCTAGGTCTCCTATACATTTTCTCTTCTCTTGCATTTTCTGTTTTGTTATTTAACGGGAGGGCATGTGTTATTATTAGCTCGTGTCCACGGTAGCTCGAAGACGCCTCCTGTCCTCGAGGTCTCGTGGTCATCTATTAATGGAATGCGGGGTTTGAACGGGGAGTGGGGAGACGGTTCGGGATAACGGTGGAGCGCTGTTGCCTGCCAAGTGTTGGTTTTCTTTTCTCCTGTGTTACTTGTAATAAAGACAATTGTTTATCACTCACAACGTCTTGAGTACGACGTTTCTTCACCACATGGCACACAAGTGTGATGTCACAAGTGCTTCTTATTGACAGAGCTCCTGTATGAAACTTTTGTCACATGACCAGGAAGTCATTAGTGCCTCTGATTGTCATGGCTCCTGTTGGTGTCTCTTGTCATATAAATGTGATGTCAGAAGTGTCTCTGATTGTTATGGTTCCTGTTGGTGTCTGGTGGACACAGGTGTGATGTCACAAGAACCTCTGATTGACAGAGCTCCTGTATTAAACTTTTGTCACATGACCGGGAAGTCACTAGTGCCTCTGATTCCATGGGTCCTGTCGGTGTCTCATGTCATATAAATGTGATGTCACAAGTGCATCTGACTGTCATGGTTCCTGTTGGTGTCTGGTATCATATGATTGTGATGTCTCAATGCCTCTGCAAGGAAGGGCTCCTAACTGTGTAGCACTGTACCACTAATATCCCTGACACTTCCCAGTAGTTGGGTGTGGCGGGCTGTTGAAACTAAGAGGAATGAATGAGAAACTTCACCCAGAACTAGATGCTTTCATTTATTTTTCAGGTGCATGAGGATTGTGGCTCAAGTATGCCCCAGGCATGCGACTGTGGGCCCCTGAAGGACCACATTCTGCCCCCATCAGCCATATATCCAGTTATCTTGGTGAGTGCAAAGTCTTGAAGGACCAAATCCTTTATTTCACAGACATGTATCCCTTTATGGAGGTAAATGTGGGTTTCATGGGGTATTCTAATCCCTAGAAGAATACTTTGCTTCACGGAGGTGACTGCAGGCCCCTGAGGGGGGGGGTCATATTATGCCCCAGGCAGTCGTGGTTGCTGTCGTCTTAATTGGATAGGGGTCTGGGGAGTGTGATGTTACAGTATTAGGGCCTACAGAGGTCTGAATCCCTTTCTGCAGCCATATAGTCCTTTAACCTGGAGTGGGCTGCACGTATGTTTTGTCATCTTGGTGTATACCACATCTTGCCTTCTACTGCCACATGTGGCGTCACATACAACCCGCTGTAGATACACATCCCATCTTGTGTAGTGTGCATCTCTTCCTCCATGTCCAAGAGCAAGAGCAAGTGGAAGTATTGCCCATATCCCATCCCTCTGCCCAGCACCCTCTTCCTCCCTTGCTGATTCGTAAAGAGAGCTCTGCATTCTTACCCCATGCTTAGAATGAAGGGCTGTGGGCTGCTGCCAGTATTTCCCTGTAGAAGATCACAACACCACCTCCCCACCCATGAAATATATCCTTAAAAAACGTTTTCAGATGCCTAATCAGTAGCGTATGACCTCCGGACATCTCCCTGCGCACCCCACACTGCTATTAACTTCCTAGTAGTTCCTCTAGGGCTTCACCAGATTATTTCAACCTTTGTGGACAAAAGGGAACTTCTGGATGGCCTTTTACCTAGGTCCAGACATCCTCTGTATACTCCATTTGAAAACAATGCCCTGTGCATAAACATAGAGATCCCCTGCATATCCTCATAGCTGGCTCATATGACATTAGTGTAGGCCTAGACAAACCTCTGTATATCACAATCACACTCTCAAAGACTTCTGCGTAGGCCTCTCCAATGCTATTTAAACCTCCAGTAGACCCCTCAAGCCCCTCTACAGGCAAGTTAGATTTTCCCTGTGTATCCACATTGGACACCAGATGGAAAATGTACTTTCCTTGACAGCCCCATGCATATGACCATTAGAACCCTGGTGCCCTCTGTACAAACCTATATTGTCTCCTTCAGGTCAACAATAGACCACCACATATCCTCTAGCCAGACCTAAACATAAACCGATATATCCCCAATAGACCTTAGATGCTGTCTTTATCGACCTATACTGTCCCCTTTATATCCTCATTAGACCCCAGATGCCATCTGAGTAGGCCTTGACACATACATTAGACAACCAGATGCCCTCTTCTCAGATCTAGACAGTCCTCTGTGTATTCACATCAGACCTCTAATGGCCCTCTGCTGTAGGCTTGGCACCATCGATCCCCATTAGCCTCCCAAATGCCCTTTGCCGAAAGCCAGGACATCCTGCAAAAGCTGACAAGACCGCTTTACTCATTTTGCCTCCTGTGTTTCAGGAGAGACAGAACAGTCAGAAGAATGGCATTGGCTCCACGGATGAGTCCACGCCAGTTTCCAGCACTCCTGACGGGCAGGCATTACGGGTAAGATTGTTTGCACGAACATGTGTAGTTCATCCTTCTGAATAGCGGAACAGGTTCGGAAGGGACTGCACAGATTTTGGTTTTTAGGGGTTAGCAGAAGCAAGCTCTGCCTGCTATTGGAACTGGTACAATTTGGTAGATCTCATTGCAAGGGCTGTGGAGTTGTTGTATAGCGCTGGGAAGGTAGGTTCCTTCTGGGCGTGTTTGGGATCAGCTAGACCATTCTGAGGAGTCACCTTTCTCACTAGTTGCCTCTTTCTCCATCTCTGTCCAGATCCTCGCAATACCGAATACGCACCCTCTACTGGTCTTCGTCAACCGAAAGAGTGGGGGCAAGCAAGGCGAGAGGTAGGTACTGGGACCATCATGCTGTTCTTAAATATCTTCCTTAGTGCTTTCTTTTATCTCCTGTCTGTGGCTTTCCTCTGCCATGTTTGTTGGCATTCGTCTTGTGCTAGGTCTGCTGGTATAGCTTCTGGAGATCAATGAGGTAGTATAAATGAAGGAGGTAATGGAAAAGGACCAGACATCCTGTGGTGTTGGGCTATTTTAGTCACAGCAGAGTAGGCGGTTACTGAAACAGTGGCATGGGCATCTCTGCATGCGCTGACACTTCTTTCACCAGGCTGGGGTTTAGCTCTGATGGTGAAGCATTCTGGATATAGCAGGCATGCGCTGCTCAATTTTTGATCAAGTGCCACAGCTTGAATTATATCCCAGGTCTCCAGTTTCCAAGGTCAGCAACTTATCCAGTAGACCTATCCAGTAGACCTATGTATACTTGTGTATCTGTGGACCACAAACCCAGCTCTCAAGCAGCAGAACTCTATGCAGAGCCAGGGAGGGTTTGTGATATGGTAGCACAGGTGAAAGTATCTGTATGAGAGTCTCTTAATGTGACTTGTGACTAAGAAGTGATTGCTGATTTGCCTTTAGATGAGAGATCCCATGAAAAGATGAGTTTTCAGCTCATTAGGCCAATGACGTACCCTAAGCTGTGCATTATTCTCCCATCTAGTGGTTGGGTCTGGAATTGTTTCTTTTTTTTTTCTTGTTTTGGTCGCTGTCGACCACCATTTGGTGGCAGTTACGTCCCCTTTGTGACGTCAGACTGTATCCTAGAGGTCGGCGTGCATGGTAGCCATCTTCAGATTCTTTTTTCCGCCGTTGGGTCTGGAAGCAAGATGGGAAGCTCCGAAGATTTTCAGATTTTTCTCAGAAAACCTCAAGAAAACCGAAAAAACGCTACCACGAATCTCATCTTTCATCGATGCCGTAACCGGGAACAAGAGTAGAGTTCCGGCGACGACACCATAGAGGCCCTCGTCGGTCCACAAATGGCGAGTTAGGGGACAAGGAAAATATCCCCTTCAAGTTTTGCCCCAAGTGCCTACACAAGTACGCTCAACGCGACCCACACGTAGTCTGCAACCTGTGACTGTTCAAGGATCATCAGGACAAGGACTGTGAGGCCTGTGCGGCGTTCCTTTTTTTAAAATTATTATTTTTATTTTATTGCTCCACAGTAACATACAAAAAACAGTACTATTATTAATGTGTCAATTTCACAAATTCTTATGGTCACAAAAAGCCCCCCAAATACTCAGACCGATCTTACGTTTTTTAGCCCCCTTAACAGAAAATAAACTCAATTCTAAATTGAAGAGATTGTACATTTTAGCCCACCATAACTCAAGTGCGTGGGGTTCCGTTTGAAGCCAATCGGAGGCAATACATAGCCGAGCAACTGTCATTGCAATGAAAATCCGATAACGATGTTTATACAATAATGTCCCTTTATCAGTATCTGCCCCCATCCCTAATAACATTATGGCGGGTGTAATCCTCATCGGACTCCCAATAATTGTAGCCAAAAATGTCTCTATATCCGCTATAAATCTAGACAGTTTACTACAACTAAAGAAAATATGGAGGCTATTGGCATTATCTCCCCGACAACAAAAACATTTTCCACCATAACCGCCCCCCCCACTTAAACATACGAGCTGGAGTGTAATACAAATCAAAAACAGTTTTAAAAAATTGCACTTTCAAATCAGCCGACAATAGCACATCCTGAGATCTAGCAATAGCATCCTCAATAGATAAGTTATGTTCCCCCAAAGTTATAGACCATTTAGCATTATGTTTTCCTAAATCATCTGCTCTATACGATAATAATATCTTATACAGAACCCCAATTTTCTCCTGCCGCCCTACAGCCTCTACAAGTAAGTTAGGTCTAACCATAACATTTTTCCGTGATAAAAATCAAGAATTTGAAGAAATTAAAAAAACTGAAGATTAGACAGATTGTATTATCTCACTAGTTCTTCAAAGGATGTGAGTGACCCCCCATAACAAAAAAATCCCCTAATGTTGTAATACCTTTGTTCCTCCAGCTGTGTGCTATATTATCCAAAAATATAGGAGGGAGAATCTTCACAGCATTCATGGGGATATAGAATGATAATTTCTCCAATAGGCATGAATTTCGTATTCTCTTCCATACTCTAAAGGCTCCTTCCACTACTTTGAACCTTGTCCATTTAAAATAACTGCCATCAATTTCTTTAAACAGGCATTGTCGAGCCTCAGATCCCAGCAAGATCTGAAAAATCGAAGGGGCCTCTGCTGTACTAGCCGTTCCTTCCCCGGTCAATAATACCCGCATTTTTTACAAAAAGCATACATAAAAATAAAAAGCAAAATCCGGTATGGCTAAGCCACCTCTCCCAACTGGTAGCATCATAAATCTAATAGGGTGTCTTGATTTACCAGGGGCCCAGATAAACTTCGCACACAAAGGTTGAAGATGTTGCAGCTGACCTCCTGCCACCTCCAAGGGAATTGATCTAAAAATATATAAAACCTTTGGCAAAATATTAATTTTTATAATGTTGCTTTTACCAATTAAGGTAAGATGTAGTCGTCCCTATTTATCAATGTGAATCCTTAACACTCTGTAACAACGCGTTCCAGTTGGCGTCAACCACCTCAGACATCGATGTCCTTATTTTAATGCCCAAGTATGTCACCTCTTTTAACACTCTAATATCATACAAGACAATGTTCTCTGAACAAATCATTTGTGTTTTAGTCACATTGAGTTTATAACCGGACACCTGGCCAAACAATGTCGCTAATCGCTCAATCTATTGAAGTGCAAGAGATGGATCAGCCGAAGTCACGGCAATGTCATCAGCATAAGCGAAGACTGAAAATGGGATATCATGTACATAAAAAGGCTTGATACGGGGACTGTTGCCTAACTGCTCAACAAAAGGATTAATATATAAAGCAAACAAAAGTGGCGAGCAGGGGCAACCTTGCCTGGCACCTCCAGTGATTCTGACGGATTCTGATAATAAACCCATAGCGGTAATTTTAGTGAACGGTGAGGTATAGAGTACCTGCAAAGCAGTCATAAAAATTCCTTCCCAAAACCAATTCGGCACATCAATTGCCATAAATAATCCCACTCCACCCGATTGAATGCTTTCTCCACATCCAATAAAATTAGCCCTAAATCTCGATTTTCAGTATGGGCAACATCAAAAAGTGTGACCACTTTATTTACATGGGTAACAGTCCCTTGAGATGGTATAAACCCATAGAACGGGATGATTCTTTCATGCGCAGCCTTAGGGCCAGGCATCTGCCAACAGTTTCCCCATATTCATAATTTTGTTATTTATAAACTAAATACTTTTTAGCATTCTCCATATTCCACAAACCGTGAGTTTTAGCCCGGGCTCTAGCAACAGAGTTTTCTAACTCCAAAATATTGTTACCTTGCTGTGCAATCCCCAAGGTTAATTTGCCTTCCACCTCTCTCAGAGCTGCATATAGTCCCTGTACCTCTGACTTACTTTTTCTTTGCTGATAGAGTCCAAAACGAAATGCTTCACCCCGAAAGCAAGCTTTAAACATATACCAAATGGTTGCAATATGAGCGGACTGCCTGTTATTATCAAAAAAATCCTTCATCCAACAAATCATGTATTCTCTAAATTCATCATTTAGACACAATTTTCGGTCAAAAGAGAAAGTCTTAGGCAGTACCTTCCGATCTGGTGCACTCAATTCCAACACAATTGGGGCATGGTCAGACAAAATTCTAGGATATATTTGGATTGAGGCACCTACTAAAGAAGTAGTAGATGCAAAAAAATAATCCAAGTGATACAACTTTTTATGGGGAAAAGAATAAAACGTATAGCCCGGATCGAGAGGTTTTAACTTACCCCACACATCAACTAACCCATGATCCTTTACTAGATGATATAAAGCTTTATAAACCCCGTTGTTTACGACCTTTATATCTTCGAGACCCATCCTGCAATTCTTGAGTGGCCAAATTGATATTTATATCCCCACAAATTACCAAAGGTTGTCCCCAAATAGCCAACTCTAAATTTAACTCCTCCAGAGTTTCTGCCTCATCTAAATTGGAGCCGTAGATGGTACGCACAGTACATTTGCTATCCCCAAGTCCGCATTCAGCTATGGCCCAGCGACCAAGCTTATCGACAAGGAGTGTCCAACAATCTGTACATTTGATTTAGCTAAGATGGCAACACCCCGAGTCATTAAGAGTTGCTTAGAGGCCGTGATCAACGAAAACCCAAGCTCCTTTAAAATATGCCGTTTAGGCGAGGGTATGTGCGACTCTTGAAGACACACCAGGTCTGGCTGATTAATCCGCAACTACCCTCTTCCGCTTTGACCAATTATTAAGACCGGAAACATTTAGCAAACTGATTTTTATCCCTTTAGAAATCATTGTAACAATACAGCAAAGCTCCCCATGAATGCCAATTCACATATGATACCATAACAGAGCATACATACTCCCTTTGTGACCATATCAGTATTTTATTTTTGTTCATACTCTTCCAGATAATTACTACTGTGGATTTTTTCCCCTTTTTACCCCACCTACGTGACTCACCCCCACCATCCGCCCAGTGTCCCCCTTTCCCTCTCCCCCCCGTAACAAGGTTTTAGAACCCATGATCCTGTAGATGCAAGCTCCTGTGAGCCCCCTGCCGATCCTCGCGTCCCCCACCACTCGAGGGAGAGGAAAAAGGCTCCCCCCCCAGAGTTAGACGTGAAAAAACAGCCCTCACTGCCAATTTAAAAGTTATAAGAAGTAGAAAGAAAAAGAAACAAGGTATATCCACCATCACCCTAGGAAGAGAAAAGAGAAGAGGTATCAGACTCAAGATAACCTATACATTGAATAGATAAATATAAATCAACCCCACTAGATCGAGCTTAAATACTCCTTAGCTGACCCTGCATTAGTAAAAAAACGAGTACGTTCATGAAAAATAACTTTTAGCTTGGCAGGAAACATTAGATATGCTTTAGCCCCCTTAGCTTGAAATTGTGTGATCAACTGCCGAAGTTGCCAACGAAGCTCAACAGTGTGTTGGCAAAGATCCAGCCTAACAAAAAATTCAATATCTCCCCCTACTCTTTTCTTATCAGGTCGCGCTAACTGAAACACCTCCTCTCGAGCTAAAAAAATATTGAATGAGATTAGGAAGGTTCTAGGCTTAGGATCCCCCTATCCAGCTCTAAGACGAATATTAAAGGGGGACCTGTGAGCTTGTTCGATCTCTCTGTCCCAATCCCACCTGGTCAGCTCAGGAAATGCTTTTTTAAACAAATCTACAATGAATCTACGTGGATCCTGCCCTTCCTTCCCCTCCAGAATCTAGAGTACTCTTAAGTTATTTCGACGCGCCCTGATTTTCTATGTCTGCCAACTTCCATTGGGTATCCTCCCTGGTAGCCTGCATCAGTTCAGTGGTAACCTTTTGTTGGGCAAGATACTCCTCCAGATTAGAAATTCGGGCCTCAGCCTCTTTGAACCTGGAGATAAAGTCAGCTTGGGATTTAGCCATGCGCCTAACCGAGTTCTGCAATTTACGGCATAAGTTTTGTTCTCTTTGGCTCTCTTCCCGGATTTCTTCCCCGTCACCTGATGTATGATCCACCAAGTGTTGAGCCTTTACAGTGTCCCCTTTATTTGTATTCAACTCCAGTTTTTTCCGTACCGTATGTGCGGCATTCCTGTCGAAAACACTCAGAAGCTGCAGAAACCAAAGAGAGGCTCACTACACCACAATGTCGCAGACCACGAAGAAAATATCCCTCAAAGACAACATCCCTCAAAGACCTGGGTTTCTCCAGCTAGGAGGAAGAACGTGGAGTACCAGCAGAATCGACGATCAAGGGATCGGACGTCGAAATTCTAGAAGGGGACTCTGAAAAAATCCACGCCCACAAGAAGGCAAGCGAAAATAAGAAGAAAAAGGATAAGGTAAGACACCATATACATCTGTCGGAACCGAAGGGCCACAAACATAAGGTGCAACCCAAGGCAGCCCGATGCCGGGCAAAAAGGCAATCGAGGGTAAGCCGCGATTAAAAGAACCCCACGGAACCCAACTAAAGGGTACAGAGGAGGAAAAATCGCTGAAGACGCCGAAGCAAAAGGTCGAACACGAACCCGCAAAGAAAAGCTCTACGCCGTCGAAACCTGACGTGGCCACTAGTAAGAAGAGAAAATCTCCGGCCTCTGATGCCGAGAGAGCTCTCAAGGTCAAAAAGGAAAAGACTTGAGGATAAAATGGCAACACTCCTCGGAAAAAAGAAGGAGTTCAACGCCACTCTGAAGGATTTTCGAATCCCTAAAACCACGGTTGCCAAACCAGAAAAGGTTGATGCCGAAGAGGTGGAAGATGCAGAGGGAGAAGAAGAAGGTATCTTCGACTCATCCCCAACCCCAGAACCTCGCGACGAAAAGCCCAAGGAATACAGGGAGCTAACGGATGAAGAGGAAATCTCAGAAAATTTTGAGGATTCATTGAACGACCGCGACACTGAGAGCCCCGAGGAGGAGGTATGCAGTTATCCTTCAAATGCATCACCACCAGGGGACATAGCTTTCTACTATGTCTTAGTAAAAAGGGCGGCAGACCATTTCGGAGTCGTCCTCGAGGAACTACAAGGAGACACATGTTTTCTCCTGGAAACCCTAGCCTCTGCCATCAAGGGGACTCAATACCTCCCAATGCTTCCGAGCATACTGGCTCAAGGCAAAGAAGCCTTCAAGAACCAGCTTCAAGTTAGGGTGTAACACCCAGGATAGAGAAGAAATATATGGCCTTCTCAACAAACCATAAGTATATTCAAGGAAACACAGTGCCAGATTCAATTATTGTTACCACAGCCAGAAGAAGGGTGTGGGAGCGCAGGCTTTATAAACAGGCGAGGAGGCTTTATATATGGTCCAAAAGAAGGTGGTTTATTGGCAGTAAGTGGATTAGTCAGCGATACAGAGTGTCTCTCCTCTTGGTCCTCTTCCGAACTACTTGGTGATGAGGTGATAATGGAAGATGCTCCCGGCTCCTCCTCTTCGGTCTGGATGGGGTCTCCCCGGAGGCTCATAGAAAGAGAGATACAAAGGGAGCCGTCAGTCACTCTGTTAGGTTTTTGGGGTTGTTAAACCTTCACCAGTCATCGCACCCAGAGGTGAGGGGGAATGAGTCCAGAAAAAATGTGCTCGGGGTTAGGTGGGAAGGAAGCAGCCATAGAGGAAAATAAAGAAGGTTTCAGTGGGCTTCAGTTGTTGTAGTTACGTAACAAGAATAACCAAAAGAAAAGGGGGTTTCTTAGTTTCGCTTCACTAAGTGCAGTTTTGTCTATGCAACTACAAACGAGGTGCAGCTTGTGACATTCAATTATAACCGATACTCTTTAACCAGGTCAGGGAAACTCGCGAATAAGGTGAAACATTCAAGGGCACCAAAATCTGACACCCCTATCTCACGCCTTTTCTACCCACCTCCCGGGTACACACCTCCAGCTTCCCCGTTCCCTTATAAATCCCCGGTGACAGCCCCACTCACCGGCTCCGCCGCAACTCTCCTGAATAGCGGCCGCTCTCCAGCCTCCTCCGGTGGATGCCACCACTCTTCCGACCACCGGTCCTCCGCCTCGTCGTTTTCCTGCTCTGCTTCAGGTCCTGCTTCCGTCTGGAACTCCACGGTGTCCTCTTCAGGTTTGCGTCGATGCTCGGCGTCTCCTCTCTCTCTCTCCTGGTCCGTCCTTTCTCTCTATGGTCCGTTGTCCCGCCTTCGCTTTCATTGGAACCTCGTGATTGCCTCCTGTTTCCTCTCCCTCAACTTCCGGGTTACTGATGGTGCCTCTCTGTGAAGAAACGGTATACAGGGATAATTGCCTTGCGCTCAGTTCCTCCAAGTCCCAGGATGCATTGGGCAGGCGTGGCAATACTGTAGGGAAGTCCTCGTCACGATCCCTAAAGGTACGGCAGCCCTCTTCTCACTCACAAAGGGCTAATGCAGTCTCCAATACTAGCCCTCCACCAGAAAAGGAGAGTAAGAGAATGGACATGCTGGGAGGAGAATGGAAAAGAAAGCGGTAACACAATGGCGCTTCGCAAATTCCAGCACCCGACTAAATAGATACGGCCACCAACAATGGGACGAAATAGAGGAGAACCTCAGTAAACTGCCTGAAGAGGACAAAAAAAGAGCAAGGTATATTGTCCAGGAAGGGAAAAATGTGGCCAATACATTCCTTAAGTCAGACCTTGATGCTGCAGACACTGCCAGTAGGCAAGTGTGCACAGGCACCATCCTCAGAAGACATGCCTGGCTCAGAATATCAGGATTCAAACAGGAGGTTCAAATCTCTATCATCAATAGACCATTCACTGGGGACGAACTCTTTGGGAAAGAAGTGGGTGAATCCCTCCAGCAGATTTAAAAGGACAACAAGACTGCTAGGGCGATGGCAGCCCTACAACAGAGAGGTTCCTTTAAAAGAGGGGGTTTCTACAACAGAAAGACCACAGGAAGAGATGCATTTGGTCAGGACGGCAAATGTCACAGCAACTGCAAGGTCAAAGCCATGGGCAACAATCAAGTCAACAGGGTAGCTAACATGGCTGGCAACAACAGCAGAAGCAGCCCTTTCGGGGGAGAGGCAGAGGCCAAACCCCCAGAGGAAGAGGAGATGGCTCAAACTGACTCACTCACAGAAAAGACCCCACACAAAACACCAGTGGGGGGAAGAATATCCTTTTACCTTAAACAGTGGGAAAATATCACAATGGACAATTGGATATTGAATTTGGTAAAGTACAGGTATTGTGTAGAACTAACAAAAACGCCACCTGCAAACTTACCAAAAACAAGAACATTTCTGAGATCAGAACTAACACAGCTAAATTCAGAGATCAAGGAACTATTCCACAAACAAGCAATAGAAGTAGTACCAAAACAGGAATGTTTCAAAGGAAACTACTGACCGTACTTCCTAGTACCGAAACAGGACCTAACTCTAAGGTCAATCCTAGACCTAAGGTTCCTAAACAGGTTCATACTAACACAACGCTTCAAAATGTGTACTCTTCAAGAAATAATCCCACAAATTCAAAAGGGAGACTACATGGCAACATTAGACCTCAAGGACTCCTACTTGCAAATCCCTATGAACAAAGGACACAGAAAGTACCTGTGGTTCCTACACAATGGAACACATTATCAATTCAAAGTACTCCCCTTCGGGATAATATCAGCTCCACGTGTCTTCACAAAGTGCTTAGCCGCAGTGGCAGCCCACCTAAGAAGGGAGGGAATCCATGTCTATCCCTGCCTGGATGGCTGGCTCATTAGGGCACACTAAAAGCAAACATGCCACAACCATGTTCAAACAGCCATCCAAACCCTACTGGGACTGGCTTTCTCAATAAACCACAAAAAGCTTCAACAAAACCAGAAAGGGAAAAAATCCTCCTAGGAGCAAGATTAATTTTAAGGAGTGGATACAGGCTATCCATCAAGAAGCGACCCTCTACCTGAGGGGACAATCTCTGACAGTGCAGAAGGTCATGAGACTGATGGGCATGATGGAATCGTGCATCCCACTTACCCCTCATGCCCGCCTGCACATGCGACCATTCCAGGAATGGCTGGGGATGGGAGGATCTGGTGGTTGTTACACAAAAGGTGCAAGCAGAGATACAATGGTGGACATCCAACAACATACCATAGGGGAGATCTTTCAGGTACCCAACTCCATCTGTGACAATCACCACGGACGCATCCCTCAACGGTTGTGGAGCACATTACAACCAACTCAATGTATATGGTCAATGGAACTAACAGGATTCCATAAAACACATCAACTTCCTGGAGATGAAAACGCTTTCTTGCACTGAAAGTATTCCAGAAGCACATCCAGGGGAAGACTATCCTAATCCAAACAGACAATACAACAACAATGTTCTATCTGAACAAGTAGAGAGATACAAAGTTCTTTCCCCTGAGCAATCTTGCACAAGAAATCTGGAAATTGACAGTAGCTCAAAGAATCAACCTATAACGAGTACATCTACCAGGACTACAAAACATTACAGCGGACCAGCTGAGCAGACAGAACAACTGCTTCCCTAATTGGGAGTTGAAGCAGAAAACAGTACAATACCTTTTCAACCTCTGGGGAACACCAGTGATAGACCTGTTTGCAACAGTGCAGCACAAGAAATGGCAATTCTTTGCCTCGAGGTTTCTTCACCACTTGTCAATGGATAATGCGCATTCACTCAACTGGTCACAGACATTTGCTTACACCTTTCCATCCAATACCCCTGATGCAAAGAGTGCTAGAAAAAGCAAATCAACCAGGAACAAACATGATCCTCATTGCCCCTCAATGGCCAAGGCAAACATGGTACTTAACCCTGCTGCAACTATCCAAGCGGAAGATGATCAAAATCAGAGCAGAGACCTGCTAACAATGCAACAAGGCCAAATCTTTCACCCGGAACAAGCAACGCTGCATCTGGCAGCTTGGCACTTGAGTATATAGAATTTGGCCACCTCAAGCTGCCTCTACGAACAATGGAAATTCTAAAAGAGGCAACGAAACAGTCAACAAGACAATGCTGCGCAGCAAAATGGAAGCGATATACCACTGGGTGCACCGCTAAGAATAAAATCCATTCCATCATCACATACCTAACTGACCTTTTGGACAACAACATCAACTACTCAAACATAAAGGTGCATCTGGCTGCCGTAGTAGCATACACAAGAGAGAAAACATGCAAAGGTTTCTTCACAAAACCTGTAATTAAAGGTTTTTAGAAGGATCAAAAAGAATTGCCCCACCTAGAGCAACACCAGTACTTGCTCAACTAATGGCAAACTCCTTTGAGTCCATGCATGCAGCAGACCTCAAGCACATTACTCTAAAGACAATTTTTCTCATCGCTATAACTTCCCTACGGAGAGTAAGTGAGCTACAGGCTTTAACAATACAAGAACCATACTTGCAAATCCACAAGGATAAAGTAATCTTAAAAACAAACCCAGATTTCTTACCAAAGGTGGTAAATATCACTTAAATCAAAATATCATCCTACCAGTTTTCTTCAAAAACCCAAAAACAAAAGGAGAAAGAAGCCTCCATACCCTAGATATAAGGAGGGCGTTACTGTATTATCTGCAAAAAACAGAATATACAAAACAAAACAGTTGTTTGTCGCCTGCGCACATACCAACACAGGATCACCGGTCACAAAGGCTACAATTGCATGATGGATAGTACAAACCTTCGAATCATGTTATGCCTATGCCAAATAAAGAACTAACAATGCGACCAACAGCTCACTCCACTAGAAAGAAGGGAGCAACCCTAGCTTTCATGGCCAATGTGCCCGTTGACACTATTTGTGCAGCAGCAACATGTGCATCACCATACACTTTTACAAAACATTACTGTGTGGACCTACAAATGAGAAAGGAAGCTCAAATTGAATAGAAGGTCCTCCATCACCTGTTTGCAAGGTCTTCCTCTCACCACAGCCTCCCAAGCATGGGAGAAACCGCTACGTAATCTAATGCACACTATGTGAATCCAGAAAAGGATTCATACTGCAACACGAAATGGTTACTTACCCGTAGGAGTAGTTTTGCAGCTTGAAGAATTTTCTGGATTCACATGCGAACCACGCAGCTTCCCCTACAAGGAAAACAAACAGGTGGGGAAGCAAATGATTGCTTCAGTTATTTAATGACCATCTCAAGGACTACAAAATAGAATTAGGAACAGAAAAAAGAATCCGAATATGGCTACCACGCACCTCCAGGATACTGGCTGACGTCACACAGGGGACGTACCTGGCACCGAATGGTGGTCGACAGCGACCAAAACAAGAAAAGGAAAAAAAAACAAAGACAATTCCAGACCCAACTACTAGATGGCGGAATAATGCACAACATGTGAATCCAGAAGATTCTTCAAGCTGCAAAACTACTCCTACTGGTAAGTAACCATTTTGTTATGCATGAAGAGCATTCAGAAGAGTAAGGTGAAAGCCTAGGGCTGTTGTGAAAAGAACGGTGCCTCTGTACAGCTTGTGGAGACTAACCAGTGGTGCGCTGTGCCAAAGCCTGGCTCTAGGAGGAATGATATCACTTTTTCAAAGCTGCGATTGCTGATAGTAGCATGACTCTTTCTTCGTTGTGACTGCAAGATCTTCCAGGAATCGAAAGGTCCATGTGTGGTGTGTACCATGGTGGAGCATTTTGTTCAATATACACGTTTGAATCGCTAATAGTGTAGTAAAATACCAACTTGGCAGACAGATGTGTTCAGTGTATTTATACAGTTAGGTTTGTAGTTATGTGCTACCTGATGTGTTGAGAGACCATTTCCAAACATATCTGCGTGGCCTGTGAAGTAAAGGTGGAAGTTTAGATGTCCATTCAGGTTGTCTTGGGTATTTCTGGTTGGACGATGGTTATGCACAAAGGAATCTGAAGAGAGTATTGCTTGTGGTCTCCTCTGACGGAAGGGGCCTGCTCCTTGACAGGGGAAGTAGAGGTGGTTCAAGTCACTGAGTGCATGATTCACCTCATCGGCTATAACTGGGAGCACCTAGAAAAAGACTTATTGTCCATGTCAGCACTTTAAACTGAACCACCTCTAAGAGGAACCCTTAATAGACCTTGTAAGCAGGGAAGGAGGATGGATGATCAGTCAAGGTGGTGAGAGGGAGAGAATCCTGTGCATTCTGTTGTAACACATTTAACTGCACAGAGCCCTGGATACAGGGTGGACAGATACGCGCACACTCCTCATTTCCCTTAGTCATGGGAATTCACAGATAAGACAAGGTTCTGAAGGTCTAGATCTTTAGCTTCTGCTGTCTGACTCACCTGTCACAACTTCAGCTCCACAACATATCCACACACAATCCAAACCAGGCTTTCTTCTTGTCATTGACCCCCCCCCCACACACACACACACACCTGGTCCCAGAGCATCTCTTTGGTGGGTATCTATGTTTCCTCCGAATACAGTGTTTGAGCGCATGTTTGATGTCAAAGAATCCAGATTTGTGCAAATGTGTAGAGTGAACCAGTGGCATGAAAGAGCATTTTTAATACCCATGGACATGTATGAAGGTTCATGTCTTGTTACCTGTTCTAACTACACATGCTCTCTACCTGCACACTAGTCATCCTTGCACAGGTTGTAAGTTCTGAAGCCTAAAGTGTCGTTTCCGCCTCTGATTTGGTAATTCACCATTGACACTTTTTTCACAGGGTGCTCCGGAAATTCCAGTACCTGCTCAACCCAAGACAGGTGTATGATCTTCAGAAAGGTGGTCCGGCCCCGGGGTAAGAAACTTCATCAGCCACAAAGTTGGTCGAATGAGGAAGGCCTTTATCTTGTTATCCTGACTTCAGTACTAGACAGTCTCTTAACAGACAGTTGCCATAGTAAGGGTGCCAGAAGGGAAACATCCGTTACAACGCGGATGTTTCCCCGCGTGCTGTTACGACGCGTCCGTAACAACGCAAGTCGTTACCACGACTTGCGCTGGAGGGCGCTAGAAGATTAAAAATAGTAAATTTACTATTCCAACACCTTCCCTAGTGTCCACGGGGACTGGTATTAGAATAGTAAATTATACTATTCGACATCCGCGCCCCCAACGCAAGTCGTAGTAACGACTTGCGTTGTAAGGGACGCGTTGTAACAGCACGCGTTGTGACGGTACGCGTTGTACCGTCATACATCCGTGCCGGAAAGATGTGGTAAAGAAGCTGCCCACTGACCGGTACAAGAGCAGGCGCACTGGGCCTCATTCTTAAACCAATGTGCACATGCAAGCGACACATAGCTGTGCAAGTAGCTTACGTTATGAGTGCAACTTTTCATACCGGGGCTAGTTGTGGGCATTCAAGAGTAGGGACAAGAAGAAACTCGCAATCCTGTGAGCACACACGAACTGTTAGTAGATAGTATCCCATTTTCTGCTGGAGATCTACTGTCTTTAAGTGCAAGAATAAATCCGTTTTCAGGGTATGGAGTGGGCACCTCTAAAATTGATGAGGATTTAAAGAAAAGAGATCCTCCAAAGGGAAAGTTTCTTTTCCCCTTTAAAAAAATGTAAAATAATTTAACAGGTTTAACTGTACTGATGCATTATGTTTCTCCGTTTGGAAAAATACATCTGCAGCATTTCCGAATAATTACATGTTGTTTGCTTGTCAGTACTCTGCAACAGTTGTAGGAGTACCGGGTGGAATTCTTTGCAATTTTAAATACATTTAGAAATCTGTTACACATTTTGGTGAAATCTACAGAAGCAGAATGTCCAACTTCCTTTAAAATCCCGGCACCCTCATCACAGCCGCCTACGTATATTAGCACTCTTTTGCTGGAATATTGTATACATTTCACATGAAACTGAGGGCATAAGTTCTCGGGGGCCATCAACAGTTTTACATTCAGCAGACATATTTTAATATATTGTTATGTTATGTTATGTTAAGCGGGATTTATATAGCGCACTGACACCATAAGTTTCCTGGCGCTGAGTATAGGTTTCGGATAAAATTTATTGTACCAAAAAATTATTGAAAGGGCCCATCCTGAAACACAAAAATTGCATCCTTTCCCAATCAATGTTGATTGAGGGGGTACCCCCTGCCCCACCCCGATCCAGCATGCAGCTATGCAGTTGCCCACCAAGTTCCCAGTAGACAATATAGCATGGTTAGGAGAAAACACAGGCCTAGAATGTCGATGGTGGAAAAACAGCCATTGATGATGATACTAGCCTGCGGTGCTATCCTTTAGTTGACCTTCCATGGCCAAACTTAAAGTTCTTGGACACTCTTGGACGTATTACCCCATTTTGTTGCCTGAAAACCAGTGGTGGCTAGCTTAAATTAAAAATGGTGGGGTGCGAAGGCGCACGACTCACCATAAATTCGGGAGCACAACCGGTGCGGCACTTCTCTTTGCCACCTACGAGCAGTAAAAGGGAGTACTTCCTTCCTGCTTGTGGAATGCAACTCCAACCAATCCAGGATCTGCTCTTATGCTGTGAAAGCAACTCTCGGGTTAGTCGGAGCAGGCTCACCCAGCGCTCATTTTGAGTCTGGGCGCCCGTGTCAGCAATCCACAGGCTGTTTCACAGCCTTTGGATTGCTGGGTCAACAGTGCGCATGTCGGGCGGGCCGTCGCAAAGTCGACTGGCCAATCCATCATGTGCACTGTAGACCAGTGCGGTCATCCTGCATGTGCAGGATTCAGCCCCACCCCACCCTCGCGCTGTACACAGCGCGAGTCGGTGTGGTGGCAAATAAATAAAATGGCATTACCATGCCATTTTATTTGTGTTTGCTTGCTGCGCCTTCAGCAGGCCTGGACAACGCTCCTGAGGTGGAGCCATCCCTGAAAACCTTCTTCTCTAGACTGTTGAGAAAACCGATCCACCCAAAGCGTACTTTCTCAGCATGCTAAGGAAGTAGGGAAATAAGGGAATTTCTCAATTGTTGCAGCCACTGGTGATTAGTGCAAGACTTAGTCCAATGATGTAACACTAATCATCAAAATGTCAGAAAAGCTGAAATGATCACTGCTGGCTCTGTTGAAGTGCTTACCATTCTTGAAAATTCTCTTAAGATGGCTGCTGTGTTGACATATAGACAGGGAATAATAAAGAAAGAGAAATCCTGATATTTTATCCACATGTATAAACATAGTTTTGTCTGGTTAATATAGCAAAGAAAATACTGATGATACTTTTTCATTCTTATTGGTTTGTTTCACAGACTAAATTTCTTCCGCGACGTGTCCGACTTCCGGATCTTGGTGTGTGGTGGGGACGGCACTGTAGGATGGATTCTAGATGCTATAGGTTGGTGAAATTTAAATGGCATGCGATGGGATTAGTTGGATGTATTGAAAAGGAAGTAAGCACTTTTGTTAAGCTGTTTTATTTATGGCTAACATGCTGCTTTTGTCCGTTGTTGGTCAGAATCTCTGTAAGCACTTTGGGGCATATTTACAACAGAATTGCGAAGTGTGGCGTAAGCAAACATTGCTAACGCCATGCTTCGTCATTCTGAAAACGCAGGGATGCACCGTATTCACAAAAATGCGGTGCATCTCTACTTTTTCCCCTAGCTCTGGCGCTAAATCTAGCTACATATCGCCAACGCAGGCACCCTTGCACCGTAGTGCAAGGATGCCTGCGTTGCGGGGAATGATTGTTTATGTGCAGTATTGGACACCATCCTGCATATACACAATCATTAATGGTGATTTGCTGTTTCTATGTGTGCTGCAAAATGCAGCACACATAGAAACAGCAACAACCAGGAGAAATTAACCATTTCTACTCGTTTAACCATGTTGAGACCAGGTTTTCCCTAGTCTTAATGTTGGTGCTGCCTCCTTTTTACGCCACCCTTGTAAATAGGGGGCAGCATCAAAACCAATGGGTGTTATGGCAGAACGCCCACTGCAACACATATTGCCCATCCCTTTCAAGCTAAGTGTAGCGTTAAAGGGGGCCTTATTTACAAGTTAGCATTAAGCTATGTTAAGTGGCTTAACGCTGCCTTGTAAATAAGGCGAAGTTAAAAGTGACATACCTGTGGCAATATGGGCTTATAAATATGCCCCATAGAGTGAGCATAGTACATCACAGGGTGTTTGATGGGAGGTGATGTGAGGGCCTTCACCCTCTGAAACCCACAAGCACCAATGCCTCCAAGGCAGCATAGACGTTCTGGTTCTGTTGGTAGGTTAGCTAGCTGGGTATTGGGATGTTCTTAAGTGAGGGCAGACACTGTCATGTGGGTTTCCTGCAAACGGATCTTTTATAGACGCTGCAATGTACTTAACTAGTCATGTATCTTTTCAGAACTTTCTTTGTGGGTGCCTTTGAGGCTGTGCTCCTTCCTTCAGCAACACTGACATGAGAGAGAGCTATTATGCTTAGTAAATCAGCCACTCTTTGGTGTGGTCTTGCATATGAAAGGTTCCATCCCATTAACAATTTGTACGCAGTCTTTCGATGTGTAAAATCCCAAGATCTCATGGGTATTTAACTGCTACAGCACTTTAACAGTAGGAAGTACACCATCTTGCAAAAATGCTTCATTGTTTGCTGCAAAAGAAAATAGTTTTTTTTCAGTATACTTAATAGTGCAATTACACTTTGCAATATTGTGGAAATAAAAAAAATACCGCATTGTGTTTTATAGGCCATTGCAATTATTTTTATGGCATTGGTACATCCCAAGGAGAGTTGCAATGGCTTAGCAATGATGCCCCAGTCGCTGGAGCAAGCAAGGTAAATTGGCCTCCATCCTCATCCTGTACCTGCACAGTAAAATACATCTATTATCTGAATTCATTAGGCCCATAACACCTCTGGACCCCAATGCCATTACACCTGCTGCACTATATTGATAGCTATACCGTGGCTGGTTTCTGTGCAGCCCATCTCGAATTGGCATGGAAAAGAAAAGAGATGCAAATGCTAAAATGCCAGTAGTGGTTGTGTCCGCTGTGATGCTACTAGGATGTGATGCACAGGGGAAAGGGTATGGTTCACCCTTTGTGTCTTGGATGGCCATCTTTAAATTGGGATATCAACTCTGCTTGCACGCCCCACACTAAAGTGGTGGTGGGACAGAATATGTGTAATGGACCACGTGCTAAGGAAGGTTGAATACTGCGTTAGGCCAGACTTAAAATGCACATATTGCAGCTTTTGATTGCTTTTGTTGGACTATCTGAATAGTAAATGCAAAGAATTTAATGAATTAGGTGGTGGAGTACCGTGGACTCATTCTAATGGTTGGGATACAAAGGTGACTGAAACATTATGACCAGTGATAAAGTTGATACAACTATCACACCTTAAAAACAATGCAAATAAAAAGCATGTGCTGGCACCGCATTCGTCAGACTTACTCCAGCGCTTAGATTGTGATTTCGGACAAGAGAGTTATTCTTGTGAATCTTTAACCCTGGGTTTTAGAAGAAAATAGAGTTAGGTTCGCTCAGATAGCAGGATGAGTGTGTAATTGAAGCAATAATACCTTGTTCACTTTGCTTGTGCACCTGCTTGCTTCGAGCAGGCGGAAAGGCAATGGTGAGAAAGCGCGCAGGACACAGCAGTGGGGATTGTTTTTCAACAGGACGTTTTGGGGACAGAAGGGCTTCAAGGTCAGTCACCCTTTCTCCCTCTGACATATACATGAAATAATGAATGTACTCCGATACCTTTTCTGATGTAGCTCTCCTTCAACATTCCATTAGATCCTTAGTAACCTGGGCTTCGGTGCTGCACTCCACTTTTTGAGTTTCTGCATTATATAGAGCGCAGGGTGGGTTGGGTGGAGTTGTGTCTGCTTCTATTTATTGTATGTTTCTGGCTTATCTTTCGTTTACTTTGTTTTCTATTTTTTATAGATAAAGCCAACCTTCCTACCAGGCCACCTGTAGCGGTGCTTCCTCTTGGGACCGGCAACGACCTTGCCCGTTGCCTTCGGTGGGGTGGAGGTAAGGCAAACCCAAGCAGTGGTTTCTTACTGCCAAGTGCATATTAGACATGAACACAACGTTAGGTGGCATTGTGTCAGATGGTTTTCCTAGTGGCACTAGAGGCTGAAATGAAAACTTAGCTTAGTAAGCAACTTTAATGGGTGTCATTCCCTCAAGGAATTACTTAAGGCATCAACATTGGGTGCCACATGGCCTTAAGAAGTCCGCGTTAGATTCAAGATCTATACCTTGGTTGACATCAGATCTGTGTGGTTTCTATCTCAGGAAACCTCACCCTGTTTAGCAATGGTCACTGCCTTTAGCATTGCAAATTTAAGAAGAGAACTCAGGGTGCTATGGACCTTGGAGGGGGGTTCTGGGGTGGAGGGTGCCTCGAGACCCCAAAATAACACTGCTTCACACTACAGAGGACGTAGAAGGAAACAGGTATCAGAGGGCACTGTTTTGGTTGGGTCTGATAGTGGCCAAAAGGGACATAGCGACATAGCACAGGCGTCGAAGGCTACAGTGGCTCAGTCTGTCGAGAGGTGAGCCACTGCATGGGCCTGGAACGTCCGATATACCTGCCCAGAGGGTACCCTCAGAAATTCCACAACATGTGCAAGGGATGGGCTGACCTATGGGGCATTACATTGGAACACTGCCCGTCCCTGCCTTCGTCTATGACCAAAGAACTGCTCCCCCACGGCGATGTTATGGACTGTTCATGGGGGGATCGGGAAACCCCAGGGCCTGCCTCACAGTGTCAATTTAAAGTAATGTTTCTGTATTTGCTGTTATGGATGCCTTGTGTTCAATATGTAATGCCTTGTGGTGCCTTTATATTAGATGCTGTTCAATCTGTACCAAATTTAATTAATTTTATTTTAAAGGTTTTCTATAGCACTGGCTAGACCCAGAGGTATCAGAGCGCTTTACAGGGATGTGAGGAGATACAGTATACAAGAACATATAATAATAATAATAATAATAATAATAATAATAATAATAATAATAACAATAATAATAATAATAATAAACATTGCACAAAAAGTCCATGTAGTTAAGAAAGCATGCAAAGAATAGCAAGAAAGGTATTTACAAGGGAGATCCAGATTAGTTAACTTGCGAAGTTCAAACTAAGTTTGGGGTAGGTGGGAGGGTCTGAGAGGAAGGGGTGAGAGGGAGACAGGGAGAATAGGGGAGAAGGGGGTTAGAGACTCAGTGGGAGGTTGTGTGTGTGGTAAGAGGTCTTATGTTGATCCAGAGAACAGGGAGGGTGGTTGGATGGGAGTAGAGTAGCGAGTGGGTGGGGGCATGGAAGGAGAGGGTGGGGGTGGATAGATGTGGAGGAGAAATAGTGGGGACCCTGGCCGGTGGAGCATGAGAACAGAATCCGAAGTAGGAAAAATTATGGATCCCAGTATTTGTGGAGGAGGTATGTTTTGAGTTCTTTTTTTAAACTGGAGTAGGAGGGGTTGCAGCGTAGGTCTTTAGGCAGAGAATTCCAGATGGTGGGAGCGCTTACGGAGACGGAGCAAACTTGGGTGCATTTCTTCCTTAACAGTGGGGGGGATAAGAATGAGGGCGTTAGTGTTCCTCATCGTTCGGGCGCAGCCTGCTTTGTGCAGTTTGCCGGAGAGGTAGCGTGGAGTATTTTGGTGAAGGGCTTTGTGTGTGATACAAGCAATCTTATAGGAAGATCTGCCTTCGATGGGGAGCCATTTGAGGGTTCTCAAGGCAGGGGTGATGTGGTTGAAGCATTTGTAGCCAGAGATGAGTCTAGCAGCTAGTTTGAGCACCGATTTGAGTGGAGTAAGGTGAATCTTTGGAGTCCCGGCAAGGATAGCGTTGCCATAGTCTATTCTCGACAAGACCAGTGATTGGACAATGGTTTTGAAGTCTTCAGCCGGGATGAAGGGTTTAATTTTCTTGAGATGACGGAGAGTGAAGAGAGCTCCTTTTGCTGATGATTTTATGTCGGTTGAGGGAAAGGTTATTATCAATGGTAATGCCAAGAGATTTAACTGAGTTAGAAGTGGTGAGAGAGCAGTTGAGAGCATTAAGATCGGAGATCCAGTCTTGTATGAGGAGTGGGTTGTTTTTAGGTGAGAAGAAAATGATTTCGGTTTTTTTAGGGTTAAGTTTGAGATGGTTGTGATGGAACCAGGATTGGATCTTGGTCAGAGTGTCATTAAGGTGGACGATATCGGAGTATGATTTGATCTTATAGTAGAGTTGAGTGTCGTCGGCATAGAGGTGGTAACTGATTCCTGCACATTAGAGGATTAGTGTGAGGGGCTCCATGAAGAGGTTAAAGAGAGCAGGAGAGAGAATGGAGCCTTGGGGGACACCGAGAGAGATTGGAGTAGGATTGGAGAGGCAGTTCTCAATTTTGATTTGTTAGGATTTGTGTTGGAGAAAAGAGGAGAACCAGTTGAGGACAAGGCCATTGAGTCCAAAGTGGATTTTGAGGGTGTTTAGTAAGGCAGTGTGGCTGACAGTATCAAAGACAGCGGATAGGTCCAGGAGAATGAGCAGGCATGACTTACCTTTGTCAAGGGAGTGATGTATGTCGTCAACTATGTTGAGCATGGCAGATTCTGTGCTGCAACCTTTTCTGAATCCAGATTGCATTGAGTCAAAGAGGACAAACGTGTTAATGTGATTATCTAATTGTAACAGGGCGCATTTTTTAAGGGCTTTGGAGAGAAGAGGGAGGTTGGAGATGGGGCGGAGGTTGTTTGGGTCATTGGGATCAGCCTTGGCATTTTTGGGAATGGGTGTGATTTGCCCCAGTTGGAGGGAGGCAGGAACAAATGCAAAAACAACAGTTGATGGACAGAATGCAGAACAATGCAATACATTCACCCCAGTACAGAGATCTGGGCCTAAATCCATCGTTTGTTTTGCTCATCACACCACCCCAATTCAGACATATGCAAATCAGCCTTGACCCTGTGCCTCATGGGAACAGTCCAGCCCGAACTGCCAAGCCATGTCTTCCTTAAACCGGAATCAAGCATCCTAGGACCGGTTTCTGGCTATCAGCCGTCTTCAGCCAGGATAGCTTGACTCCAGTGGTGTGGAGAGCACAGGACTCACGTCTGAAAATACCCGTCCCACTCGGGGTGACAAATGCAAAAATAACAGTTGATGGACAGAATGCAGAACAATGTCATACATTCCCCCCAGTACAGAGATCTGGGCTTAAATCCATCGTTTTTTTGCTCACCACACTACCCCAATTCAGACATGGTCATATGCAAATCAGCCTTGACCCTGTGCCTCATGGGAACAGTCCAGCCCGAACTGCCAAGCCATGTCTTCCTTGGACCGGAATCAAGCATCCTAGGACCGGTTTCTGGCTATCAATCGTCTTCAGCCAGGATAGCTTGACTCCAGTGGTGTGGAGAGCACGGGACTCACGTCTGAGCATACCCGTCCCACTCGGGGTGACAAATGCAAAAACAACAGTTGATGGACAGAATGCAGAACAATGTCATACATTTACCCCAGTACAGAGAGCTGGCCTAAATCCATTGTTTTTTTGCTCACCACACCACCCCAATTCAGACATGGCCATATGCAAATCAGCCTTGACCCTGTGCCTCATGGGAACAGTCCAGCCCAAACTGCCAAGCCATGTCTTCCTTGGACCGGAATCAAGCATCCTAGGACCGGTTTCTGGCTATCAGCCGTCTTCAGCCAGGATAGCTTGACTCCAGTGGTGTGGAGAGCACGGGACTCACGTCTGAGCATTACCGTCCCACTCGGGGTGACAAATGCAAAAACAACAGTTGATGGATAGAATGCAGAACAATGTCATACATTCACCCCAGTACAGAGATCTGGGCCTAAATCCATTGTTTTTTTACTCACCACACCACCCCAATTCAGACATGGCCATATGCAAATCAGCCTTGACCCTGTGCCTCATGGGAACAGTCCAGCCCAAACTGCCAAGCCACGTCTTCCTTGGACCGGAATCAAGCATCCTAGGACCGGTTTCTGGCTATCAGCCGTCTTCAGCCAGGATAGCTTGACTCCAGTGGTGTGGAGAGCACGGGACTCACGTCTGAGCATTACCGTCCCACTCGGGGTGACAAATGCAAAAACAACAGTTGATGGATAGAATGCAGAACAATGTCATACATTCACCCCAGTACAGAGATCTGGGCCTAAATCCATTGTTTTTTTGCTCACCACACCACCCCAATTCAGACATGGCCATATGCAAATCAGCCTTGACCTTGTGCCTCATGGGAACAGTCCAGCCCGAATTGCCAAGCCATGTCTTCCTTGGACCGGAATCAAGCATCCTAGGACCGGTTTCTGGCTATCAGCTGTCTTCAGCCAGGATAGCTTGACTCCAGTGGTGTGGAGAGCACGGGACTCACGTCTGAGCATACCCGTTCCACTCGGGGTGACAAATGCAAAAACAACTGTTGATGGACAGAATGCAGAACAATGTCATACATTCACCCAGTACAGAGATCTGGGCCTAAATCCATTGTTTTTTTGCTCACCACACCACCCCAATTCAGACATGGCCATATGCAAATCAGCCTTGACCCTGTGCCTCATGGGAACAGTCCAGCCCAAACTGCCAAGCCATGTCTTCCTTGGACCGGAATCAAGCATCCTAGGACCGGTTTCTGGCTATCAGCAGTCTTCAGCCAGGATAGCTTGACTCCAGTGGTGTGGAGAGCACGGGACTCACGTCTGAGCATTACCGTCCCACTCGGGGTGACAAATGCAAAAACAACAGTTGATGGATAGAATGCAGAACAATGTCATACATTCACCCCAGTACAGAGATCTGGGCCTAAATCCATTGTTTTTTTGCTCACCACACCACCCCAATTCAGACATGGCCATATGCAAATCAGCCTTGACCCTGTGCCTCATGGGAACAGTCCAGCCCAAACTGCCAAGCCATGTCTTCCCTGGACCGGAATCAAGCATCCTAGGACTGGTTTCTGGCTATCAGCCGTCTTCAGCCAGGATAGCTTGACTCCAGTGGTGTGGAGAGCACGGGACTCACGTCTGAGCATTACCGTCCCACTCGGGGTGACAAATGCAAAAACAACAGTTGATGGATAGAATGCAGAACAATGTCATACATTCACCCCAGTACAGAGATCTGGGCTTAAATCCATCGTTTTTTTGCTCACCACACTACCCCAATTCAGACATGGTCATATGCAAATCAGCCTTGACCCTGTGCCTCATGGGAACAGTCCAGCCCAAACTGCCAAGCCATGTCTTCCTTGGACCGGAATCAAGCATCCTAGGACCGGTTTCTGGCTATCAGCCGTCTTCAGCCAGGATAGCTTGACTCCAGTGGTGTGGAGAGCACAGGACTCACGTCTGAGCATACACGTTCCACTCGGGGTGACAAATGCAAAAACAACTGTTGATGGACAGAATGCAGAACAATGTCATACATTCACCCAGTACAGAGATCTGGGCCTAAATCCATTGTTTTTTTGCTCATCACACCACCCCAATTCAGACATGGCCATATGCAAATCAGCCTTGACCCTGTGCCTCATGGGAACAGTCCAGCCCAAACTGCCAAGCCATGTCTTCCTTGGACCGGAATCAAGCATCCTAGGACCGGTTTCTGGCTATCAGCCGTCTTCAGCCAGGATAGCTTGACTCCAGTGGTGTGGAGAGCACGGGACTCACGTCTGAGCATTACCGTCCCACTCGGGGTGACAAATGCAAAAACAACAGTTGATGGATAGAATGCAGAACAATGTCATACATTCACCCCAGTACAGAGATCTGGGCTTAAATCCATCGTTTTTTTGCTCACCACACTACCCCAATTCAGACATGGTCATATGCAAATCAGCCTTGACCCTGTGCCTCATGGGAACAGTCCAGCCCGAACTGCCAAGCCATGTCTTCCTTGGACCGGAATCAAGCATCCTAGGACCGGTTTCTGGCTATCAATCGTCTTCAGCCAGGATAGCTTAACTCCAGTGGTGTGGAGAGCACGGGACTCACGTCTGAGCATACCCGTCCCACTCGGGGTGACAAATGCAAAAACAACAGTTGATGGACAGAATGCAGAACAATGTCATACATTTACCCCAGTACAGAGAGCTGGCCTAAATCCATTGTTTTTTTGCTCACCACACCACCCCAATTCAGACATGGCCATATGCAAATCAGCCTTGACCCTGTGCCTCATGGGAACAGTCCAGCCCAAACTGCCAAGCCATGTCTTCCTTGGACCGGAATCAAGCATCCTAGGACCGGTTTCTGGCTATCAGCCGTCTTCAGCCAGGATAGCTTGACTCCAGTGGTGTGGAGAGCACAGGACTCACGTCTGAGCATACACGTTCCACTCGGGGTGACAAATGCAAAAACAACTGTTGATGGACAGAATGCAGAACAATGTCATACATTCACCCAGTACAGAGATCTGGGCCTAAATCCATTGTTTTTTTGCTCACCACACCACCCCAATTCAGACATGGCCATATGCAAATCAGCCTTGACCCTGTGCCTCATGGGAACAGTCCAGCCCAAACTGCCAAGCCATGTCTTCCTTGGACCGGAATCAAGCATCCTAGGACCGGTTTCTGGCTATCAGCCGTCTTCAGCCAGGATAGCTTGACTCCAGTGGTGTGGAGAGCACGGGACTCACGTCTGAGCATTACCGTCCCACTCGGGGTGACAAATGCAAAAACAACAGTTGATGGATAGAATGCAGAACAATGTCATACATTCACCCCAGTACAGAGATCTGGGCCTAAATCCATTGTTTTTTTACTCACCACACCACCCCAATTCAGACATGGCCATATGCAAATCAGCCTTGACCCTGTGCCTCATGGGAACAGTCCAGCCCAAACTGCCAAGCCACGTCTTCCTTGGACCGGAATCAAGCATCCTAGGACCGGTTTCTGGCTATCAGCCGTCTTCAGCCAGGATAGCTTGACTCCAGTGGTGTGGAGAGCACGGGACTCACGTCTGAGCATTACCGTCCCACTCGGGGTGACAAATGCAAAAACAACAGTTGATGGATAGAAAGCAGAACAATGTCATACATTCACCCCAGTACAGAGATCTGGGCCTAAATCCATTGTTTTTTTGCTCACCACACCACCCCAATTCAGACATGGCCATATGCAAATCAGCCTTGACCTTGTGCCTCATGGGAACAGTCCAGCCCGAATTGCCAAGCCATGTCTTCCTTGGACCGGAATCAAGCATCCTAGGACCGTTTTGTGGCTATCAGCCATCTTTAGCCAGGATAGCTTGACTCCAGTGGTGTGGAGAGCACGGGACTCACGTCTGAGCATACCCGTCCCACTCGGGGTGACAAATGCAAAAACAACAGTTGATGGACAGAATGCAGAACAATGTCATACATTTACCCCAGTACAGAGATCTGGGCCTAAATCCATAGTTTTTTTGCTCACCACACCACCCCAATTCAGACATGGCCATATGCAAATCAGCCTTATCCTTGTGCCTCATGGGAACAGTCCAGCCCGAATTGCCAAGCCATGTCTTCCTTGGACCGGAATCAAGCATCCTAGGACCGGTTTCTGGCTATCAGCCGTCTTCAGCCAGGATAGCTTGACTCCAGTGGTGTGGAGAGCACGGGACTCACGTCTGAGCATACCCGTTCCACTCGGGGTGACAAATGCAAAAACAACTGTTGATGGACAGAATGCAGAACAATGTCATACATTCACCCAGTACAGAGATCTGGGCCTAAATCCATTGTTTTTTTGCTCACCACACCACCCCAATTCAGACATGGCCATATGCAAATCAGCCTTGACCCTGTGCCTCATGGGAACAGTCCAGCCCAGCCCAAACTGCCAAGCCATGTCTTTCTTGGACCGGAAACAAGCATCCTAGGACCGGTTTCGGGCTATCAGCCATCTTCAGCCAGGATAGCTTGACTCTAGTGGTGTGGAGAGCACGGGACTCACGTCTGAGCATTACCGTCCCACTCGGGGTGACAAATGCAAAAACAACTGTTGATGGACAAAATGCAGAACAATGTCATACATTCACCCCAGTACAGAGATCTGGGCCTAAATCCATCGTTTTTTTGCTCACCACACCACCCCAATTCAGACATGGCCATATGCAAAACAGCCTTGACCCTGTGCCTCGTGGGAACAGTCCAGCCTGAACTGCCAAGCCATGTCTTCCTTGGACCGGAATCAAGCATCCTAGGACTGGTTTCTAGCTATCAGCCGTCTTCAGCCAGGATAGCTTGACTCCAGGAGGAAGGAACAAACCCTGAGGCCAGGTATGAGTTAATAATGGTGGTCCAGAAAGGGGCAATGATATGTTTGAGTTCTTGGATGAGGTTAGGGGGCATAAGGTCTTTGGTGTGGGAGGATGGTTTCAGCTTAGCTTGATGCTATAGACTTCATGTTCGGTCACAGGGATAAAGTTCTGCCAGGAGACGTTTTTTTTATTTGCTGGGGGAGAGAAGGGTTGTGTTCCCGAGGGAGGGGAGTGGACGGGAGATGGGCAGGAACAGGGAGGTGATTTGGATGGTGCGGGGAAACTGGGGTAAAGTTGTGAGGAGGGAGAGGGTTTAAGATAAAGGATTGGTCAATTTTGGTGATTTTGTCAGAGAAGAACTTAGCAATATTTTCACATTTCTCCTTAGTGGCAGTTATCTTTTGGGGGGCAGAGGATGTTTGATTTTTGACAATGCTGAAAAGTTCTCTAGGTCTATTTTTGGCCTTATCAAGCTGTGTTCGGAAGAAATCTGCTTTTTCATTGAGGATGTGTTTCTTGTAATTGGACCTAGCAGAATGGAGAAGGGCTAGATGAGAGCGGGACGGGTGTTGCCTCCACGTTCTTTCAGATTGTCTAAGAGAGCGCCTTTCGTTCTCGAGATCAGAGTTGAACCAGGATTTGGAGGGAATGTTTATTTGGGTTTTAAGTTTGAGGGGGGCCAATTGGTTTAGTACCTTAGTAACTGAACTATTATAATGTTCAGTGAGGGTGTTAGCATTTTGGGAGGGGGCGCTAGCAAGAGTTGAGTTTTAATTTTTTGTTCTAGTTTACCGGGGGATAAGGTGAAAGTTTCTGGTCAGTTTCTCGAGTTTGGAGCTTTTGACGTTAGTGGGGGGGGGGGTCATGGCGAAGATCGAGAAGAGGATGAGGTGATAATTGGACCAGTCGATAGGGATGATGTTGGTAAGGGAGGCCAGATTGTCATTAGTGATGGTGGCATCAAGAGTGGCACCTTTGGCGTAGGTTGGAGAGCGACAGATTTGTTTGAGGTCATTGATCTCTAGGACAGCGTTTCCCAAACTGTGGTCCCCGGGCCCCCAGGGGTCCGTGAGACATTCCCGTGGGGTCCGCAGGACTCGAGTGCCGGTCGTCGTAGTGAAAAATAAAACGACCATGCCTCCTCACAGCACACAAGAGCTGTGAATGTGGGCGCAGGGGCGGCGAGACCACAATAATACAATCGGGAGGCGGGGGCAGCGAATGGGCAGTGGGCAGTCAGGGGGTGGGGCCGCAGGGGGCACAGTGGCTGGGGAAACGAGTGGAACAGAAGGCAAAAGGGGCACAAAAACAAGGGAAAACGAGTGGCACAGAAGGCAGAAGGGCACAAAAAAAATGAGTGGAACAGAGGGAAAAAGGGAACAAAAAAGAGAGAAAAACAAGTGGAACAGAGGGCAGAAAGGCACAAAAAACAAGTGGAACAGAGGGCACAAGGGCACAAAAAATGAGGGGAAAACAAGTGGAACAGAAGGCAGAAAGGCACAAAAAACAAGGGGAAAATGAGTGGAACAGAGGGCAGAAAGGCACAAAAAACTAGTGGAACAGAGGGCAGAAAGGCACAAAAAACGAGTGGAACAGAGGGCAGAAGGGCACAAAAAACGAGTGGAACAGAGGTCAGAAGGGGACAAAAAACGAGGGAAAAACGAGAGTAACAGAGGGCAGAAAGGCACAAAAAACAAGGGGAAACGAGTGGAACAGAGGGCAGAAAGGCACAAAAAACGAGTGGAACAGAGGGCAGAAAGGCACAAAAACGAGTGGAACAGAGGGCAGAAGGGCACAAAAAACGAGGGGGAAACGAGTGGAACAGAGGACAGAAAGGCACAACAAACAAGTGAAAAACGAATGGAACAGAGGGCAGAAAGGCACAAAAAATGAGTGGAACAGAGGGCAGAAAGGCACAAAAAACGAGTGGAACAGAGGTCAGAAGGGCACAAAAAACGAGGGAAGAACGAGCGGAACAGAGGGCAGAAAGGCACAAAAAACCAGTGGAACAGAAGGCAGAAGGGCAGAAAAAACAAGGGAAAACGAGTGGAACAGAGGGCAGAAAGGCACGAAAAACGAGTGGAACAGAGGGCAGAAAGGCACAAAAAACGAGTGGAACAGAGGGCAGAAAGGCCCAAAAAACGAGTGGAATGGAGGGCAGAAAGGCACAAAAAACGAGGGGTAAACGAGGGGAACAGAAGGCAAAAGGGGCACAAAAACGAGGGAAAATCGAGTGGCACAGAGGGCAGACGGGCACAAAAAACGAGTGGCACAGAGGCAAAATACAGAATACAGAAATATAGGGGCAGCTAAGAACAGAAGGGAAAACCGGGCAGAGACACAGGGCAGCGAGGGGTACAGAAGGAAAGACCGGGCAGGGAGAGCATGGGGACAGCGAGGGGAACAGAGGGAAGAAAAAGGGGCACGCACCATGCACAGGCAGCGGGGGAAGACAGACAACAGCAGTCACAGACACAACAATGAAAATACAGGCGATACAATAAAAGCAATAAAGCGTTAAAAGGCACATGTGTATAGGTTACCGTTACTTGGCAGGCAGGTAAAAATAGATGCAGCCAGGATCAGCAGTAGGATTTTCGTGCTGCTGTCTGATTGCTCACTTTCCACAAGCCCTTGGGTGAATTATATGTGTTGTCAAGCTTTCATATTCAGACATATCAAGCTCTTATTCCGTGTAGCCTTTGCAGTTTGTTGTTGGCAAGGGACGGGGCAGTGGGCATCCTAACAGGAGAGGGTCATGTCAGGTGCCACGCGAGGCCTCTCTGAAATATGCCTTGACTGCACTGCTCACCCCTTGGTGGTAAAATGTTGTTCTGCTGTCTGTGACCAAATATTATGTCTAACAAGGGTTTATGGTAATTGACGTAGCATTGTTCCATGATCTCGCCAAAACAATATGCCTCCTGTGCAGATACCTTCCTGCCATCTCTTGCACTTCCATGATGAACTCCTAATATAGACCTTGAATTTGCTCTGTACACTGGACTAATCGCTTTGTGCACTATCTTGTTAGAATTTTCACAATATTCGTTGCTCCTTGGGGCATGTCTTTATTATTAAATGCTTCATAATTGTATAATATGTTTGACCTTCTTAAACTGTGAATAGGTAAAAATGCTAATAATTCACAATCATTCAACCTGTTGCTGTAAGGAAGGGTCACCACTCCAAGGCTCTGGAATGAGAATGCAGAGGTGCTGCTATGGCTGAGAGCAGGAGACTTGTACCACTAAATAATACACTGTAGTATGCATACATGTCCATGCCAATAGACCCAATTCAGGCTGTCTCCCTCTAGAAATTGCCTCTGCTTCAAAAGGCATTTTTAAAAAGAAATTTAAATTCCCGGCTTCCAGTAGTGATTTTGTGGGGGTCCTCAGGAGTCAAAAGTTTGGGAACCACTGCTCTAGGAGATTCGAGAGGAGAGAAACTGCAGGGTCTTTGCTGTCATTCCAGTGGAGGTTGAAGTCACAGAGGAAGAGGTTTGTTGAGTTGGAGAGTGAGGATTGGGAGAGGAGGTCGTAAAGTTCCTCAGCGAAGGGAAGGGATTCGCCTGGAGGATGGTAGATGTTATGTAGGCGAATAGCGGGATTTTAAGGTCAGCTCTGAGGTATTCAAAGGTAATGGGGTCAGTGTTTTTAACAAGCGAGATTTGGAGTTTATTTTTGTAAATGATGGCTAGGCCACTTCCAACTTTGTCTTGTCTATCTTTCCTGAGTATGGAGTAACCTGTGGGGGAGAGTAGATTGAGAATAGGAGTAGAGTGGTCCTTGAGCCAGGTTCCAGTGAGGAAGGCAATGTCGATGTCTTCGCTAAGGATGGTTTCAGCACTTTCAGTCGCATGCCGGACAGCTGAGCGGCAATTGATTAGCATGCATGTTAGGGGAATCAGGTTGGTTGTGGGGGGGGGGGGGCAGGTCAGGATAGTGGTAAGTTGAGTAGGGGGTCTAGGGGCGATGAAGGGATTCTACTCGAATTTTAAGTTGTACGATTTAAAAACAATAAAAATGTTTTGCCCAAAAAAAAGAAGAGATTACAGTGTCTTCCTCCTGCTTGACCCTTGCTCCTCTTCCAAAGGTTACGATGGCGAGAACCTGACAAAGGTCCTGACCGACATTGCAAGCAGTGCCACCATCCAGATGGACCGCTGGAATATTGTGGTGACTCCAGATAACCCCTCGGAGAAGGGAGACCCTGTTCCCTACGAGATAATCAACAACTACTTCTCCATCGGCGTGGTATGCAATTTCTCGTCCCTCATCATTTGCCAAGCAGCTATGGCATTTGGGGAACCATTGCATGACTTGCAACAAGCTTCATTTTGATCGCAGTAAAGTACAGGTGGTTCAAAATAATCCAAGTTAGGTAACAAAGCAAAACATTGTAGTACAAAACCAGCTTGCGACCAAATCATTCTACATTCAAAGCAAAAGGGGACTCTGACCTTTCTGCGGGTTTGCATTTTCTTGCCATTTCTCACTTTGTTGCTTCTATGTTGTTTTTGCGATGGAACCCCAGCTGCAAAATGGAAAGTTTTGGAAGATCTTGTCAAAGCATCGTGGAACACATCTCTGCATATAGCACACCCATTAGACAGTTGCACTTTTTACTAGTAATTGTCCCTTATTAATCCATTTCAAAGGTGGTTTACAAAATACTCTCAGGACGGTGCAGGTAAATCAGAAAGATTTCCAGAAGGTCATGGAGGCTTGACCTGCTGGTTGCTATGAAGTGGCAAATGGGCCCAAATCACTCACAAACATACTATTGCAGCTCTACTCACATCCACCCCTATTTTTTGTTAAACTGTTCCCTTTTTTACTATTTTGCCACACTTTTCCTTTCAGAGTGCACCTTTTTATTGATCTAAACTTGTGTCTTTTCTCCATGGACTGTGCAAGTGCCGCAAGTTTGGGTTTTTAAGCTCTTTTAATGTGATTCTAAAGGTTGCTTCAGTACTTGTAAGAAATTGCACACTTTTTCTGACAGCAAACCTAAATTCAGATAAATTACAAACGTGACATGCAGTTTTGCAGTCCTTTCCTTTCTCTACACTGCACTTAGCAAAGCTTTATTTTGGGTTTACATCGGGCAAAAAGGGGAAATCTGGATTCGAGGCATGTGTGGCTGTAGATACACATGGTTTGCATACTCCTCTACCATCTAGTGTTGGGTCCGGATTTTTGCAAGTTGTTTTTCGAGTCTTGCGGTAAGGTGGCTCCTCCTCTTGGTAATAGTGTGCATGGATATCGACTCCATTGTTAGATTGTTTTCTTTCTGCCATTGGTTTTGGACGTGTATTAAAGTACTCCTGTTCTAGACCATTTTTGGGATCCTTTCGGCGCCTAATCCACTCTACCCTCACCGGTATTGTTTTCGAATGCGTTTCCATCCCACGCAAATCAAAATTCAGAAAACTCTCACTCGTCGGTTCAGAATACTCAGATCACGGCCTTCCAAGCTGCCTTACACTCATTTGGCTCCATCAATGATACTACCCTGATGGAACGGACTCCGTTTTTATTCTGCCCCTGGTGGCATTCCAAGAATCCATGGACCTACCTTCACGAGGTCTGCAAACTGTGCTGATCCCCCGAACACAAAGAAAATGTTGAAGCCTGTCGGTCATTAGGATCCAAAAAGACCTTGCAGGACCATCGGTCACGACGCAAAGAGATGCAGAGACGTGACATCAACCACATGGCTGATATCTTTGGTCAACAAGATATCGATTCTGAAGAGAACGCTCTCGAAGCTTCAGCTGCCGAAGAGGAAGAAACCTATTTGGTTCAAGATACGGAGTCCGATTTGTGGATTGATTTGGAGTCACATGATCTTCTGCTGGGTCAAGGTGCAGTGAGTACTCAAATCCCCCACCTGCCCACACCAAAACCTTTGTTTTTTATTAAACAAAAGGCTTCCAGACCGCCACTGCCATCTGACCATGGTAGGCACCGAGAATCAGTCTCAGCTGCCCCGCCCTCCGGCTCGGCACCAAGAGCATATATGAAGCCTTCGGCTCCACATCGAACTGAGATAATACCTCTTCAGCTTCAACCTCCCTGGTTCCAAAAGAGAAACAAGGTTTGGTACCGAAACTGTTGGCACCGAAACAGAAATCGGCTCCTGCTACACTCCCAGAGCCAATTTTAGAGACAATGCAGGAAAAACTCAATCCGAAACAAAAAAGGATCAATATACACCCAGAGACATGCCATATTCTCACAAAGACTACGTCAGTGCCTTCTACTAAGAGGCCAACCTCTTTCCAACATGACATTGATCTCCCAATACCTATGTAAAAGAAGTAAAAGGACAAAGCTACCTGTCCTAAGCACACTATCCCTCCTTCTTCTCCATCTGATATATCACCATCTCCATCACCTGTACCTCCTGCTCCTCATTCACCACAAAATCCTTTAAACATTACGCCATTACAGACCAAGATGCAGGAGAAGATGACAATTATGGTGCACCACCAGACCCTTGGCAGGATTATTATATTAACCCTCCAGGGGATACAGAACCAGACCTTTATCCTGCAAAACCGTTGCCTCCTGACGATAATTCACCATATCAGAAGCTTATAGCTAGGGCAGCATCATACCATGGGGTTACACTACATAAAGAATCCATGGAAGAAGATGTTTTATTTGAGACACTAAGCTTCACACATAGGACATCTCAATCTCTTCCAATGTTGTAAGGCATGGTGTGCCATGCAGATTATATGTGCTCGCTTCATTATCCCTAGGGTGGATAAAAAATATAAAGCTGCACCATCAGACCCAGTTTTTATTTGAGGCCAGTTTCCACCAGACTCCCTAATTGTCACAAATGCCCATGAAAGGGCAAACATTTACAAACTATAGCAGATGCACCACCTTCTGATAAGGAATCCAAACTTATTGATGCGTCAGGCAAACAAGTTGCTGAACAATCTGTCATTCATTGGTGAATTGTCAATACACAATGACTGTTGGAGAGGTATGACAGAGCTCACTGGGATGAGATAGAGGAACTCCTCCTATATCTCCCAGAGGAGCATCAAAAGAAGGGGCAAGAATTAATTCAGGAAGGAACATTTATTTCCAACTCTTCTATTAGATGTGCACTGGACTCTGCTGATTTTGCCGCCAGAGGCATCAATACAAGTGTCCTCCTACAGAGGTATGCATGGTTGCCTATCTCTGATTTAAGCCAGAAGTCCAGCAAACTTTATTAAATGTCCATTTTGATGAGGAGCATCTCTTAAGCCCATAAGTAGATGAGGCCTTAGAGAAAATGAAAAAATATAATGAAGTTGCCAAGTCTATGGGGGCGCTTAAAACACCTCCTCCTAGGGTCTCCTTTCGTTGATCCTCTTATAGAGCGGGTTCCAAAACCATCTCCACAGTTGCCTCTGCATCTTCCTACAGGCCACAAACTCAATCCTCTCCATCTAGAGGATATTTCAGCGGCAATTACAGGGGTAACAACTCAAAAGGCCGGGGTAAAGGTACACCAATCTGCAATTCCCCATCCGGCAACAAACCGTGACGCATGCATCATTCCCCCGATCATCCTACACCTGACGGGGGTCGAGTACAGCAGTTTCTTCCCACCTGACAGTCAATAACATCAGACAGGTGGGTGTTGGACGTTATCCAACATGGTTATTTCCTGGAGCTCATCAGGAATCCTCCCAATATTCCACTTCGCATTTATAGACTTTCTCTGGAACACCAACAATTGCTCAAACAGGAAGTGCAAGCTCCATTACTCAAAGGAGTGATAGATACCGTTCCTCTCCAACATCAAGGGTCAGAGGTTTACTCACTTTACTTTCTAATTCCCAAAAAGGATTGCTCTATGGTCCATTTTATATCTACGGCCTCTGAATCACTACATAGTATCAAACACTTCCATATGGTCACACTTCAACAAGTGCTTCCACTTCTGCAGCAAGGCAACATCATGTCAGCACTAGACTTAAAGGATGCATACTTTCACATTCCCATTCACCCAGCACATCACAAATACCTAAGGTTTGTGATAGCAGGAAACCATCATCAATTTAAAGTCCTTACATTTGGAGTCACCACTGCACCTAGAGTGTTCACCAAATGTTTAGCAGTGGTCGCAGTGCATTTACGCTGACAAAACAGTCATGTCTTCCCATATGTAGAAGGCTAGCTTATTAAAGCCAATATACACGTCCTCTGCCGTCAACACAATCAGATTACCATAAATCTTCTGCATCAGTTGGGATTCACTATCAATTTTCAACCTTCACAGCTGCAATCATATCTAGGGGCTATGCTCAACACTCAATTAGGTGTAGCCTATCCAAAGTCCGCTAGAATTAACATTTTCTAATACTGCTACCACAATTTCAAGCCAATCAATACTTAACAGTCAAAACTTTCATGCGTCTTCTGGGGATCATTGCATAATGCATCGCCATAGTGCCTCATGCAAGACTACACATGCGTCCTCTACAGAACTGTTTAGCATTACAGTGGACTCATCCACAGGATCAATTAGACGTTCTAGTGTTGGTAGACAGCCACACCGATCATTCCCTGCAGTGGTGGAACACACAAAACCCTTTAATAGTCCGGACGTTCATCGACCCTGTTCCACAGGTCATGGTAACAACAGATACATCCCTCACAGGTTTGGGTGCTGACCTGCAAGATCTAACAGTTCAGGGTCTCTGTGACACCAAACACCAGAATCTCCACATCAGCTACCTAGATCTTCAAGCTGTTCATCTTGAGTTGAAAGCATTTCTACCTCACCTCATAGGCAAGGTTGTCTTTGTCCAGACAAACAATATGACCATCATGTACTATTTAGAAAAACATTGGGGGGGCACTCTGTACAACTGTCACACCTGCCTCAGACCATTTGGTGTTGGGCAGTACATCACAAGATCCATCTGTTCGAGGAAAATCTTCCGGGCACAGATAAGCGAGTTTGCCGACCTCCTCAGCAGGATGCGGCAAGAAGGCGACGAGTGAGAACTCCACCCCCAAGTCCTCCTCCCATACTTCCACAAATTGGGTATTCCACAAATAGACCTCTTTGCGACAGCAGAGAATGCAAAATGCCCAAACTTCGCCTCCAGGTTCCCACACCGTCTATCCTATGGATAAATTGGTCAGAAGTGTTTGCCTACGTTTTCCACCTCTCCCTCTTTTTACATTTCTGGTTCTGAAGCTCAGGCAAATGTCCCTCACCCTCACTCTGGTAGCTCCCACGTAGGCTCATCAATCCTGGTTCACCACACTACTCAATCTTTCAGAAGTTCAACACGAGACGCTTCACCTTAACCTAAACCTTCTCACTCAGAACCAGGGCAAAATCAGACATCCAAACCCAAAGGAGCGAAACCTTGCGATTTGGCTCCTGAAGTTCTAGAATTGAGATGCCTAAATCTAATAGAGAATGCATGGCCATTCTTCTTAAGGAAGCACGTAAACCTACCACTAGAGCGTTGTGAGAGGGACGGGCGAAAGAAGAAGCGAGGAGGCCGAATTCGTGGATCAATGGTGTCAGGATTTATTTACATAGAACAAGTCTTATTTCTGACTGCCTCTGAATGTCCTGGAAGATAGTACACTGGATGACGACACCGAGGATTTCTCCCTTGTAGGGTTCCTGTAATGTTCTCAGGGACGGTTCCCTTTTAACTGGTGATTTCGATGTGGTCACGCACCCCGGCAGCCTCAGAATAAATACAGAGAGAAGTGGTGGTAAATCAACTGGCCTCAGTCTCTTCCGAAAGAGAACCCTTCACCGAGATAGAATACACCCTTCGTGGGTTTCTATGGATGATGGTCTAACTGAGTTAGATTCTGAGGAGATGTCCAAAAAGGGGAAGGGTTAAACTAATATATATTCAAAGTGAGGAGATCTAAAAAACGGAGGAATACGGAATCTGTGAGGGATTGCTACGAGGTACACAAGTGCTCCCGAGTGTGTGGAGGCTCGCAGAAAAGAGTGATACGTGAAAAACGGTTGTGCTGGCAACATTTACAGTGCCCCATCCTCTAAATACCCTCAACCCCCTCCCTTACTCGTCCCTCCCTCCCGAGTCACGTACCGCTTCAGCCGCAACCCTCCTGGATTGCGGCGGCTCGTCAGCGTCCACCGGGGGCGTCCACCACTCCTCGGTCCAGAACTCCGCTTCCTCCTCCGGTTCGTGTAAGGCGTTGGGGCTGGTCCTCGCGTTTTCCTTTCTACTGCTTTCCTTGTTGCACTTGTCCTCCATCTGATCCTTCTCCGCACTGCTCCGTACTTCTCCTTCCGGTCTGAGAACACCGAGTAGTTCTCTCGAGATCCTTTCATACTCCACTGGTCCCGCCTCTCTGTTCGCCCATTGGCTTCCGCATTCCTAAGACGGGACTCCTCCCTGTGTGTAAGTGGCAGTGGAAGAGATTAACTCTTTCTCTCCAGGCCCCCAAGAAACGAGACTGTTCGGGTTCAGGCATGACGGGAGGAGGGGCAAGGAGTCTACCGAGGCCGCCTCCTCACAAGCGTGTTATGCAGCAAAGGGGAGAAGATTTGTTTTGCAGCGTGAATCTTTTCTGGATTCAAATGCTGTGCATTATTCCGCCAGGGTCCAGAATTGTTGTATTTCTCCTGTTTTAAAAAAAAAAAAATCTTAGTGGTGGGTGTCAACATACCACCATTTGGTGTCCTCCTGTGACGTTGAGGTGCTTCCTCCAGAAGCTCCCACCTATGGTCGCCATCTTCAGATTCTTTTTTTCCACCATTGGGTCTGGATCAAGACGGAAGGAGCTCCAGAGATTTGGAGAGAAGAATCAACGAAAATAGGGGAAAACTTCCACAGAACAGCGATACAAGGCTTTTTCGAAAGCACCGGACTACAAATCTAGGAGCCGGAGTGCGCCGAAAAGGTGAAAATTACAGAACTTGGACAACACAGAGAATACGCATGCAGGGGGCTCCCAGGGCGCGGTAATGGACAAGACACTGTTCAAGTTCTGCAAGAATTGTCATCACAAGTACGCACAAAAAGATCAGCATCCTGTCTGCAACCTTTGGCAGCCGCCGGATCACCGAAGTGAAGATTGCAACGCGTGCTCAGCCTTCACTCCAAAGACTTTGAGGGTAAGAGAGAGACAGAGAAGGCCCAACTACAACATGCATGGCCTGGGGCCACCACCGACGCTTAGAGATCTGGGACTTTCCAGCAAAGAGGAGGACAACGTCGCCGTAGGCCCTAAAGTCAATGAGGACACCGAGGTCCCAGTCGTCGGGTCGAAAAAAAGTCTTCAAAGGAGGTAAGAGAAAAGTCGACCTCGATAAAAACAAGATGAGACACAAAAACATTTCTCAAAGTCCCCGAAAGGAGCTCAGCGTCGAAACACTTGACGACCGCAGTCGCCTCCAGAGACCAACAGTCTGTCGGATCCTTCGACAAGGACTCTGTGATGGCGAAGACCCTCGAAAAATCGAAGATGTTGAAAGATGGCCACAAAAAAGGTGCTTTGACGGCGAAACGGGAGAGGTCGAAACAGCCTTTGACGACAGTGTCGCCGGCATCAAGCACGAAAAGAAAGGATGAGGGTCTCGATGCCAAAACTCACGCGTCAGAGATAGAGAAGAAGAAAAAGAGACTAGAAGCAGAAATGGCAAATATTTTGCATAGCTAAAAAGAATTTGACAACAGCTTGAAGCAATTCAAGATACCGCCGAAAACGTCGACAGAAGCGGAAAAGGCGGTCGAAGATTTACAGCTGCCATCAACTCCCGAACCACTCGACGAAGAAGGAGAAGAGGAATTATTCTTCGAGGACAAAGGAGAAGACGAGGCACTGACGTATGCGGGTTCGGCGACCTCAGAGGTTAAAGATCTACAATGGCAGGATCTCGACTCCGAATCACCAGAAGAGGCGGATCGACACATATCCTTCGAGGTCTTCGCCACCAGATGACATTAGCATGTACAACCAAGTCATAAAAAAGACAGCAGACACATATGGGGTACAAATGGAAGAAGAAGAACCATAATCATGTTTTCTACTAGAGACTTTGCTGCCTATTCAATCAAGGAACCAATTTCTTCCTATTCTACTAAGTGTATTAGATCAAGGGAAAGAAGCATTGATAGAGCCTGCCACTTGCAACCCAGTCACACCAAGAGGTGAAAGGAAATACAAACATTTCTCAAAGGACCCTATGTACATCAAAGGGGCGCGCCAGGTGACTCAATCATAACATCCAAGGCTAGAAAAAGGGCAAATGTACCAACCAACGTTGGACCACCACCAGACAAAGAGAGCAAGAGGATGGACCTTATGGGGAGAAAGGTAGAGAAGAGTGCAGCAATTCAGTGGTGTATAGCAAACTCAATTGCTTGGTAAACAGACATGCATATCAGCATTAGGAAGAGGTAGGAGAACTACTAAAGCACCTAACAGAACAGTTCTAAAAAAGGGCAAGCCACTTAGTGGAAGAAGGAAAGAACATGGCAAACACATGTTTAAAATAAGCCCTAGATGCTGCAGATGCATTGAGGAGGCAGATGATCTGTATCACCGAGAGAAGACATGCATGGCTGAGAATCTCAGGTTTCAAGCCAGAGGTACAAAATAACATACTAAACTCACCGTTCAATGGGGAAAAACTGTTTGGTAGCGTCGGAGATGAAAAACTGAATCAGCTGAAAAAAGACAATGAAACAGCAAGGTGCATGGGCGCACTACAATTCAGAGGCATGCGTAGAGGCACACCCTCAAGGAGACCAGCGGGCAGCGGTAACTGTCAGCCTACAGCCTTGCATCAAACTTATCAGCAGACTTACCAAGGAGTAAGCCAGGTACAACAACAAGGGCACCAACAGAATTGACAATTCTAACAAGGAAGACAATCCTTTTGAGGGCGCCCTCGGGGAAGAGGGCAACCATAACAAGGAAGACCGCAGGCCACAACAAAGTGACTGCATTCCACAAGTGAACCACTCCCCAAAGACATCACGCAGTGTGCTCCAAAGACATCATCCTTTAAATAAGCAGTTCCTCCAGCATACTACACCAGTAGGAGGCAGGCTAAAATACTTCCTCCAGAAATGGAGGTAGATCACTTCAGAGACATGGATATTAAATATAATACAGTACGGTTACGCATAGAACTATCAAAGCATCCTCCAAACAAAAAACCTGAACAATGAGATACATTCAAAAAGGGAATTATCTCAATTAATCCAGGAAGTGCAAGAACTTCAAGCCAAAGATGCCATAGAACAGGTACCACAAAAGTAAAAGAACTATTGCATTTACTCAACGGACTTCCAAGTTCCAAAGGTAGACGGAATATTGCATCCGATACTAGACTTAAGGTTTATCAACAAAATCATAAAGACACAAAGATTCAAAATGACAACTTTGCAAGAGGTGATACCTCAGTTGCAAAAAGGAGACTACATGGCAGCCTTAGGCTTAAAAGACGCATACTTGCACATTCCAATGAACAGAAGACACAAAAATCTATTAAGGTTTGTGGTCAACAAAACACACTACCAATGCAAGTCAAGTCAAGTCAAAAAACACTTTATTCGATTAATTAAAATCATAAAAGCAAATACAACATTTCATCCCTCCAAATAAATACAAATGTAAATGCAAGTTCATCATACAATATACAATAAAAGTAGTAAAAATCCTATAATAAGGGTTAAATACAATCTACAGGCAGATAATAAAATCACACAGGGAGATCTCTAGCCGCTATTCTTTTTGCTTTGTTACGAACAGCGGCCACCAAGAAGCTAGCAGCCCCATAAATTGCCCGAGTACTACTTAACAGTTGTAAATAGGTGAGGGCAGGCCTAACTTGGACAAACCCAGCCTCTCTCAATAATGGTACTAAGAACTGTTTCTTAATATCAAGGAAGTGCTCACAGAACATAATGAGGTGCGTCGTATCTTGGATAGAAAAATTGTCACAACTGCAGGGGATGGAGGATTCAGGTTTACCCCAAACTGGAAAATGACCCAAAGTGAAATGAATTATGTTAAGCCTGAATCTAATTAAAAGGTGACGGTGAAAAGGAATTGTGACAATCTTTAGGTATGGCTCAATGAGTAATGAAGTTGAAAGGACATAATTAGCTCTAACACAGGGTTTCTTCAACTCCATTTCCTCCCGTTCGAGTGCTAGCATACCCAAGAAGTTTTTCTTAATCCAACTCAAGTCATCCTTTCTAATCAGATCTGGAGACATATACATTTCTGGGCGCCCAAGTTTAAGAAACATCTCTTTAATATAGACTAACCAGGGAATCTTCTTAACCTTCTCCAGTGCCATACAGTCTCTTAAAATAATATGATTTAATGTAATCTCACTGTTCATCCAGGTTTTTGCCCAGCAAATCAATGGGGCCACTTTCAGTTGGTCAATAATGTACCCCAGCCCTAATTCAGAATGCATGGAAAATGTGGGGGTAGATTGGGGAACCACCAATAAAGATCTTAAGAATTTATTTTCTACTATCTGTAGTTTTTCTTGAGGTAGAAAGCCCCACAGTGAAGCACCATAAGAGGCTATGGTCAGACATTTAGACTTATATACTTTTAAAAGAGCTTCAATAGGTCGTGACCCCAGCCGCTTCGCAAAGCCTAATAATGCAGATGTTGACCTTGCTACGGAGTTGCATTTAGCTTTCTGTTGGGGACCCCAGGTGCCCTTATCATCAAAAAGGACACCTAGGTATGTAAAAACCGGTACCCTAGATACCTCTGCCCCATTACAGGAGAAGCGTTTTATTTTTAGGGTCCTAGAGCGTCTGCCCACAACCATAACGTGCAACTTTTTGTTATTCACCTGCAGGTCTAACGAACCCATAAAACCCCCAAAGGCGTCCAGCAGATTCTGCAGTCCCGGCCAGTACGGGCCAATAGCACCGCATCATCCGCGTAAAGGAGGAGTGGGATTACAGAAACTCCTACACGCGGGACGTCTAGAGATACCCCCTCCAAAGATTTATCCAGAGCATTTATATATAAAGTAAACAAAAGGGGTGCCAGGATGCACCCCTGCCTGACACCCCGCTTAGACTTAAAATAACTAGTGCAACCCCCCTCCTTATTAACCCTAATTGAAGCTAAAATCCCCTGAGGAAGGGCAGCTAAAAAATGAACTAAAGATGGATCTATCCCTAAATTCAATAAAATTGCCCATAACTTAGCCCGATTAACCAGGTCAAAGGCCGATGAGAGGTCCATAAAGCCCATATAGAGCATTCCATCCTTTGCCTGGGTATATTTGCTTATTATCAGGTGCAAATTTAAACATTGATCTAGGGTACCTCTTTTCGCCCTGAACCCATATTGAAGATTAGAGAGGATCCCTCACTCCTCCAGACAATCTCTGAGCTTGTGCAGGATGACTCTGCCCAATTCAAAGTGCTATCATTCGGACTAAAATCAGCACCAAGAGGCTTCACAAAGTGCCTAGCAGCAGTAGCCGCTCATCTAAGAAAAAAAGGGATTCATGTATACCCTTTCCTAGGCGACTGGCGTATAAGAGCAAGCTCATACAGTCTCTGCAAATAGCAAATACAACTAGTGATAGAGACACTAGTTCAACTCGGTTTTTCAATACATTGGGACAAGTCGTCCCAATGAACCAGAATGAGCCAGAACTACAGAAGGTGTTCTTAGTAGCAGAAATCAACACGATATTAGGGAAGGTCTTCCCAAGCGAGAAGAGACATTCTTCTGTATTTGTCCTCCCCATGGAGATCACTGATAGTGGTCCTGGATATTTTCACGATCTTTGGACGGTACTCCGACTACTCCATAAACTGGAGAAAATCGCCGCGAGGGTGCTCACTACAAATTTGTATTGAAGGGTTTACATATCTGGGTATCTTCCTTTCTAAAGATTCTTCTCTTCGGTATTTCCGCAACCTCCTGCCCCGCTGCTTCAGCTGCGCAAAGACATTACCAGATGGAAGGCGCGCCCCTTCTCCCTGCTAGGTAAGGCTGCCCTTTTTAAGATGTCTCTACCCTGATTCCTGTATGCCCTTCAGAATTCCATGGATCCGATATCCATGTCCTATTTTCGAGAGGTTGAGAGCCTCCAACAGGATCTTCTGTGGAACAGTAAACCTCGCATTGCTCTTAGCAAACTCTCTCTAAATTGATATGATGGAGGCATCAGCCTCCCAGACATACGATTGTATTATTGGGCATCCCATCTTTCCTCCATCAACCACTGCACCTATGTCCAGCCTAGTGACCCGGGATATAACATGGATAGGTGGCTCCTCTCTGTGAGGGCCTTTAGTAGAGCCCTTTATTCTAGACCCCTTCACTATCCACTTACAGGCCCTACTAAACATTCAGTACACGTCTGGCATGCGGCCACCAATCACCTAGGCTGGAGATGGAAGCTGACGCTCGCGACACCGCTATGGGACTCCGAGCAACTGGGTGACCTATGGAAGAGTAAGGGATTTGACAAATGGGATCTCATAGGTATTGCATGCATAAGGGACTTGTGGGACAAATCTGATATTAAGTCTTTTGCAGCATTACAGCAGCAATATAGCTTGGCCGACTCAGAGCACTTCCAATACACACAGGTTCGACACGCATTTCACACACACTTACAGCCCGGGGCCCGCGCTGCTGGAATCATCCTCTGGATGGTCATCATCTCCCTGACAGTACCATTTCTCTGATATATAAAAAACTGGTCAACAACCTCTCAAATCCTCTCCTGGCTCTCCGAGAGAAGTGGACCAGGATGGCATAGAAATGGTGGGTGAAGAGTGGCAGAAGGCAGTCTCCTCTCCCAGAATTGTAGCAATACTGACTCGTCTCCGTCTCGTCCAATTAAAACTCCTTCACCGTATATATGTAACAGGGCCCCAACTGGTACGAATGGGCAGGGTAGAAGAGGGAGCAGGCGGGGATGTGGCCAGCTGGGAACCTTTTTTCATATCCTTTGGGAATGCACACAGATCCAACCCTACTGGCGTGATATTCACGACATTATCAACACTGTTCTGTCTGCACAGCTCCGAGTGGAGGCCCGTAGGTGTCTTCTAAACATCTGGGAGCCGACTGACTTGAATGTCTGTTTGACACTGTGGGTCACTCTGGGGCTCATGCTGGCCATGAGGGATATTGCCCAGCGATGGGGGGTGTGGGCTCCGCCCACAGGAGTGGGAAAAAGATATGGATTGGGCAATGTTTAGAGAAAAGACCGTGTATGTGTCGCGTGGGTGTCCCAAAAAGTGGTCTAGTGTGTGGGGCTTGTGGAACTCTTATCGTGGAGATATTTGTCAACCCCCTCTGACCCCTGCATATGATGATCCCCCGTCACCTTAGCCCTTCCACCAAGCATGATTATCTCGTGAAATTGCTTGCAGTACCACTGATGCCTATCGATCTGCTCCTTCTGTGTTGTCATGCTATTGCTGATGTTGGTTTCTTCTGAATAAAAAATGTTTTACAAAAATAAGGAAGAAAGGAGTAACAGTTGCATTTCTAGTAAATACTCCAATTCAAGACATTTGCTTTGTTGCAACATGGTCTTCGGTGCACACGTTCACAAAGCATTACTGTGTGGACATTCAAATGAATGAAGAAGCACAAGTAGGGCAAAATATTTTACAACACATATTCACAAACCAACGCTCATCCTCCACCCAACCACCACAAAACTAGCAAACTGCTACAAAATCCATGCACAACATGTGAATCCAGAAAAGATTCACACTGCAAAATGTATAGTTTCTTACCTGTCGGTGGAGCTTTGCAGCTTGAAGAATTTTCCGAATTCACTAGCGAACCCACCATCCTCCACCAAAAGGATGTGAGAAATAAAAGAATCCGAAGATAGCGACCAGGTGGGAGCATTTGGACGAAGCACGTTGACGTCACAGGAGGACACCAAATGGTGGCAAATCGACGCCCACCAACAACAAGAAAGAAAAAAAACAAGAGAAATACAACAATTCCGGGCCCAACCACTAGATGGCGGAATAATGCACAGCATGTGAATCCAGCAAATTCTTCAAACTGCAAAACTACACCGACAGGTAAGAAACTATACGTTATTTACTATAATAACCAGAAAATTTATCCACTCAATGCATCTGTACAAAACATTATTTGTTACCTCTTGCATTTACAATTCTCATACCTTGCTTACACTTCCATACGTCTACATCTTGCAGCAGTGGCTCCCTATCTTCCAAAACAGGCAACACTTATCCTTGTTCAAAGTGCTAGTTATTAAGGCTTTAATGGAAGGCCTTAAATGAGTAATACCGCCCATGGCCCCACCTGCACCCGCGTGGAATCTCAGTATTGTTCTGACAAGACTTATGGGTCCCCGCTTTGAACCTTTACACGATTGCCCCTTCCAATTTTTTTGCTGTTTTCCTGGAAGTTAGCTTTCTTAATTGCCATCACCTCACTATGGTGTGTCAGTGAGCTCCAGGCACTAACTTTGGAAGAACCATTCTTCTAGATTCATATGGATAGGGTGGTTTGTCGGACCGTCCCAAAATTCCTTCCAAAGGTATTGTCTCCTTTCCACATCAACCAATAGGTCGAGCTACCTGTTTTCTTTCCTCAACCAGATTCTGTGACAGAAAGAGCTCTTCATACACTAGATGTCAAAAGAGCAACAATGTACTATATTGACAGTCAAGTCAAGTTTATTAGCATAGTTACTTAAAACCATTGCATGAAAATAAATGAACCATAAAAGCTCTACATAATAGTAAAATGTTGCATAGAAAAAGACAATCATAAAACCATTGTAAGATAATAAGATTAGTTGGTAAAACCTTAAAACATGTAGTATACACGGGTGCAAGTAGTGTGGCATTAAAAAAGGTGGCCTTGATTGATAACCTCCCTGGGAGAAATATTGATCAGTGAGAGTGGTCACATCCAGTTAAAAAATGACTTAGTTAAAAGCATGCAAAGTCGTTACCTGGCATCTTCTTGGCTGCCAAAACAAGGAAACGCACTAATCGCAAGTTACGGGTGAAGCAGTCAAGAAAAGCCTGTCTCGGAGTGCGGACCCCTCTCTGAATAATGGGAGCTTTTAGCAATTACCTTTTTTCTGACATAAGCTCTTTGCATGTGCAAAGCCGATGTAGCAGATCTTCTATGGTTGCGCCACATAGGTCGTAGGCCATATTTGTTCAGTCTCTTTGCAGAGGTGGGAGATGCTGCGCTCACAGTAGCAGCCCCAAACAAGATTTCAGGAGTTTTTCTTTGATAGTCCTTGAGTAGCCTAGGCCAAAATATAGTTGGGGGACCAGTGCACTTTAGGTATTCAATGTCATCTAGCCGTGGGCCGATTTTACTAATGTAGCTTTGTTTTCCACCAGCGATAGGGACTTTATTGCTTTCCAAACTAGCCTTTTAAATGCAACGTAGATGGCAGCTGATTCCCTTAACTGGGACAATCCAGTATTCTGCAAGGATTCCTTAAGGTAGATAGAAGCCGGTGATGAGTCTCTCTGTTGCAGCTCTTGCCATAGATAATGGTTTAGCAGATTATGAAGGCTCCTTGCCATGCCAAGGTCTGCCATTATAATCTGAACTCCAGCCTAATCTGTGCCTGCAAGATGTAGTTAGGCAGGCTAAAGATAATCCTATATGCTCTTGTTATGGTGCTGTCCAGAATTTTAGTGCCCCTGCCCTTCTGGAGTTTGCTACCACGTGCTTTCGTAGGTATGAGTTTAGACTGTATTACTCGGACTAAGGGAGATAGTGTTGTCCCCTTCAGTTTAATTTAAGATTATTTAATGTGACTGCAAGTGCTAAACCTTTTCTGCTGATTTTCTCCCTCTGACAGGCAAGTTGACTTCCCTTATCAGCAGACACTCCTATGTATTTGTATTTGGTTGCTGATTGAATACGTGCGTTGCCCCAGAATGAAGCGGTTATTTCCTGCGCTCATTGCTTATCGTGATAGTAAGTGTCTTCTCAAAAATGATATTTAGGCCATTTGCCTCAGAGTATTCTTGCATTGTCGTGAAAAACCGTTGCAGGCCGACCTCTGTATAGCACACTAGAACTACATTGTCTGCATAGAGGAAGCTCAGCAACAGTAAACCTCCTAGCCTTGAGGCAAGAGCGTTGCAGGCATTGAGTGCTTGTGTCAAGTTCCCCAAAAAGGCTGAAAAGGGTCAGAGCCAAGATGCACCCTTGCTTAAGCCCCTTACTGGTTAGTATGCGTCTTAACAAAAGTGAGCTGTCACCTAGCTTAATTTGTGCCCAAGTATCTGTGTGGAGGGTGATTAGCAGGTCCAACAGAGTCTAAGGGATCCCCCAGTGTGACAATTTGCTCCAAAAGTCTTCCACTGTCAACGTGGTTAAAGGCTGCTTTGAAGCCAATAAAGCATAGATGTAACTGCAGTTTAAGTGTTTTTGCCTTGTCAGTTAGCAGTGACATAGCCAGGATGTTTGTTATCGTGCCGGAAGACTTTGAGAACCCCTTTTGATTGAGCGGAATTATTGAGGTCTCTGTAGCCCACATAGAGAGTTCCTTTAATAGTGTTCCTGCAAAATATTTCATCTCATTGTCTATAAGTGCTACTAGGTGGTAGTTTTTTTGGTAAAAATGTGGCCCCTCTTTTAGTCCCTCCAGTAGGGCGTGATTGCTCTGAATAGCCTTATTTCAGTGAAGAGTGGTTCCAGGACTTAGCATTCTGCTTGAAAATTGAATATTGCCAGGGGGACACCATTGGGCCCATGAGCCCCCTCTCTCCTGCCCTTGCTGAATGGCCGTCTAATTAATTTAATGTCGGCTGGTGGAGGAAGATAGCATGCCTCACTTTGATCTGATGAGAGGGGTGCTGAGGTGTTGCCTGCTTCTGGTAAAGTGGCATGGAGGAGTTCTGTCAAGTGCCTTTTTTTGTCTAGGCCTGTCCTTTGTACAGTGCATTCCTGGTGAAAGTGGGCCCCAAGATACCTTGCCCAGACCTCTTCAGAGATGTGGTAAGTGACACCTCCATGAGAATCGAGGGTGAACCTGTTTATCGTCCATCAGAATCTAGCACTGTTGTTGTGCTTTATATCGGCAAAGAGCTTTACCAAGACCTCTTCTTCTTTTGATCTGTTGGCAGCCCACTTCAGCTTCCTATATATAATTTAATATGCATGACCATCTCTTTACTTACACTACTTATACTCCATTCTCACCCTCTTGCGGTCAAACAATCTAACATGGGAGTTGATGCTCATACACAGTGTTACTAAGAGGAGGATTCACCTTACCTCGTGACTCGAAAGACTTTTTCGAAGAAAAATAAGTGGAAAACTTCCATACCCAACACTAGATGGCAGGAGTATGCAAAGCATGTGAATCTACAGCACTACATTCCAAGAACAGATGCTTAATGGATAAGTAACATAATCCTTTTGTTTGTATATTTCAATATGCTGGTGCATGTTGTTGGGTTTTTGGGATTTCCTCAATTATCTCACAGCAGTACCACAATATACATTTTCTAGGTCGCTGCATTTATGGTCAGAAAAGAGCCCCCAAAAAATGGGCTTGTGCCCCCTAATTTTCAAGATTTCTAATGGGTTCGTAAAGAGTAATCTCCAAATTATAGGTGCAAACATATCAGAGTGTCTTGATCTCTCTCGGCCCCTGCTCTGTGGCCCATCCTCGATGACATTTCTAGTTTGATCTACACTGCCATTACTTTTGTCAATACTGGCCTGCTTGGAACTTTCAAGCTATGACTACATTATAAAACACCTGGCGCACAAACATAGAGAAGGAAACTTGCAAATGCAGTGACTTCCTTGAGTGTAAAATTATGGATGTATTCCTGACAATTAGTTCAAAGGAGATTTTGAGGTAAATCAAGTTAAACTCTTTCTCACCCACAGCAATGCTTGATAGTGGGGCCTTTTGGAAGTGAGACAAAGCATGTTAAACTTGGTGGCTATGGACTAGGTTTCTGTCTGAAATAGGACATTTGCCCCAAGAGACATTGGTGTTTTCTCTAATATAGGTATTCTCATTTTGAATGTTTGACACATTTATGTGCAGACATACATCAGCTGTTTTCACACAGTATTCAAAGTACTGTGTACATTTAGACCCATTTTATGGTCCTAAGGACTGACATGCTCTGTCTCATGGCTGAAGCCTGTTTCAGCTGGGCGTGGATCCCTAGCTGAATATCGCCTTTGGTAGCAAAAGTCTGACCCTACCTCCTTTGGTTGCTTTAACACCACTCTATCGTCTCTCACCATGCCTTCCTTGTTTCTGTCTCCTCAGGATGCCTCCATCGCTCACAGGTTCCACGTGATGAGGGAGAAATACCCAGAAAAATTCAACAGCAGGTGACCGTGAACCCTTTGGGTTCTCCTTGGAACCTGACCTCTTTCTCTCTCTTCCGCATTTATCTCTCCCCTTCTCTCTTTTTCCCCTTCCATTGTCTTTTTTCTATCCCTTTTCCTTCTTCTCCTTGTATATAATTCTAATCACCTCTTCTCTCTTTTGTAGATTATTCCACCCTGCATTTATGTTTTTCTTAGGGAATTGGGGATTATTAAACAATGTCTGACATATCCGCATGACTTTAAATCTCCCCTCCTCAAATTTAACAATCAAGGTTTGAAGTCCCATTTGGTTGAGGTGGTGGTGACCTCAGTTGCAAATGAGGGCTCTGTGTTTACACCCTGGCTGTCTATCTCCCAACACCTGGGTCATTCCGCCTTACATTTCTAAATATCATTTGGAGTAGGATTGCTTCATATTTCCTGCCATTAAAGCTCTGGCTTCTTCAATGGTATCTTGTCTGAACAAACAAGACAATCGTACCTTAAAGTAACCAGACTGTACTGGGTGACGTCAGACAGGTCTCACTTGCCAGCTGCTCCCCCTGTTCTCACTGGAAGGATAGTTTGAATGGAGGTAAGTCGCACTCTTGTCTAAAACTCTGTCTCTTTCCTTGTTAACAGAATGAAGAACAAGCTGTTGTACTTTGAGTTTGCCACGTCTGAGTCCATATCAGCCACCTGTAAAAAGCTGAAGGAATATATGACCATTGAGGTTAGTATGGCTTGAAAAAACCATGAGGCAGCTTACATCGAGGTTTGTTTTACTTTCCGTCATTTGACGTAGTCGGATTGGAACTCAGTGGCATACCAGTGACTCATCTGTTATTTGCATATGGTTGGGTCTGAACTGGGGTGACTTGGTGAGCTAAAGAACGATGATGGATTCAACCCAGATCTGTGACGGGGGGAGAATGTCTGAAAAGTTTCAGCTCTCTGTCCATCATCTCCCTATGTTTGCTTTGTTCGCCCTAAGTTGGCAGGGTATGCCCAGACGTGGGTCCCTTGCTCACTTTGCCACTGGATTCTAGCTAGCCTGGCTGATGAGGGGTGTTACCCCGAAACCGGTCCCAGGATGATTGTTTCCAGTCCAGGAACGACCTGGCTTGGCAGTTCGGGCTGGACTGTTCCCATTAGGAACAAGGTCAAGACTGATTTGCATATGGTTGGGTCTGAACTGGGGTGGCAGAGTGAGCTAAAGAACGATGATGAATTCAACCCAGATCTGTGACTAGGGGTGAGTGTCTGAAAAGTTTCAGCGCTCCGTCCATCATCTCCTTGTGTTTGCTTCATTTTATTGGACGTGCCAGAGCCCATACCTTACAGTTAGTGCTCCAGTCATTCCAGCGTCTCTTGCTTTGCGCGAAATGCCTATTATTATGTCTTCCTGTTGACCCATGCCAAAAGTTAATAATTCTGTCTGTATATAAAATGCTCACAGTCATGTTTCACTCTTTGTCTCTTCTTAGTGCTGTGGGAGGGAGCTGGACCTCAGCAGCTTGTCTCTCGAAGGCATAGCAGTGGTCAACATTCCCAGCATGCATGGCGGCTCCAATCTTTGGGGGGAAACCAAAAAGCCACTGAGCGGAGTAGCAGGGAATCCTAACGACAAAAACCTACCAGAAGCTATTACAGACCCGGATATCCTCAAGTGCTGTGTTCAAGGTATGGCAGGCGAAGGTCTAAAGAAGGGTCAAGGGACCCCCTGGAATTTTGCAGAATTCCACTTCAAGGCAGTTACTATACATAGGATATAAGGCAGACCCGCCCCTAAGGCAGGCTGCCCTATCCAGACCACCAAATGTTCTTTCCAGTCAAAAGCTAAAGAGATTAGTGGAATTCAGGGCTAAGCCGCCTGTCACCCCAGGCACACCGCCCTGGTGATACAGGAAATCAGGGCCAAGCAGCCCGTCACCCTAGGCACACCACCCTGGTGATAGAGGAAATCAGAGCCAAGCAACCTATCGCCCCAGGCACACCACCCTGGTGATACAGGGAATCAGGGCAAAGCAGCCTGTCACTGTAGGCACACCACCCTGGTGATACAGGAAATCAGGGCCAAGCAGCCTGTCACCCCAGGCACACCACCCTGGTGATACAGGAAATCAGAGCCAAGCAACCTGTCGCCCCAGGCACACCACCCTGGTGATACAGGGAATCAGGGCCTAGCAGGCTGTCACCCCAGGCACACCACCCTGGTGATACAGGGAATCAGGGCCTAGCAGCCTGTCACTGTAGGCACACCACCCTGGTGATAGAGGGAATCAGGGCAAAGCAGCCTGTCACTGTAGGCACACCACCCTGGTGATACAGGGAATCAGGGCAAAGCAGCCTGTCACTGTAGGCACACCACCCTGGTGATACAGGAAATCAGGGCCAAGCAGCCTGTCACCCCAGGCACACCACCCTGGTGATACAGGGAATCAGGGCCTAGCAGGCTGTCACTGTAGGCACACCACCCTGGTGATACAGGAAATCAGAGCCAAGCAACCTGTCGCCCCAGGCACACCACCCTGGTGATACAGGGAATCAGGGCCTAGCAGGCTGTCACCCCAGGCACACCACCCTGGTGATACAGGGAATCAGGGCCTAGCAGGCTGTCACTGTAGGCACACCACCCTGGTGATACAGGAAATCAGAGCCAAGCAACCTGTCGCCCCAGGCACACCACCCTGGTGATACAGGGAATCAGGGCCGAGCAGGCTGCCACTGTAGGCACACCACCCTGGTGATACAGGGAATCAGGGCAAAGCAGCCTGTCACTGTAGGCACACCACCCTGGTGATACAGGGAATCAGGGCCTAGCAGCCTGTCACTGTAGGCACACCACCCTGGTGATAGAGGGAATCAGGGCAAAGCAGCCTGTCACTGTAGGCACACCACCCTGGTGATACAGGGAATCAGGGCAAAGCAGCCTGTCACTGTAGGCACACCACCCTGGTGATACAGGAAATCAGGGCCAAGCAGCCTGTCACCCCAGGCACACCACCCTGGTGATACAGGGAATCAGGGCCTAGCAGGCTGTCACTGTAGGCACACCACCCTGGTGATACAGGAAATCAGGGCCAAGCAGCCTGTCACCCCAGGCACACCACCCTGGTGATACAGGGAATCAGGGCCTAGCAGGATGTCACTGTAGGCACACCACCCTGGTGATACAGGGAATCAGGGCCGAGCAGGCTGCCACTGTAGGCACACCACCCTGGTGATACAGGGAATCAGGGCAAAGCAGCCTGTCACTGTAGGCACACCACCCTGGTGATACAGGAAATCAGGGCCAAGCAGCCTGTCACCCCAGGCACACCACCCTGGTGATACAGGGAATCAGGGCCTAGCAGGCTGTCACCCCAGGCACACCACCCTGGTGATACAGGAAATCAGAGCCAAGCAACCTGTCGCCCCAGGCACACCACCCTGGTGATACAGGGAATCAGGGCCTAGCAGGCTGTCACCCCAGGCACACCACCCTGGTGATACAGGAAATCAGGGCCTAGCAGCCTGTCACCCCAGGCACACCACCCTGGTGATACAGGGAATCAGGGCCTAGCAGCCTGTCACTGTAGGCACACCACCCTGGTGATAGAGGGAATCAGGGCAAAGCAGCCTGTCACTGTAGGCACACCACCCTGGTGATACAGGAAATCAGGGCCAAGCAGCCTGTCACCCCAGGCACACCACCCTGGTGATACAGGGAATCAGGGCCTAGCAGGATGTCACTGTAGGCACACCACCCTGGTGATACAGGGAATCAGGGCCGAGCAGGCTGCCACTGTAGGCACACCACCCTGGTGATACAGGGAATCAGGGCCGAGCAGCCTGTAACCCCAGGCACACCACCCTGGTGATACAGGGAATCAGGGCCGAGCAGCCTGTAACCCCAGGCACACCACACTGGTGATACAGGGAATTACGGCCAAGCTGTCCATCACCCTAGGCACACCACCCTGGTGATACAGGGAATCAGGGCCAAGCAGCCTGTAACCCTAGGCACACCACACTGGTGACACAGGGAATTAGGGCCAAGCAGCCCATCACCCTAGGCACACCACCCTGGTGATACAAGGTATCAGGGCCTAGCAGCCTGTCACCCCAGGCACACAACCCTGGTGATACAGGGAATCAGGGTCAAGCAGCCTGTCACCCCAGGCACACCGCCCTGGTGATACAGGAAATCAGGGCCAAGCAGCCCGTCACCCTAGGCACACCACCCTGGTGATACAGGAAATCAGGGCCAAGCAGCCTGTCACCCCAGGCACACCACCCTGGTGATACAGGGAATCAGGGCAAAGCAGCCTGGCACACCGCCCTGGTGATACAGGGAATCAGGGCAAAGCAGCCTGTCACCCCAGGCACACCGCCCTGGTGATACAGGAAATCAGGGCCAAGCAGCCTGTCACCCCAGGCACACCACCCTGGTGATAGAGGAAATCAGAGCCAAGCAACCTCTCGCCCCAGGCACACCACCCCGGTGATACAGGGAATCAGGGCCTAGCAGGCTGTCACCCCAGGCACACCACCCTGGTGATACAGGAAATCAGGGCCTAGCAGCCTGTCACCCCAGGCACACCACCCTGGTGATACAGGGAATCAGGGCCTAGCAGCCTGTCACTGTAGGCACACCACCCTGGTGATAGAGGGAATCAGGGCAAAGCAGCCTGTAACTGTAGGCACACCACCCTGGTGATACAGGAAATCAGGGCCAAGCAGCCTGTCACCCCAGGCACACCGCCCTGGTGATACAGGAAATCAGGGCCAAGCAGCCCGTCACCCTAGGCACACCACCCTGGTGATACAGGAAATCAGGGCCAAGCAGCCTGTCACCCCAGGCACACCACCCTGGTGATACAGGGAATCAGGGCAAAGCAGCCTGTCACCCCAGGCACACCGCCCTGGTGATACAGGGAATCAGGGCAAAGCAGCCTGTCACCCCAGGCACACCGCCCTGGTGATACAGGAAATCAGGGCCAAGCAGCCTGTCACCCCAGGCACACCACCCTGGTGATAGAGGAAATCAGAGCCAAGCAACCTGTCGCCCCAGGCACACCACCCCGGTGATACAGGGAATCAGGGCCTAGCAGACTGTCACCCCAGGCACACCACCCTGGTGATACAGGAAATCAGGGCCTAGCAGCCTGTCACCCCAGGCACACCACCCTGGTGATACAGGGAATCAGGGCCTAGCAGCCTGTCACTGTAGGCACACCACCCTGGTGATACAGGGAATCAGGGCAAAGCAGCCTGTCACTGTAGGCACACCACCCTGGTGATACAGGAAATCAGGGCCAAGCAGCCTGTCACCCCAGGCACACCACCCTGGTGATACAGGGAATCAGGGCCTAGCAGGCTGTCACTGTAGGCACACCACCCTGGTGATACAGGGAATCAGGGCCGAGCAGGCTGTCACTGTAGGCACACCACCCTGGTGATACAGGGAATCAGGGCCGAGCAGCTTGTAACCCCAGGCACACCACTATGGTGATACAGAGATTCCAGGGCCAAGCAGCCCGTCACCCCAGGCACACCACACTGGTGATACAGGGAATTACGGCCAAGCTGTCCATCACCCTAGGCACACCACCCTGGTGACACAGGGAATTAGGGCCAAGCAGCCCATCACCCTAGGCACACCACCCTGGTGATACAAGGTATCAGGGCCTAGCAGCCTGTCACCCCAGGCACACAACCCTGGTGATACAGGGAATCAGGGTCAAGCAGCCTGTCACCCCAGGCACACCACACTGGTGATACAGGGAATTAGGGCCAAGCAGCCCGTCACCCTAGGCACACCACCCTGGTGATACAGGAAATCAGGGCCTAGCAGCCTGTTACCCGAGGCACACCACCCTGTTGATACAGGGATCAGGGCCTAGCAGCTTGTTACCCCAGGCACACCACCCTGGTGATACAGGGAATCAGGGCCTATCTGCCTGTCGCCCTAGGCACACCACCCTGGTGATACAGGGAACCCAGGGCCTAACAACCTGTAATTCTAGGCACACCACCCTGGTGATACGGGGAACCCAGGGCCTAACAACCTGTAATTCTAGGCACACCAACCTGGTGATACAGGGAACCCAGGGCCTAACAGCCTGTCATCATAGTGCACTATTTTGGTGATACAGGGAATCCAGAACCCAGACAACCGCTATATTTGATGCATTAAACATACATATACAGGGTATCTAAGCCAAAACGTCTGTCACCCGGGCATAAACCATATAGAGAATCCAGGGCCCTGTCAGCCTCCCCCCCCCCCCCCCCATACTTAGGAATGAAATATGAATAGATCCCTGAGCCCAGCACCTCTTACTCCAATCAGGAGCCAGAAAGAAAGTAGATCCAAGATCGCATTAGCCTGACCTTTCATGGGGTGTGGTTATGCAATAACATGGTGCACTTTCTTTCCCAGGCATTAACCACGGATAGGTAGAATCCAGGGCTAGCCACCATCATGTTGTGCTCTCAAAACATTGATTTTAGGCTCACGTCTCCATCACAAAACCCTCCTTGGTGCACACGCACAGCCATCTTGGAATTGTTCCTTGTTTAAGACAAAGGGAGCCTCTTAGGAAGAAAAAAATATGTGTTTACAAGACTGGGAAGGGATTCAGATGCAATTAAATTGCGGTGTTCCAATTAATTTCGTTATTAAACAAGCAATCGTACTACCCCCTCTGGGCACGCTGAAGTGTTGGACAAAAGGCTTTATTCTCTTACTGTCTCCGCAGATGGTCCAGGGCATCTCGCACAAAGCGTGATTGTCTTGGGTTCTACGCACACAAATGGGCAGAACAGATATTTTCGGTAAAAAGACAAATGGTCTATTTTAGTGTACAAAAAAAATACTGTCTCGTCCAAATTTATAGAGTTGCATTTTTCATACCAATGATGTGCAGATTGGTCATAAAAGTTTCCATTGCCAGAGCGCTTTGATATAAATGAAGAGCCGCATACAATTTTAGATCCATCAGCCAAAAACACAAAAAACAAAACAAAGATATGGTCTTCCTACTTGCTCGGTGCCCACAAATTGTACTAAAACCATTTAATTCCACTTGATTTTCTGTGGACGTTCTTATTGAACAAAAATATAAACTTCTTAGCATTCCAAAATGGCTGCTTCATCTTCCCACAGTGCGTGGGTGCAGAGACTTCCCACGCATTATAACATGGCTGCCTCGTCTCCACAGGATGAAGAGTTCACTGGTACAGTGTCTTCTGTTTGATTTATTTGGCACTGGAGTCTGTGTGAGATTCAGAAAAGAAAGAAAAATAAATAAAAGGAAAATGGCCAATAGCGGATGAACTTTGCCCTTCTGTAAAAGCCTTAGCTGTGAAATACATGTCTAAAGCAATGACAGTAACTTAGGGCTGTGTATAGTACTCTCAACTGTGAAATTTAGCCAAGAGAGACAGCAAGTCCGTGATGAAAATAAAACTGGGGAATGTGACCCAATTCCTACTCAAATACCAACATTGGATTTCCCAGGCTCAAAACAGGAGCAACCTGCCAGTTTTTCACTCAATGTTAGAATGCTAAAGATTACCCATCAACATTATAAAGACTACTGTGGGAAGCAAGCATGCAGACAAGAACCCTGCTTGCTTATTATTCTTGGAAATGGCTTTTAAATTGAAGTCTTGTTGGAACACTCCGAGATGGGGGCTTATATGACCGATATAACAAAAATGGATCTGAATTTTGACAAAATCAAGGCTAGTTAAAGGAGCATAATGCTAACACTCAAATGCAGCTGATAAAATGCATCTACAATTTAATAAGCATACACACTGACACGCCGCAAAGGTACTGTATAATAGCATTGTAACGACCAATAGCTGCATTCAAGGGAAAGTTACATTTAAAGCCACTCCAGCGAGATGGAACCACTTCAGCACTCCTTTCCAGGACTAGCCTCAAGGAGCCCCTGAGTACAGCCAAAGCCCAGAGTCACCCAGTCCACATGGTAGGTGCATGAAAAGCGTGCACGCATGTTCAAAACCAAGTGAAGAAACTAACCTCAATGCAGTACTCCACTCTGTGGTTTTAAGGTAACTATTGAATTTTGTGTGTCGCGGCCCAGATGCGCTTCAGTTGTTACAGATCAACTAGCATTACTGAATCAGTGATTTGTAAAAGAAAAGCCCAGAATCTGAGCATTGCGTCCTTGGTGACGTGAAGTAGCCTAGTTACCTCATACATGGAAATCGCCCACAATACACAGATCAGTGGCTAGAAGCTAGGTCACATATGTCCACCAACAATCCCACGATTCACTGCTCTGGCTGAGAAAAGTTTGGAAGATCTCCCACCCAGCCTTTTCACCTGGTTCCTCTACATGCAACACACCGAATGCAAGAGATTAGTGAGGGGTTGCCATCAGATCACTCACAACCTATGACACACCAGAGATCAGCGGAAGGTTTCTAGGTCCCTCCCGCCGCCTCCTTTTATTCAGTGGAGCGCCATCCGCTGGCACTAGCCACAGCCTGTGCACCCAGAATGTCCAGCAAATGATCACCTGACATACTCCTTGCAAAAGCTCCAGCAGAGAAAACCATAGTCTGCAGGAGACCGTTGCAACCAAAGTTCCCGAGAGGCCAAGTGTGAGGCAAAAGCTATGCTATATAAAAGTGTTATAATACTTCGGGAAGGGTGGAGGCGAGCCCCATGTCAATCTCACTGCTTTTTTCCCCACTGTACTTACAGACATCCCTGACCAGTCTAACAGCTTTTCCCTCACCTTACAGATCTCAGCGATAAACGCTTGGAGGTGGTGGGTCTGGAAGGAGTCATTGAAATGGGCCAGATCTACACCGGGCTGAAGAGCGCAGGCAAACGGCTGGCCAAGTGCTCGGAGATTACTATTCGGTGAGTGTGTGGCCTCTCTCAGGAGTTGGAAGATGCAAGCCACTTTCCCAGGCACTCCTAAGCTGTGTGTCCCACCTTGGGGCTTGGTGGGTCTGAAATTTCTCTGATGGGAAAAGGAGAGCTGAAGAACTGTCTCTTCCAGATGCCATGGTAAAGTTTGTCTAGAAGCAGTCCCAGACTGGCGCCCCAGGTAAACCATGCAGTCAGCACCCCCCCCACCCCCAATTTTTAAAAAATGTCCATTTTGTATGTATTTTCCCTAAAAGTCAAACCTCCGCGTAACTTGGTATCCACTGACAGCCCAATGCACGAATGGATAGGCTGCCCTGGATTCAACCTCTCTCCAAACCAGTGCTTAAAATGAGCAGGTACTGTCAGTTGCTGAGTACCTGCATTTGTTTAATTTGAAAGGGTGAGTACCTGCACTTCTCAGCACCGGTGCAACACTTTTAATGGGCGGGGACTGGGACTTTTCATCACTGGTGCAATACTTTTAATGGGACAGAATTGGCACTTCTCAGCTTTGTTGCAATACATTTAAAGGTAAGGGACCAGCAATTTTCAAAGGAGCAAACAGGTAGCCTCTAGATAGTGAGTACCGGGGTCAGAAACCAGTAGCAATAGGCAAAATTAAGGTCAGCAAAGAGCAGAAAGAGGCAAAATAGAGGTCAGCAATGCGAAGAAAGAGGCAAAATAGAGGTCAGAAGTGAGGAGAAAAAAGTCAGAAAAGGAACAGAACCCACCCAGGCACTCACACACCCACTCATAGAAAAACTAAGACACTCTCACAGCCACTCACAGACCCAGACGCTCATGCACCCACTTACAGAATCACTCATACAATCTCACAGACCTACTCAGAGACTCATGCACCAACTCAGTGGCTCACATACCCACTCAGAGACCCAGAGACTTGTGCACCTACTCACACTCATGCTCTCACTTCCAGACTGGCACATTAATGGAGGCACTCACACCCACTCACAGACTCACTCAGACACTAACACACCCACTGAGACACTCATGCACTTACTCATTCTCAAAGGTTACAGGTAGAAAATAAAAACGTAGAAATTCACAGAAAAAAAACTAAGGTTACAGGGACATTATTGTTAGGAAATATAATTAGAAAAACCTTAGACATTCACTGAAAAAAACAAAGGTTAAAGGGATGTTATAGTTAGGCTCAGATTTCACTCATACAAAACCAGTGAAATTCAGCACTTATAGTAACCTTGAACTAACTAAAACGTATGCCCCTGCAATGCTCTGCTTAAGACCTCACATATTACATGATTCATGACATGGTCAGTGACATCACTCATGACATCATCCAGTGAGTGTAAGTATTTTTTTAAGAGTTTGATTGTTAAAAATATATACTAAGGTACTACAAAAGTAAAATTGGTGTACTGCTAATGAGTGATACTACCTCTGATTCATATTATGAGAGTGAATGTGTGTATGCATGTGTGAGTGACTGCGTCTTTGAGTGGCTGTATGGGTTAATAACTCGTGTGTGAGTAGATGTGTGGGTGAGTGGCTGTATTGGTGAGTGAGCGGATGTGTCAGTGACTCTATGGATGAGTGGCTGGCTGCATGGGTGGAAGAGTGGCTGTATGGGTGAGTGGGTGTCTGAATGGCAGTGTGAGTAACTGGCTGTTTGATTTGTTCAAGTGAGTTAGTGTGCGAGTGGCTGTATTGGAGAGTGTGTGTCTGTGTGAATGTCTTTATTGGCGAGTGAGCAGACGAGGGGGTGCTTGTATGGATGTGTGAACGAGTATGAAAGTGGTTGTGTGTGTGAGTGCATGTATAGGTGAGCAAGGGGCTGTGTTGAGCAACTGTATTGGTGAGTAAGTAGCTGTATGAGTGGCTGTATGGGTGAATAAGTGAGTGTGAGAGTAGCTATATGGGTGAGTGTTTGGCTGTGTGAGTGACTGGTTGTCTTATTGCCTGTATGAGTGAGTGGGTGGGTGTATGAGTGCCTGTATGGGTGAGATATTACATGTGTGAGTGGGTATGTGAGTGACTGTATGGATGAGTGGGTGTAAGGATGAGCAACTGGTTGTATGAATAGTTGTATGGTTGAGAGAATGGCTATGTGAGTGGCTGTATGAGTGAGTGGGTGTGTGTGTCTCTCTATGGATATGTGGTTCTAAGAGTACTTGTATGGGTCTGCGAATGGATATGTGAGTGGCTGTATGAGTGAGTGGGTGTGTGTGTCTCTCTATGGATATGTGGTTCTAAGAGTACTTGTATGGGTCTGCGAATGGATATGTGAGTGGCTGTATGAGTGAGTGGGTGTGTGTGTCTCTCTATGGATTTGTGGTTCTAAGAGTACTTGTATGGGTCTGCGAATGGATATGTGAGTGGCTGTATGAGTGAGTGGGTGTGTGTGTCTCTCTATGGATATGTGGTTCTAAGAGTACTTGTATGGGTCTGCGAATGGATATGTGAGTGGCTGTATGAGTGAGTGGGTGTGTGTGTCTCTCTATGGATATGTGGTTCTAAGAGTACTTGTATGGGTCTGCGAATGGATATGTGAGTGGCTGTATGAGTGAGTGGGTGTGTGTCTCTATGGATTTGTGGTTCTAAGAGTACTTGTATGGGTCTGCGAATGGCTATGTGAGTGGCTGTATGAGTGAGTGGGTGTGTGTGTCTCTCTATGGATTTGTGGTTCTAAGAGTACTTGTATGGGTCTGCGAATGGATATGTGAGTGGCTGTATGAGTGAGTGGGTGTGTGTGTCTCTCTATGGATTTGTGGTTCTAAGAGTACTTGTATGGGTCTGCGAATGGATATGTGAGTGGGTGTATGAGGTTGTATAGGGGTGTGCGAGTGGTTCTGTGGATAATGTCATCAAAGATGTCACTGATCATGTCATGTGTGATGTACTTTGTAAGGTCATACATAATGCATTACGGGGCATAAGTTATAGTTAGCTACGGTAACTATAACTGCTGAATTTCACTTGTTTTGTATGAGTGAAATCTGAGCTTAACTATCACATCCCTGTAACCTTAGTTTTTTCAGGCTATATTACCTTATTGACCCCAACCCCTAAACCTTACCCATCCTAAACCCTAAATATAACCTTGCCACCTAAATTCCGGTATCCACCCTAAATCCTAAAATTACCCTTGCCACCCAAATACCCTTACCCACCCTAAAAATACCCTTGCCACCCAAATACCCTAATCCACCCTAAAAATACCCTTGCAACCCAAATACCCTAATCCACCCTAAAAATACCCTTGCAACCCAAATACCCCAATCCACCGTAAACATACCCTTGCCACCTAACGGCCACGTTGTAAAGGCTGTTTCCCCAATCCTAGAAATAGAGAATTCTGGACCTTTGTTAATTACCACATTTTCATATTTTTGGTTTATATTATTCACTTTTTTTAACAGGACATCGAAACCTCTACCAATGCAGATTGACGGGGAGCCATGGATGCAGCCCCCCTGCACGGTAAGGACTGGTCTACTCTCACAAACTACGTAGTTAATGCACTACATGTATTATAGAGGCGATGGTTTATACATGCCTGCCATCTAGTGGTTGAAAATAAACTGATCATTGAATCATCGGTTGGGCTCCGATTCAGTGATCTCGGTCTGCTGATGCCTTCAGGGCGACTCGGCTGTTATTCAATCTCGTTAAAATTTGGATTTTGGAGGGAGTGGAGGGCTTCAGGTTCGGAACCCTGCAGCAAGTCAGTTTCACCGGCACTTATTTGTTTTGCACCAGACATTACCCAAGAACAAGAGAGGAAAAACATTCAAGCAGACTGACAGAGGAAGGGGAGATGGGAAAGCCGTCACCAAGGCAGGAACCTACAAGAGTGCGATAAAGGGCAGGGAGTGTCTGGTAGTGGATTAAAGAGGGGTGAGGTGGATTTAAGACTCTGCAGCCCAGGGCTGGACTGGCCGTAGTGGGCACCGGGCAATACCCCAGTGCGCTGCATGGGTGGGGGCCGGTTTGGGGCCCCTGGGGGCCGATTTTGTTACAGGGCCGTTTTTGCAGCTATTAACAAAATCGGCCGAAAACCGACCCTGGCAAATAGCTCGGCAGCACCCACAACTCCCCGGGGGGGCGAGCACTTTGCCAGGGCCTGTTTTGGTTCCCAGTCCGGCCTTGCTGCAGCCATGGTATTTGGCACAAGAACATTTAAATATACCGGCTGCAGGCATCTGATCAGAGCTTTGGCCACCGGTGCTCATTCCTTTACAAATTAAGCACTGAGTCAGTGCTGGAATGAAGGGGGAACCAGCCTGACCTGGCAGCTGTTATTTAGCTGGATCCCGGATCCATCTGGCCCTTGTGAAATATGCTGAATTGGTCCCAGGGTAATTTGCCCACACCAGTACACAGTTCAGCAGTGCCTACACCTTGCCTGCTTTCTGTTCGCAACAGCAACGTGCAGGCTGTGACAGGGTATTTTATTTTCTCTTACAGCTTGGGTCAAAAGCAAAGGGTGAATTTAAAGAGCCACCAGTCCTCCTTTTGTTTGAGTAGAATCCTGACTGGGAGATACCTGCACCCTAAAATCTAGATGCCAATGCAGTGGGGAAACAAAGGCACACAACTCGTTCACAGCTCATTTCACAATTTCTTACGAGTAACTACGGTTTGAAGAAGATTTTTGACTTTGTCCAACCCTAATATGCAAGAGATATGAATGCACTGCAAGAATGGCAGGTGTATCCGCATATACCAATATTTACCCCAAAAATTTTAATAGCACTTGATTTTTTTTTAATTAATAGTTTTATAACACTACTCATCCCACCTTAGGGTGTCAGAGCACTTTGCATCACATGCACACATTACACATTGACAATAGATCATATAAGTGTGTAGTGTAAATCAATGTAAAGGTGTTACAGAAGACAAAGGGTTTCAAGGTGTAGGAGTCCCACACAGTCTTTACTGGTAGGAATGATATGCTAAGATTGTGTAGCTGGGAGAAGCACAAAGTTAGAATATAAAACGTAAATCTGTGCTTGGAGTTATCCTTTATTACTATCAAAAGAATCCTTCTTAGCAGCCTTATAACAGATTGTGAAAAACCAATAAGGTGCTAAACCCATGTGGTGCTAAACCCATGTCCTGCAGTTTACATGCAGGTCCTTGCAGCTGCCAAGTTATGGAATATTCTTCCCACCCATATTAATAGTCTTTCCTCCCACACTGCCTTCCGCAAGCAGCTGAAAACCTGTCTCTTCTCCTTTCCGTGATGTTAGATGTAGTCATCTCTCTGTTAGTGGCTCTTCATTAGCTAGCGCTTTGACACCCTCGGGTACAATGCGCTTTATAAATCTCTTGATGCCAGTTCATACCTCACTGTGCTATATTAGCAGGATTGCATTTTATGAACTGCAAGTAATAAATGGATCTGTGCATCAGAAGCTGCAGCTCTCTCACTTTTATAACATAATACTCTGTCATCTGCATGTTACAGATGTGCTTTCCAGGAGACACATTAACCCTCTATGCTACTTTGTGAGTTAAAACTGTGACTCAATGTGAGAAGTTGGCCTGATGTATGATGTTCACTATTCTAGTGAGCACCTTGTTTCAGTCCAAACAATCCCTTTTGGTGGTGGTTGTAAAGTCAACCTTATAGACGAGCTATCCTAGGGGTAGCATGGACAAAGCAGTCTTAGGCTTAACTCAAGAGGGCATGTGAAGCCAGCTGTTTTACCATATGCAGTCCTGTAATATCAAATGAAAGGACACCACACAAGTTATATATTATAAAAATATATGTATTTACTACTAGAATAATTCTCTGTGCTCTTTATGAGTGCAGAGGCACAAGCGTTTAAACAAAAGCACAGTTAAACATACAAAAGTTGCACAATTATGGATAGGCCCGGTGGCCACTCAAACCATATATTAAATAAGTTGTTGTTGTTGTATAGCTTTATTTCGAAATATTTATCATTTCATAAAAGCATTACAATGTAAGAACAAGTGTAAAAATAAAAACAGTTGTGCAGTTTGACCATCAAAACAGACAGATCAATAAAAGACAGTAAAAATGTACAACAATTGTGGGAATCAGCCATCTAAAATACATTTATACACACATAATAAATCATCCTTAAAGGTAGAAAAGGGACACAGCAATGGATAGCTGGGGCCAGTGGAATCTGGATAGGTAACCTTACTGGAGGATCATTTTCCTCGCAGATCTTATCCTCCAAGCCCATCCCAAGAATTTGGCCAAGCCACAAGCAAACAAGGGGTGAGGGTCTGATCTTAGCATCTGTAAGGCCTCCATGTATGACCGAGTGCCCAGCCTCAAACAGAGCGGTTTCAACCATCTGCGGCGAGGAGCAGCATACGCTGGACACTCAAACATTAGATGGGAAATGGATTCGACCCTATTAGTACAGAAAGGGCAGGTTGCTATAGTTTGCCAGGGTGGTTTCCAATTTGCTGTCCATGTGCCAAGAGGCAGAACTCCAACCCTAAATTTAAAATACAATGCCCTATCTGTTGGGTTGGAGATCACATCCAGGTAGGGTTCTCTAAAAGGGAGGTCTTTAATAACCAAAAACTCAGCAGCAGATCTACATAGATTAGCGTGACTCACTCTCTCAATTTCCACCCACGGCCAAAATATTTTCTTTAACAACTGTTTAGGTGGTGAAGATCTATTGGCCCATGCGTCTCCCAGACCCAGTTCGCAAAGGAGGCGCTTAACTTCTGAGAGCCAACCGATCTTACACCAAACCGGGGTTGAGAGAAGTTCGCGTAGTGCATCCGCGTAGCTTGCGAGTTCAGGGACATTCCATATACGGGCCCATAAAAGAAGGGGGCGTAGCTTAGCCTGCTCAGCTATGGATCGTGTGCCTGTGTCAAGTAGGAGAGGAAGGGTGGGCGAGCTACGAGGGAGCCTCATTAGGTCTTTGTGAAATTTGTTCTCAAGATGGGACAGAGTGTCAAATTTCTGGGTACCCCACAACTCTGCCCCGTACAGCTTTTGCCCTATAAATATCTAATATCACCCCGATAGGTTTAAGGGGAGAGGCACGATGTTCTTTTAATAAAGCGCCCGTGACCCTCCTATGAGTCAGGATAATTTTTTGGTGATGCGCCTTCCAACTCATAGAGTCACAGAGTCGGATGCCTAAATAATCGAATTCCCTTACCCTTTCTAATGGAACTGAGTCAAGGGATGGGGGGTGCACTGTCTTCCTCGGGGGATTCAGCACCAGGAATTTGGTTTTACTGATGTTAATAGCCAAGCCCCTGGCATCGCAAAAGCCCTGTAACCCTGTTAACAGCGTTTGGAGGCCCATCGGGGATTTCGAGATCAACAGGGTATCATCTGCAAACAGGAGAGTTGGTATCTTCCTGCCCGCCAGGGAGGGTGCGTCTGCTGGTAGTTGGAGAAGATGCTCCACCACTCCGTTTAGATATAATGAAAACAGAGTGGGGGCTAGCACACACCCCTGGCGGACACCCCTGTCTACAGAGATACGAGGTGTTTTTTGGCCCTGCGCACCCCATCTGATTTGGGCAAAATTGCTTTCATGGAATTTAATGATCAATGCCAACAGAAACGGGGGCATGCCCAAACCCTCGAGGACAGCCCACAATTGGCTGCGTGGGACTAGGTCAAAGGCAGTACGCAGATCTATAAAGGCGAGGTACAGACTGCCTTTGCCCAGTTTAACCACTTTCCAATAGAGCATTAGGAAACGAAATGTCTGCTCAATCGTGCCAGTTCCTGTTCTGAAACCGGCCTGAAAGTCAGACAAGACCTGCATTTCCTCCGCCCACTGCAAAATCCTCCCTAAAACTACCTTCCCTGCTACCTTCTGGGTGGAATCAAGCAGACTTATAGGTCGGTAGTTAGCAGGGTCTTCCCTACACCCTTTTTTAAAAATAGGGACGACTTCCGCACCCCTCCATGAATCTGGGAAGCCTCCGCCCTTCATGGCCTCATTCAGGAGTTTGGCAATGAATAAGCTCCACGCCTCCATATTAATCCGGAGCAAGTCACCAGGAACGCCATCTGGGCCTGCCGCCTTGTTGGGCACAATGCACTTGATCGCTACCTCAACCTCCTTAGATGTGAAAATGGGGTCTAGATGTGGGCTATTATATTAAATAAGTGGTATAAGAACCGCTTTACGAACAATGGTAAGGCCTAGGGCCTTGGGAATCGCTGGGACTATACTGGACTAACTGTAGTTAGGATGGGAGTAGCCCGCGGGATTCGGGTGCAGCGCTAAAAGCACATGCATGCACCAATGCAAAGTCAATGGTGCGTAAAAGTTACTGTTTTAGAAGTCTTCCGACTGGACTAGAACTAAGCCACTTAAAACTTGGACACTAGAGGTGTAAACCACTACAGGAGCACCGGCGTTCATTAGATCGCCGCCTAGTGTTGGGCTCGGGTGATCGCACATTGTTGTCCTGGAAGAGTCTTCGAAGTATCCTGAGATAGGTGGCTCCTCCCCTGGACTACAGTGCGCATGGGCATCGGCTCCATCCCCAGATTGTTTTTTTCCGCCATTGGGTTCGGATGCGGTCTCGACTTCTCTCTGTCGGAACCGAGTAAAACTTACTTTTTAAGGCCAAAAGGCCTTATATTTCATAGCGTCGGTATTGTTTGCGCACGGTCTCGAGTTCTTCCAACTCTTGGAGTCGGATTCAGCGGAGTTTTTCACTCTTCGGACGTCGAGGCCTTCTCATCGCGACACGACCGCAACTTTCCAGCATGGAGCGGAGTCCGTTTAAGTACTGTCCGCTCTGTGGGTCTAAGTACCCACATATAGACCTGCACCCGGTCTGTAACAAATGCCTTTCACCGGACCATGACGACGGCAAGTGCAAGGCTTGCGCTCAGTTCCGGTCTAAGAAGACTCTCAAGCTCCGGCGCGCGGTGCGCCTGGAGGCCAGACAAACGGCCCCAGATCCAGAAAACATCTTCGGCGAACAAGAAGAAGATGAACAGGATCATCATCTCCAGATATCCCCACCTGAGACGGAGGTCGAGGCGGATCCGGTGGACGACGACGGAGTCGCGGGTCAAGGCCTTGAATACGTCGACGAGGTAGGGGACGTCGAAGAGATTTATGGGGCCGCGGAAGATAGCTCAGGGGACGAGCTATGCCCCGAAGGTTTAGAAGATCTCGATCGGGTCACGGGATCGCCAGTTGGCCTTACCCAAGACCCCGTGCCGCAAGCCACGGCCCCGCCATCAGGCCCGGCCACGGACATACTTGCTGAGCAGGCCGGATCGAAATCGAAACCGAAAGCGAAACCTACGGTGTCGACTACACCTAAAATGGCCGACCCGAAAACGAAACTTATGGACCCGAGCGTACCTAAAATGGCGGCCGGGCAACATAAAACTACAGCACCCGCCGCCGCATCGGCTCCGTCGACCTCCGGTCCGCAGAAGCCCAAGAAGTCGGTCGATTCCACAGGGTCAAAGTCGGCGCAAGAGGAGGGATCCTCTAAAAAGGGTGGTCGGCACGGATCAACCGCGGCAACACCGTCTAAGCACGCCAAGGCCAGCGGCACGGCTCCGGTTACGCCTGGGACTCCGTTAGTCGGTCGCGTAGTGGACACGGACCCGACACAGGTGCACGGATCGACAGCTGCCACATCTGCGCATCGATCCAAGGACTCTGGGTCAGCGACGACTGCATCGGCGTCCAAACCTAAGAAAGGCCACCATGACGTCGGATCCGAGGGGAAGGTCAAGACATCCTCGTCGGCGCCAAAAGACACTGTGAGTGAAGCGTCCCCCATCGCCGCTTCGCTACAGAGAATCAGGGACAAGGCCGCTGCTACGTCGGCTCCGTTGCCATCGCCTCAGGCGCCGAAGGACGCTCCGGCAAAGCCGAAGAGTAAGCTTCTTTTCCTTCTGACGCCGAAAGAGGCTCCGAAGGTTTTTTCCACGAAATCGACGCCAAAGAAGTCGGATTCTTCTACGGCAGGAGCACCTTCAGGTCGAGAACTCGAATCAGAGGACGATTCTGAGCACTTCATCGACGCCAACACAGGCAAATTAACCCTATACAAAAGGAGGATCACTTCAGAGCCTCTGGACTCCTATGTCATCCCACTAAAGAAAAAAAGGGTTCCTCAGGACGCTTCTAACCTCATAGAGCCTATCCAGCCTCCTCCAAGAAGAAGCCCTACTCCCTCACCAGAACAATCTGAGGGTGAGGGATATGATGAAGAGGACCAATACACCTTCCCCATCAATGAACCAGATGCACATCCAGATGCATATGATGACATTGGTGACCAAGGCACCCAGAGTGTGGGGCAAGACCCACAACCTTTCAGTGCACGTGCATCCCCAACAGAGGATTCTGCAGGTTTTCATGCACTAATTGAGAGGGCAGCTGCTAATCATGATGTGGACATGCATGCTGACCCGGTTGAAGAAGACTTTCTCTTTGACACCTTTTCAGTCTCTGAGAGGACTGTAAAGACACTGCCTATGCTCAAGGGGGTCCTCAAACATGCGGCGGACATCTTTAAAGAACCCACCAGGGCGAGAGTGGTCAATCCACGTATTGAAAAGAAGTACAGACCAGCCCCTGCAGACCCTGCATACATTCGGGGACAGTTGCCGCTGGACTCCCTGGTGGTTGCCAATGCCCGCAAAAGGGCCAACTCCCAAACAACGGGTGAAGCTCCTCCCCCGGATAAGGAGTCCAAAGTGCTAGAGGCAGGGGGCAAAAGAGTAGCTGCACAGGCTGCCAACTTTTGGCGTATTTCTAATACACAAGCACTATTAGCACGCTACGATAGGGCGCATTACGACACCCTAGAGCAGATTGTACAACACCTGCCTCCAAAGTTTCAAGAGGGCACCAGACTGCTTATAGAGGAAGGGAAACTGATCTCCAACGCAGCCATCAAGTGTGCACTCGACGCCGCAGACACAGCAGCTAGGGCGATCAACACTAGCGTCATGCTCAGACGACAGGCTTGGCTCCGCATATCAGGGTTTAAACCTGATATTCAGACGACCATCCTTAATCAGCCAGTCAATCCTGATCGACTGTTTGGTCCAGATGTTGACACCACCCTCGAAAAGATAAAAAAGGACACAGAAACTGCAAAGTCCATGGGGGCCCTACAGTCACAACAGTTTCGTGGCAGCAATTTTCGTCGCTCAGGTGCACGTGGAGTCACCAGAGGACAAATGGGTCAACAATCTCAATTCTCAAGGGGTGGAGCACAATCCTCGTTCACAAAACAGAACAAGGGAGGTTACAGAAATAACAGCAACAGAGGGCGCGGCAGAGGAAACAACAGCTCCCGCTCCTCTACCCCAAGCAAACAGTGACTCTCTGTCACTGCCCCCCGACCACTTAACACCTGTCGGGGGGAGACTGCAGCAGTTCCTGCCCGTCTGGAGAAACATCACCACAGACAGGTGGGTGCGACAACTAGTCCAGTATGGTTATTGCCTAGAGTTGAAATCCACTCCACCCAACATCCCGCCAAGGCAAAGGCCTATGTCCGTAGAGCACTTGCACTTATTGCAGCAGGAAGTAGTGGTGATGCTGCAAAAAGGCGCAATCGAGCTCGTGCCGGTGGGAGAGGAAGGCACAGGGGTATATTCCCTGTACTTCCTTATTCCGAAAAAGGACGGATCTCTCAGACCCATTCTGGATCTACGTACCCTCAACCTGTACATACTATCAGAACACTTCCATATGCTTACACTGCAACAGATTCTTCCCTTGCTGAACCAAGGAGACTTCTTAGCAACCTTAGATCTCAAGGATGCTTATTTCCACATTCCACTACACCCGTCCCACAGGAAATACCTCAGATTCACTATCCAAGGCAGGCATTATCAGTTCAAGGTCCTACCCTTCGGAGTGACCACAGCCCCAAGGGTGTTTACCAAGTGTCTGGCGACTGTAGCAGCGCACCTCAGGAGGCAGAACATTCCTGTCTACCCCTACCTAGACGACTGGCTCGTTCAAGCCAAGTCGGAACAACAGTGCGCCGCGGACATGTCGACTACCATTCACCTACTTCACGATCTAGGCTTCTCGTTGAACTACCCAAAGTCGCATCTTCAGCCGGCACATGTCCGGCAGTTTCTAGGTGCGACGATCAATACCCTGACAGCCATGGCTCAGCCAAACCAAGTCAGAATAGACAGCATGCAGTCTCTAATCCAGAAGTTCAGACCACAACACTCACTTCCAGCAAGAGTGTTCATGCAGTTGATAGGCATGATGGCCTCCTGCATCTTCATAGTCCCTCACGCACGGCTACATATGCGTCCGCTCCAGGAGTGCTTAGCAAATCAGTGGACACAGGCTCAGGGACAATTGACAGACCTAGTGTTGGTTACCAGTCGGGCATACGACTCTCTGCATTGGTGGACTCCACACAACCTTTGCAAGGGCCGACTGTTCCAGGAGTCAGTGCCACAGATTATCCTGACAACGGACGCATCTCTCCAGGGATGGGGAGCTCATCTGCTCACTTACACAGTGCAGGGACTATGGACGACGCAGCAACAGAAGATGCACATCAACTATCTGGAACTGATGGCAATCTTCATGGCACTCAAGTCCTTCATTGTACATCTGTGCAACAAGGTAGTGTTAGTCCGGACGGACAACATGACCGCGATGTACTACATTAAAAAGCAGGGGGGCACCCACTCGCCACAGCTGTCTCATCTGGCTCAGGGCATGTGGAAGTGGGCCATTCGGAGGAACATTTTCCTCATGGCAGAACACCTCCCGGGCAAGGACAATCAGATGGCGGATCTGCTCAGCAGATACAGCCATCAAATGCACGAGTGGGAGTTACACCCATCTGTACTCCACCCGTACTTCCAGCAGTGGGGTCATCCGGAGATAGACCTGTTTGCCACAAAAGAAAACGCAAAATGCCAACACTTTGCCGCCAGGTTCCCTCACCCACAGTCGCAGGGCAATGCGATATGGATGAACTGGTCAGGCAAATTTGCGTACGCTTTTCCGCCAGCCCCTCTGATACCGCTGGTCGCAAGAAAGCTAAGGCAGCACGCGATGACTCTCATCCTAGTTGCTCCAACGTGGGCGCGCCAAGCATGGTACACCACGTTCCTCGAACTCTCAGTGGTGCCGCATCAAAGACTGCGCCTCACGCCCAGTCTTTTGACGCAGAACCATGGAGAAATTCAGCATCCAGATCCGCAACAGCTCAACCTGGCGATCTGGCTCCTGAAGTCCTAGAGTTTGGATACCTTAACCTACCTCCGGAATGCATGGACATCATCAAGGAGGCAAGGAAGCCAACTACCAGAGCATGCTATGCTGCGAAATGGAAGCGTTTTGTCATTTACTGTACAGCCAATGACATCAACCCGCTAGATGCATCTATCCCTAACATCATTTGCTATCTGTTGCATCTTTACAAGTGCAATCTAGCGTACACTTCCATTCGGATACATCTATCCGCCATAGCGGCTTATCTTCAGAACAGGCAGTATCTCTCTGTCTTCAGAGTGCCTGCCATTAAAGCTTTCCTTGAAGGTCTGAAACGAGTCATTCCCCCAAGAACACCACCAGCTCCGGTGTGGAACCTCAATGTGGTCCTCACCAGACTGATGGGACCACCTTTTGAGCCACTGCACTCGTGTGAACTACAGTTCCTAACGTGGAAAGTAGCTTTCCTAATCGCTATTACGTCGCTAAGGCGTGTTAGTGAGCTGCAAGCGCTCACAATCCAAGAGCCATTCATTCAGATTCATCCAAATAGGGTGGTACTGCGTACTAACCCCAAATTCCTTCCGAAGGTGGTGTCACAGTTTCATCTCAACCAAACTATTGACTTACCGGCATTCTTCCAAAACCCACAAACGGTGGCGGAAAGAATGCTCCATACGTTAGACGTACGGAGGGCATTGATGTACTACATAGACAGGACACAACCCTTTAGAAAAACAAAACAACTTTTTGTTGCCTTCGCACCACAACACAAAGGCAACCCTATTTCCAAAGCAGGAATAGCCAGGTGGATTGTTAAGTGCATCCAAATATGTTATCAAAAGGCCAAGCGCACTTTAACGATACCCCCAAGGGCGCACTCCACACGCAAACTGGGGGCATCCATGGCTTTCCTAGGGAACATTCCTTTAGAGGATATTTGCAGAGCAGCCACGTGGGTTACACCACATACCTTTACAAAACACTACTGTGTTGATGTACATTCCAAGCAGCAAGCTGCTGTAGGACAGGCTGTTCTCAAAACACTTTTTCAGGCTTCTGCAGCTGGCACGGGCAACCGCCGCTGATGGAGGGACTGCTATGTATTCTATGCTAAGATATGAATTTAGCAGCCCACATGCCTTGAACTGAATATGCTACTTACCAGTATGCATCTGTTCTTGGCATGTAGGGCTGCTAACATTCATATCGCCCACCCTCCTCCCCGGTGCCTGTCGCAGCTGCAGATATACTACTGTATTCACTTATTAGCATGGACATCCTTTACACTTTTCACTCCATCTTCTGCCACAATGGCGAAAAACAATCTGGGGATGGAGCCGATGCCCATGCGCACTGTAGTCCAGGGGAGGAGCCACCTATCTCAGGATACTTCGAAGACTCTTCCAGGACAACAATGTGCGATCATCCGAGCCCAACACTAGGCGGCGATCTAATGCTAAGATATGAATGTTAGCAGCCCTACGTGCCAAGAACAGATGCATACTGGTAAGTAGCATATTCATTTCGTCGTGGAGATCTATGGAGCCTGGAGATGAAGATACTGCAAGCGGCCAGGAGAGAAGAGTCCGGTTGGATCCAAGGGTGGATCGAAGATGTAGAGTACCTGAAAGCAGAGGGGACAGAGTCTGGGTCACTAGCCAGTGACCAGGAAGGAACCAGGCGATGTCGGGCGCACTCAGGTGGTTGTCGAGAAGCTTGTCTCCGCTGCCACATGGACTCTGGAGCACCGAGGATGTCCAGGAGTGTATCACGAGCTGTCCCACAAAGGCTCTCGTTGTCGGCTTCCGGATCGGAGTTAACAGGCCTTGGCAAATGCAACCCACGCAGGATTTGAAGATCGCTTCTTACTCGGACCAGCAAGGTCAGAGAGGTTGCTCCTTTTCAGGGGAGCGAGGGCCAGTCTGGAGCAACCAGACTAGCAGAGTAGTTTCAAAGTTTCGTTGTCGTAGTGACTACTAGCCAACGGGCAAGTTACCGGACAGACGCGTCGAGCAGGAAAATGCAAAAAGGCCCCACGCAGCACTCGGTGAGTGTGGAGAGGTGGTTTTGGTGCACAAGCTGCTCGGGGCTGGGGCTTCTCAAACTCCAATGCACAGCTTCGAGGGTGCCTTGGGAGCTGCACGGTCAGCACTTCGCAGTCTTTTCAAGACGGCCAGCCCCACGCTTCACGTCGCCTCAACGGGTCTCAGATCCACTGGGACTGTGGATCGGGCTGTTAGAAGTCAGGGAAGCTGGTTCTTGTCGATCTCTGTCGCTCGAGCTCCGGCTGGAGCTGCAACAAAGCAAACCGTTGTACGCTGGATGGTGCCTGTTTGCACAGGGTGGTCACTCCTTGACCACAAGGGAGATTCTTCAGTCTTCCACGTTGAGTGGGATGTCAAAGGGTCCAGAGTTCTGTATCAAAGTTTCAGTCAGGATTATCTGTCTTCAATGGGCACAGCTCCTACCTTTATTCCAAATCAAGGGGCAGGATATCCTGCTAGGTCCCTCCTATGGGTGGGACCCAGGAAGGGGATGGTTACACCCCTTTCCCTTTGTCCAGTTTCGCGCCAGAGCTGAGGCTGGAGTGCCCCAGCACCGGTTTGAACTGGGCTATGCATGGGACACCTTGTGTGCCCCAGGCAATGTCTAGTTTCATTCAGCCCTCCCTGCCCCAATCCACTATCTCCTGTCTGGGGTGGTGTAACACCTCCCTGTGACAGGAAACCTTTTGTCCAAGCCTCCCCTGCCAAGTTTCGGTCAGCAGCAGGAGGCCAGACTTGTGTCTGTGGCAGCAGCATCCATTTTATGATGCTGAGGCTCTGGTTAGTTTTAACCGCATTTACTGTTACCCAGATGTCTTAGCCCTCTAGAAGGGTGGAATGCTACCCCGGTCGCCAGAACTGGCGAGGGGGTAGTATTCCAAAGTGTGTGACACCTTACACGACATGTTTTGATAAAGCCAAACCAAAGTGAGCAATAACCGCGAGGATTATAATGCACTTAAGAGTATATGGTATGTCAATACCCTGGAACAGCTATAAGGAAATGGTTCCGAAAGCTGCAGACAGGCTCAGCTCATGCTAAAGCACCATCTCAAATAAAACCAAGCACTCTGCCTCCAGGATTGTTAAGGCCTGCCATAGGAGTGACTTATAGGTGCATATGTGTCCAGATATAGGTTTAGATATAGGTATAACTATATCTAAGCAAGGGGTGATTACACGACCATGCCCCAGCTGAGTGATCCGCCAGTTGTGTCAGTTTGGATGGCCAGCCAGGGGTGGCAAAAGCTATGCTGCAGCCCCTGGTCAGCCTTGGATGCACCTATGCCCTGGGTACCTATAGTACAATGTACAGGGGCTCATAAGGTGACCCAATCCCATTAGTTATGCACCTAGGGTACATGGAGTCCATTTTAAAGAGAGAGCAGATAGCCTGGGGCCCTGATTAGCAGGATCCCAGGCCAACTAAGTCGAAAACCAGCTAAACACAAGGCAAAAAATCTGGGGTAACCATAGTCAGGTATCCACCTTCCACCTTCCTACACTCAACCAAACACAGACATATCCAGCAAATGTTTTAACCACCAGAGTTAACTTACCATTATTATTCCCTGAGATTTATTGGGCACACAAAACTCTTTTCTGAAGGTGCTTTACCCCATAAGATATTTTAAACAGCAGCCTTTGCAACCAATTAAGCCTGGATATACTTGGTTATGTTTCTCCTTATTGCCATCCCAGAACTGCACCGACTGCAGTTCAGCCTGACGTCGCCAGTGTGTGTCGCCTTGGATTGGTGCATACTGCAGCACCCACTCCACAGCAGGTCAGCAGCGGAAATGCCGCATTTAGCAGGAGGAATCTGGCATCGACATGACAGATTCATGTGCTGGTCATATTTGTAGTCTTGTAACTGGACCACAAATGATGGCTTCATCTATATTAAAATGTTTTAAGCTCAAGCAAGACCTCAAACTCAGTATCTTTAATGAGACTGATTTTGACACGTGGCTCCAACAGGACTCATGCTCGACCCATCTTTACATTTGCTTTCTTCTGCTTTGTGTTCAGTGGTAACTTTTCAAAGAACATTCAGAGACTAGACAAAGGCCAGGGATACATCCAATGCATTGAACAAAGAGCTACTGAGAAGACAGCACTGTGCCTATTGTGGTTTGAAGGGGGCGCAGAAAGCAGGAGAACAAAACCATGTCAAAAGGGGGGACATCAGCAGGCCACTCCTTTCAAGAGTGCAGCTCCACTTTCTGACTATTCCCTACTAGCTTCAGGATCACCCCTTACAAAAACGTGCACGTTTGTGAGGTCATTCCAAGGCAACCGATTAGAACAGGTTGCATGATAATTAATACTAATGCCTAGATTTACGAAAGCTTTGCATCAGCACAAGAGTGCTGCATGCTATTTACTCCGTGGTGCAAAAGGTGTTTTGCACTGGAAAGGTGAACTTTCAAAAGCACAAAAAACATTTTGCACTACTTTGCATCACTGGGGCAGATCAACACAAATACCTATTGGTTTGGACTCAAATCCCAATCTACTAACATGGGCGAACTAGACTTTGTATGAAAAATAACACCTGCTTGAAGCAAGTGGAAATATGGTAATTTGAAATCACTTACTGCATGGGTGCCACTGTGCACAGCAACTATCCAATGCATGGGAACCTTCTGCGTTTGACTGGACAAGAAATTTGTATTTGAACAGTCTGTCTTCAGTACAGATGTTATGCTGGACAGCATACAATCACATATGCACCATACTGCAAGGCTCTGCATTATGGAGGTGTATTTGCCCATGGGGTGACACTAACAGCACACCAGTCTTTGTACATGAGGAGGTGGGCTATTTGTCCCCTTGCACCACGTAGCGCAACAAATTTGGATGCTGTGTTCCATGACAAATTTGTAAATCTGGCCCAATTTTGATACTTATAGGGTTTCCAGGGGCCTTGCAACAGTGTGTTTTATTTTTGCACTTGTAATTGGAACTTCTTTGGGGTAGATGAGCTTGCTAGTGCCCTCTGTTCAAGAGCCAATCTTCCTTATGCTTTGAAAGGCTTGAGGACCTTCTACAAATTGTCAAACAATATCAATTGCAAGTAAAAAAAGACAACTTCAGCATTGACACTGTAAAAACGTGCATGTATTGTTGCCAAAGCTCACAATTCTCCAGTGTTAAAAAGCGACTCAATATACATATGAGTCCCTGAGCGCGAAGCAACCACTTAGGTGTTGATGCTTCATTTCATAGGGTAATAAATAATTCTAAAATTACACAAAGCAATACATTTCGAGATACATTTTAATTGGTTTTCCTAAAAATCTTTTTTTGCTAATTCCTAATTAAACACCAATTGCTCTTATACCTCTATCACCACTCTTCTTTCATATCTTACTTTAACCATTCCTTTCATCCTTTTGCATTACTGTTCACCCACACCCTGTCCAATTTTCCCTGTGTTCGGCTTCACGATTCCATCCTCACTTTTTTTTTACCCCAGAGTTTTTTTATTCTGAAATATTATCATGCCGAACTACACCAGGAAATGAACAGGCCTAATACAACGATACAAACGCATGCCTGTCAACCTTATACTCACAACTGCAGTTTAAGTCAAAGGATTAATAAGTTAACCGCATAATGGGGGATTAATACTTTCTTAGAGGGTGATATCTTTAAAAAGCAGGCAACCCCATTAAAGTCAGTGAAGGCGTTTTGTTTTTCAGGCAGGTGAAGAAAAGTAAAGAGGGTAACGCCTACCAAATGCGGGTGTGTTAACAGGTATTGGGTGTGGAGAGGTGCCACACAGTCTTCGAGAACAACGAAAAGGAATGAGACCGCTTGATTCGAGAACAAAGAAAAGGAATGAGACCGCTTGATTCGAGAACAAAGAAAAGGAATGAGACCGCTTGATTTGAGAACAAAGAAAAGGAATGAGACCGCTTGATTTGAGAACAAAGAAAAGGAATGAGACTGCTTGATTGACATTCGCACACCAGAATCTCCCCAGTTAACACAGATTGTGCAACAGTCTAAGGACATCTTTGGTGGTCTAGGTTAGGTCAGACAAATTATTCTCCTAATTGAAAATGACAAAGACCTAGGAAAACAAGACCCAGACTTCTGAACAGGAAGATCTTTGAGACTGCTCTGCTGTAGGCACCACAGCTGGTAAGAGGTGGGGGTTGCCAGTGCAACCTGAGGCATGTACATTGCCACGTTAGAAATGGGGTCTCTAGTTTGCACCCAGTCCAAGTAGGGAACCTTATTGTAGTCCGGGTAAGAACATTACACAACTAAGATAAACCCTGCTCACACCCTTGGTAGCTTGGCACAAGCAGTCAGGCTGATCTCAGAGGCAACGTATAAAGCATGTTTACCAATACATACAGTGAAAACACTAAGGAAATAGTGTGGTGTCCATTTGTAATCAGGTCTGCTGCTGGCTTTTTCGCCTGCGCACAGGTTGCTTAGTGCTACAAACATGAAGCGCAACAAAGCCAGTTCCCTCTGTGATTGTGCACTTGTACCTTCAGCAGGGTTTGCAGTATTCAAGGTATGGTTTTGGCAGTGAGGTACCAGAATGTCATTCAACCTATATAGGGCCCTAAATAGGATTTACCTATCAGCCCATTGAAGTTCATAATATAATACAGACACCTAAAGTGATGGTATCGTTGTCAAAATGTGGTCACATTTTCTGCCAAGCAGTTTTCTATACTTACTTTCTGTAATGTCAGTAGGTCTAGTATTATTCTTGGAAGTGTTCTAAAAATGTGGGATTAGAGGTCCGATACTTCTACCCCTTTCTGCCTTTGAAGTAGGCATACTTCAAAGGGTAGTCTTTGTAGTCCACAATATCCTGCCTTGCCCTGACCTGGCTCCAGACACTACAGGGGGAGGGAGACAGCTTAGTGTGAGGACAGGCACAGCCCTAGTCAGGTGTCAGTGACAACTCATCCAGCCACTACCTCAGGAAGACCCCTCAGCCTGGTGATGGGCCATCAGGATATGCAGGTCACACCTCAGCTCCCTTTGTGTGACAGTCAACAGTGAACATGCAAACAGGCCAGCTGTCATCCTGACCAAGGCGTGGATTCCAGAGGCACAGAACGGTAAAGGAAGACAATGCTCACTTTATAAAAGAGGAATTTTCAAACATGCAATTTAAAAATCAACTTTACTAAAAGATGTAGTTTTAAATTGTGAGTTCGGGGAACCCAAACTTCGAATATCTATCTCTTCCCAATTGAAAGTTACACTTGGAAGAGGTCACAAAGCAGCTCCAGTGATAACCTATGGAAGAGAGTCCTTACATTTGTGAAAAACGAAATTTACACCATTTCACTATAAGGACATGTAAAATATGCCAGTATATGTCCTACCTTTCACATACATTGCACCCTGTCCATGGGGTTACCTTAGGAGTGGCTTACATGTAGAAAAAAAGGGAAGGTTTGGGCCTGGCAAGTGGGTGCACTTGCCAGGTCGACATGGCAGTTTAGAACTGCACACACAGACACTGCAGTGGCAGGTCTAAGACATGGTTACAAGAGTTCTCGTGTGGGTGGCACAATCAGTGCTGCAGGCCGAATCGGAGCATTTGATTTACCAGGCCATTGGCATACCTGGTGCACTTTACTAGGGACTTACTAGTAAATCAAATATGCTAATCATGAATAACCAATCATGATCACAATTTACACAGGGAGTACTTGTACTTTAGCACTGATCAGCAGTGGTCAAGTACCCAGAGTTCAAAGACCAGCAAAAACTAAATGCAGCACACGGTCAAAACAGGCTGTCAGAAGCAACAAAAAAACAACCACAGAAAAACACAAGAGTGCCAGGTCCAGCACCACAGACATGTTTGAGTAATAGGACGTGAATGAGTACAACAATTTGGATGATTAATTTCAACATCCCAGAACCACATGGTAGCAGGGTCCTGGCCATAGCACAATGAGATCAGTAATAATCCTGCTGAAAGCATTTGACCACGGTATGCTTAAACCCATTGCTTTAAGTGAAGAGGCTTGAATAATTTCTAACGTGTTTTTGAATAGATGGTTAAATAGAGCACTCTGACATTCACAGATGTACACATCGGCTATAACATAGGGCTTTTTCCGACTATGAAGGTTGTTCTATATAAGGCAAGTACACTAGCACGTCAGCTCATAAAAGATTAAAGGGAGGTAAGTGACATGGTGGGGACATAACAGATCTATTTTTCTGAAGAAAAAATGCCTTTGATGATATCCAGGACAGCATAAGGAGGATGGTTGTGCAATGCCGGATTCACAGGAGACGGCTGGCTCTTCCCAGTCCTGGATGGTATGTAGACAAGCACAACAGGCAGGCCAAAGTAGATTTGGGAATCCACTGCAAGAGGCTTCTGAACAGCAGGATGGTATGCGCTATGGGAGAGTATGGCACTAGTAATCGCAACCTGTGCCATACAGGGGCCCTATTATATAAAGGGCTCACTTTTCCCATGTGCGCCCAGTGCACCTTAAAACAGGTGTGCAGTGCAAACATGAAATGTGCGCCATATTATAAGGAATGAGCTGCCCTCAGGGCAGCCCTAAACTAGAACTGTCCTCAGGGAAGCGCATTCAGGTGAAAAACAGAGCGGCTGCTTTGAAGCTGCTCAGTGTTTCACTGTGCAAGTGCCAACCGGCCTGCACTTTTAAAAGGGGATTAGAGCTCAGATTTTGGCAGTGAGGTACCAGAATGTCATTCAACATATATAGATCCCTAAATAGGATTTACCCAACTATCAGCCCATTGAAGTTAATAATGTAATATATGCACCTAACGTGATGTTATTTTTGTAAATATTGGTAAACATTTTGTGACAAACCGTTTCAGAAAATGACTTTCCATAATGTCAGTAGGTCAAGTATTCTTTTGAAGCTTTTAGGAAAAGCTCTATGACATTTTTGGATAGCTATTTGCGCTCTACAAATCCTTTAATTCATTCAAAAGTTGGTGCAACATTTTCACAGTCCTTCCAGCAGCACCCCAGGTGCAATATTTTAGTCAGCCAGCTTCTCACCTGGAGCCAGTCTCAATATGAAGCATGATGGCTAGTCGCAGTGCAGAGGGCTCCCATCAGCAGCAACTTGGCAGTCAGGTAAACGAATTCTGCATGTTCATGGAAGCAGGAATAGGTCTGCTTTAATCCTTACTTTCCAGTCAGTTCTGTAAGACAGTTTCCTCAAGGTAAGTATGTTAGGTAGTATACCATAGATAGGGTTTTTGTTCTACGCCACCTCCGTCCAGGTCATTCCAATTTCCACTCCTTTTTAGGTTTTGCCTCGCCAAAAAGATGCGCTCTGCGCATCTTTTTCGGCGCAGGCGAAAACCTGATGAGAACAGTAGTGTGGCTTTGGTTCGGCCCTCGTCATTGATTGGCTGGCTCCGTAAACGGAGCCTTGCCATTGGACGAGGGGCCTGTCCGTCAATGCCGGACCAGACACGGGGGCGTTCCCGACATTCTTTGGCTTTTGCCGACGTCACGGGACGCCGGGAACGCCCCCGAGTCTGGTCCGGCATTGCCGGCACCCGCCTTCCGTCGTCAGCGTCTCTCCTCCCCCTTCCTGCTCCAAGGCCGTCGTCGGCCGTCGTCAGCGTCTCTCCTCCCCCTTTCCCGCCCCCTCCCGCACTCCTCTGAGACACCTCTCTTCTCCTCTGAGACACCCCTCTTCTCTTCTGAGACACCTCCCTTCGTTTCTTCCTGCAGACTCTACCTCCGCCTTGGAGACACCCCCTTCCGCTCGCAGACACTTCTCATCACCCCCTCACAGACACCTCCTTTTTCCTCGCAGACACCTCGTTTCTCTCTGCAGACACCCCAGCTGCCCCCCCCCCCCCTCTTCCCGGTCCTTCAGTTCAATCCGAGGCGGTCTTTCGACAGCACCGTCGCCTCTCCGAGCAGGAAGCAGCCTCGTGCCTTTTGGGGCCTCTCTGAGATAGACATCGGAGAAAGAATTCATTTCCAGCGGGAGAGCTGCTCAGAGCCGCCTCATTATCAGCAGGCCGCGTCCGACACGGCGCAGTCAATCCCTTTCCCGCCCCCTCCCGCTTGTTTCCTCATGGCCGCCTTCCTCCTTCCCCGCCCCCGGAGCCCGGACACAGACTCAGCGCGGCGGCTGCACTCCACACGGACCCGGCTCCTGGCCCCCTCACCCTACCGAAACGGTTCCAGCAGGTTTCTGGGGCCCAACACCCCCGTCCAGCAGGTAAGAACGGCACCCCGGGAGGGAGGATGTGCTGCAGGGGGAAGGGAGCTGGGAGGAGACAGCCGGATCGGTCCGAGCCCGGAGACCAGGCAGGTAGGACAGTGGCACGGGGCACTTGGTTATTCTGTGGATTATTGTAGCCGTCCCAAGTGGCTAGGCTTCAGGGCGCTTCATCTGTAACTGGAAGACAAGTCCCCGAGGGTGCGGGCATTGTGTGCGCCAAGCGATACCCTGCCTGCCTGTCTGCTCTCTTTACTGGAGCGCTGCAGCCAACTGTGTGAGTACAAGTTGTGTAAGACCCTTCATTCACATTTCGTTCTCCTAACTGAATGTGCCTGTAGCTCTCGGAGTCTTCTCAATGTGTCTGTTGGCAAGCTTGAAACCCTTGCTTTAGAGTCCAGCTCTACACCTGGATCTGATGGGTCCCTTGGTCTTTTTTTCTGCCCGACACCTCACAAAGCACTGTCGCTTTTCTGAAAAATGTTATTAATGTTGCACATTCGATTCTTTTTCCTGCTTCACCTCATCATGAATCATTGAGTTAGTGCAGCATATGCTCTGAGCTCACAACTTTCTTTACTGCCCTTTCCTCAAACACGTTGACATTCTCGAACACGGCACAAGGCGCTGTGGTGTACTGGTAGAGGTAAGAAAACAAACTGTGTGCGTTTCCCCATATCTGCTTCTCTCCGACACGCACTCACCATCATCACTGCTTCATCTACACGAGCATGACACTGACTAGGCACTCTCTCAGTTCTATGTGGTCATATACCGAAGTCTTTTTTGGCCACAAAATGTGGTGTATCATCTAGAATGTTCCCTTGATCTTTTGTGAGTGCTTTGCAAACGTGACCATAATGCATAAAGTGCTGTATCCTGGAGTGTACTATACGCCTTCCTAGCTTCTCTTTTGTTGAAATCCATAATTCAAACTGGTTGCAAATTATGCAAAATACGTAATTTGTAACTATGAACTCATTCCTGCGAGAAACAACTGCTGAAGCTATAATTAGTATCCAAAACCTTAAAAAGCATGCACTTTGCCTATTTGTGGTTCGCAGTGGTACCACTGCCTTCCCAAGTTCACTGCCTATACACTGCAGACATGCCTTGTAGCCAAAATTCCCTTGCTCGTGGTAATCTCTGGGCATGGCAATGCTTCACTGGCAGAGAGCACCACTCACCTTCAGCCAGTACCCATAGGGCATGCCCTCAGTAGGGCCTCCTTGATCTTCTGCACTGATGCCCTGTTCCAAGTAGGCCTGATCGCAGTCTGTACGTGTGGTACGGTCAATGTCAACCCCATTATATCTGTCATTCATTAACACTACGACAAGCTGCGCATTGCAAGTTACCGAATGTACAAGTACTCGCGCCACCTTCAAGTGCACAGCATTGGCAAAGTCCTGACGAGCAAACTAGCGAAGAGACGGACTACTTAATGTTTGACATAGAAATGTATGAATTTGGAAAGTTTGCAAATATCTTAGCTACTTGTAAAATGCCTGTTCAACGCAAGGGCAGTTTCAAAGCGCTGCAAATGTCACCAGCCTTGGGGTTGGGAGGACCGAAGCAAGAACCGGGACTCGAGCCTGTGATCGCAGGTCCCACCCACAGCTCTGCCCGGGGGTGCGATGAGGCATCTCGAGTTCTATAGTAAATGAAACATTACCGTTATGGCTTGTTAAAATATAGGGCTTCAAGACGGCCTCAGTGTTGAGCTTTCATGTATCAACCTGTTGTATTGTGGGAGATGTAGTCTTGGCCAGTTTCAATTAAACAAACGGGACCAAGATACCGGTTAACAGGAAACGTACAGGGCATAACATTCATTAGTCATGAAGACAGCTTGTACCTCTAAAAATCCGGAAACCCTGCATGCGAATATGATGTTACGTTAAATGCACTTGAATCGCACAATCCCAACCTTTCACGATCCGCGTGCCCTGTCCGGCTCGCCCATTCACTGGCGTGAATGCGGTTGTGTGTAGAAATGTGTCCCTCAGAGAGGCGGGCAGGCTGGGAGCAGACTGGTATGTGCATTGCTTGGTGGTGGGTTATAGTCAGGGAACAAATCCTAAAAAAATAAGTGGGGATACAGAGTGCAGATACAGAGTGCAGATACAGAGTGCAGATACAGAGTGCAGATACAGAGTGCAGATACAGAGTGCAGATGCAGAGTGCAGATGCAGAGTGCAGATGCAGAGTGCAGAGTGCAGAGTGCAGAGTGCAGATGCAGAGTGCAGAGTAGAGCTTCAGAGTGGAGCTTCAGAGTGCAGAGTGTCAAAAGCAATGCCAATAGCTCTAACTTTAACAAAGGCAAAACCATTGCATTGTAAATGCTTGTTAGGTTTTGCCTCGCCAAAAAGATGCGCTCTGCGCATCTTTTTCGCGCAGGCGAAATCCTGATGAGATCTGTAGTGTGGCTTTGGTTCGGCCCTCGTCATTCATTGGCTGGCTCCATAAATGGAGCCTAGCCATTGGACGAGGGGCCTGTCCGTCAATGCCGGACCAGATTCGGGGGCGTTCCCGACATTCTTTGGCTTTTGCCGACGTCACGCGACACCGGGAACGCCCCCGATTCTGTTCCGGCATTGCCGGCACCTCCCTTGCTCCCCCTCCCGCTTGTTTCCTGGTGCCCGCCTTCGTGCTCCGGCCGGCCGTCCTCAGCGTCTCTCCTCCCCCTTTCCCGCCCCCTCCCGCTTGTTTTGGTGCCCGTCTTCTGCTCCGGCCGGCCGTCGTCAGCTCTCTCCTCCCCCTTTCCCGCCCCCTCCCGCTTCTCTCTGATGCAACATTAACGAGAGTCTTCATTACACGGAAACAGTCAGAAATAAAACAAAACACATCAATTTATGCACCATAGAATGTTAAGCGTGCACAACAAAATACTCTGCAACCCACACATCAGGTGTGGGGGCGATCAGTCAGTGACAGCAGCATCACGGGGGCTGCTCCTGATAGCCCAATGATCACGCCGGAGGCATCAGTGCCAAGAGCGGCTCTCGCTCTCCCCGGGCTCAAAGGGGGAGTAAAGTCCACGATCCCTCGCTCTTCCGTGTGTGACAGGTAGCTCGGGCTGTGAGAGCACGCGTGGTGGTGACCTACGGGAGTGAAGACCCCAGGGAGCTGAGTCAGTGCTCGTGAAAGGTGCGGGGCCCGCTAAGGTGCACTGGCGCTGCTTGGTCAGCGCTTACCCAACCCACCTCATCCTGCCCTTTCTCTGCCCGAGCTCACCCGCCGTTGCTGCCTGCCGCCCTCTGTCCCTTGTCATCCTGCCCTTGACCTTGATCCCTCGGGCTCACCCGCGCTGGTCCCCCCCCCCCCCTGCATCTACGTCCTGCCCTTGATCCTGCTTACCTGCACGATGTGTGTGACAAACTGCAAATATTAGATCGACAACACATAAAAACATCCAATAAAAATCAAAGAACGACAAGACCAATTAAACAAGGCACACGTAGGGCCGTGGAGCTTCAGAGTGCAGAGTGGAGCTTCAGAGTGCAGAGTGGAGCTTCAGAGTGCAGAGTGGAGCTTCAGAGTGCAGAGTGGAGCTTCAGAGTGGAGCTTCAGAGTGGAGCTTCAGAGTGCAGAGTGGAGCTTCAGAGTGCAGAGTGGAGCTTCAGAGTGCAGAGTGGAGCTTCAGAGTGCAGAGTGGAGCTTCAGAGTGGAGCTTCAGAGTGGAGCTTCAGAGTGGAGCTTCAGAGTGGAGCTTCAGAGTGGAGCTTCAGAGTGGAGCTTCAGAGTGGAGATTCAGAGTGGAGCTTCAGAGTGGAGCTTCAGAGTGGAGCTTCAGAGTGGAGATTCAGAGTGGAGCTGCAGATTCAGAGTGGAGCTGCAGATTCAGAGTGGAGCTGCAGATTCAGAGTGGAGCTGCAGATTCAGAGTGGAGCTGCAGATTCAGAGTGGAGCTGCAGATTCAGAGTGGAGCTGCAGATTCAGAGTGGAGCTGCAGATTCAGAGTGGAGCTACAGATTCAGAGTGGAGCTGCAGATTCAGAGTGGAGCTTCAGAGTGGAGCTTCAGAGTGGAGCTTCAGAGTGGAGCTTCAGAGTGGAGCTTCAGAGTGGAGCTTCAGAGTGGCGCTTCAGAGTGGCGCTTCAGAGTGGCGCTTCAGAGTGCAGAGTGGAGCTTCAGAGTGGAGCTTCAGAGTGCAGCTTCAGAGTGCAGCTTCAGAGTGCAGCTTCAGAGTGCAGCTTCAGAGTGCAGCTTCAGAGTGCAGCTTCAGAGTGCAGCTTCAGAGTGCAGCTTCAGAGTGCAGCTTCAGAGTGCAGCTTCAGAGTGCAGCTTCAGAGTGCAGATTCAGAGTGCAGATTCAGAGTGCAGATTCAGAGTGGAGCTTCAGAGTGCAGCTTCAGAGTGGAGCTTCAGAGTGGAGCTTCAGAGTGCAGATTCAGAGTGCAGATTCAGAGTGCAGATTCAGAGTGGAGCTTCAGAGTGGAGATTCAGAGTGGAGCTTCAGAGTGCAGATTCAGAGTGGAGCTTCAGAGTGGAGCTTCAGAGTGCAGATTCAGAGTGGAGCTTCAGAGTGCAGAGTGGAGCTTCAGAGTGCAGAGTGGAGCTTCAGAGTGCAGAGTGGAGCTTCAGAGTGCAGAGTGGAGCTTCAGAGTGCAGAGTGGAGCTTCAGAGTGCAGAGTGGAGCTTCAGAGTGGAGCTTCAGAGTGGAGCTTCAGAGTGGAGCTTCAGAGTGCAGCTTCAGAGTGCAGCTTCAGAGTGCAGCTTCAGAGTGCAGCTTCAGAGTGCAGAGTGGAGCTTCAGAGTGCAGCTTCAGAGTGCAGAGTGGAGCTTCAGAGTGCAGAGTGGAGCTTCAGAGTGCAGAGTGGAGCTTCAGAGTGGAGCTTCAGAGTGGAGCTTCAGAGTGTCAAGAGCAATGCCAATAGCTCTAACTTTAACAAAGGCAAAACCATTGCATTGTAAATGCTTGTTTTTGTGTGAGATCATTCTTTCTGGACATGGAAGTCTTGTTTAGCTTCCTTTGAATTAAAAAGGGCAAACGCCTAAAAAAATATGACTTGTAAGTGAAAAGTTAACTGAAGACAGTGGCCCCAATTACCTAGAATGGAGAGATCATACTCTCGAGTCCATCCCAAAAAATGTCTGGTTCACGATCCTTCTTGGCAGACTTAAATTGTCCTTTCTTGTCACTACTCCTGGAACACACAGACCATGGCAGATATGGTGGCCAAGGTGAGGGGATTCCCACTATGTCCCTAAAGAAAGCAACACAAATATTGTGTTGCGACTATCACCCGGCAGAATCTGAACCTCCCACCCCTACCCAAGACAGCACCAAAGGCTCAATAACGAAAGGCATGTTTATGTAGGTTTATCTTGACAGCTGGTTCTAGATACCCATGTTTGTGTGACAAGTGGTCTTTCAGCAGGTCCTCTTTCTGGCTTCTACTTGTGTTCAATGTAGTTATCAGGGACCTACTTCACCCTTGCAACCCCCTCAGTGCTGACCTAATGTTAATACTTCCACTAAATCCAGTAGGTCCGGCAACAAGAATTGCACTGGGAGGACAAAAACAGCACTTGGAGACTTGTAGCACGATTACAAGTAGAAGCCGGAGCTAAAGACATTCCAGTCAAAATCATAAGACAAAAATAGTTTTTGGGGGTGGGCACAAGGCAGATGGATTTCCAACAACTCAAGATGACTGCAGTGTAATTGAATTGATAACCCAACTGGAGAGAAATGAAGGTCTACGCTACATAATCCGATTACCCTCCCCAAAAATGGAAACCCAGATCAATAGTGACCGCTTTAGAATTAAAACCTTACGACATACAAAGGACTGTGCTGTAAAAATGTTCTAATCTATACAAGGTAGTATAAAGACCTTCTCCTCCGCCACTACCGAAGAGAAACTGAAATTGCCACAACTAACAAGTGTGCTATCGAATGTGGCATTGGCCTCCAGGCTGGACAAGGACTTATAAATGGACTTTGAGTTGCTGGGTGCAAGTTGACCAAGTGTAGTTAATGATCAATGAAAGTAATATCATTTTACCACAGGAAGGTTGTTTGTGCATTATTTCAGATCTGTGAACTAGCAACTAAATTGTAGTACATGGTGGTCAGATCAAATAGCCTGCACTTGTGAGTACAAGTCACACTAGAGGTGGGAGCGTTAAGAATCAAGGTCTCTGCACGCGCACGTCAGGCATACTGTTGAGGAGCTACATTTTTTCAAAAATGCCTTCTACCCACAGTTTGTGACAAGCAAATGGCTCAGATATATCCAAGTTTGTGAAGTAGAAGATGAAACTTTATATTCACTAAGAGTGAGGGGGTGAAAAGGACCCAACCACAGCTTCCCTATCAGTATAGACCACACCAAACAGAGTGAGGTTGTACAATAGGGTCACTTCAGAACATCTGCAGGTAACCAAAAAGTTGTGGATTGGGCCTCACACTGGTTCCCTGCATCATTATTGGCAACCCATCCACACCAAGGTAGGAGAATTCCACGTTGGTAGGCTGAAACGCTGATCAGGAGTTTTAATACATTATATAATGCCTTGTAAAAGCCTAATTGTATCTTTACTTATTTTTGGATTCAGTTTCTTCTCTTAGTGCATGGTTCTCCATTCTGCTTACAAATACATGCAGTTGGTAGGTAGATACTTTTTGACTGACTAGTACTTACCTTTGCACAGTGTCATAGTTTGGACCAATTCATGCGGGAAATAAAGTAGGCAACATTAGTCCCCTTTTCCTTATATGGTTTAGCGTTCACCTCCTCTGTGGTGCAATGTTGCATTTATTGCAGATGTGAACCCATACAGCCAAATTATTTAAAAAATACTGGGTTTGTAACTTGGTCAAAAGGGCAAGTGTAGGCACAAGCTTCCTACAAGATTGTTCAACAAGACAAGCTGAAAACTGAACACTGGGAGATTGACAATCCAGCTTGAGGGTTTTGGTCTTTAAACAGACCTTCTGGCTAGGTATTTTTGAATAACATAAGTAGATCAAACCCCCCAGCTGCATTCTCAACCTTCTGATTCCCAAACCTACAAAGCACCACAGGTAGCTCGTTTTACAGGTAAGTAACCAACCAACATCTGATCTCTCCCAAGCCTAAGGCCGTCATTCAGTAGAGGTGCAATTCTCAGAATTTTGACTTGAGTTAAACTATTGCCAGAATTATTAATTTGTCACTTCTATTCTAGATCAAGATCAGCCACAAGAATCAGGCTCCGATGCTGATGGGACCCCAACCACGGTCCACCAGCTTCTTCTCACTGAAGTGAGGCCTCAACAAGAAGACCGTACAAAACCAAAGGACAAGATGCTGCGTTAGGTCTTCAAAGCAGGTGGAGATCCTGCCAGCACCCGGGGCATGGACAACAGCCAAGCTGTGCACAAACATTCATATACCCATTGGTGGCAGACTAGCTCCAGTTGGAAAACTACCCGTATTGCACCACTTGACTTGCATTGATGTGCCTTGCCTTGGTGCACCCACCTCATTGCATAGGGGAACCTAAAAGATTGAGATGAAAGGTCTTTGCCCATGGACAATTCTTGACGATACAGATATTCTAGGGTCCCTCTTTACTTTATAAAGGAAGATACCACTATGTTTGCATTTTTATCCAAAGTGTTTGTGCATACATATATATAGTTATGCCTTCACAAATCAGAAGTTTGCCAGGAACAGACTGCGCATGGTTTGCTTTTGCATTTGGGCCAATCTTTTCACTGGAATGGATAGCAAAGGAAGGCCAGCAGATACTGAATTGTGTCATCCGACGGATCCATCTGGGCCTTTGAGGGAGTGCAGACCACGGACAGATTAATCCAGGACGATGGTGCAACAATTACCATATTTCAGCTCACCATTTGGCATGTTACACATGAGTAAGATTAATGCACCACCAGAACTGCACCTAAAGAACCCAGACTTTGCCATGTGCAGTTAAAGGCCCTGCACTATCCCTGTATCCATGCAGCAAACCCAAACAAAGCGAGCATGAATAATTTTACAGAACCCCACACCACTGCCATTCTGAAGCAGTCCCTTGCAAAGGGGGTCATTAGGGAAGGCTGGGAAAACCCACAAAAGCTAGATGCCAGAACACAATATACAATTTGTTTTCCCTTTCCAAAAGCCCTGAAAATAACCACTTTGAAGTGCCATTCTTACACAGAGCCTTAAGTGGTGTTCCTTACTCATCTCCTGCAAGCACTCTACACCATCAAACAGCAGGTTACAACCCACCAACATTCCAGCCAGAGATGCAACAGACAGTTGTGGGGGGGGGGGGGGATAACCATCATTCTTGCTAGCCACATTGGCAGCTGGGAGGAGAGCAGCCATAGGACCAGCCGCTGGCATATACAGCCTCTTGTGAGCAGAAACTAGGACGAAGCGTGAAGCACTCTGCACTGACTCCCGTTTGACCCTCGGGTCCATATGGGCTATCCGAAACTTCTATCTGGCCATTTATAGCCTTGTGCAGCTCACTTCATGCAAACGTCCAATAAAAGTTATACATAGTGTCAGCGTTTCACCCTGTCATGGTTTATCTAGCTGCACACCTTGAACGTCAGTAGTAACTTTGGCCTCAGTCACAGCTTGCCACACCGCTCACTAGTGTTTCACGTTCACCAGTGAACGGGCTAGGTTTCGTATAGGAATGCCAGAGGGTAGCCCATAGTCAGTCCTTCCACCACTGAACAGTCTACTCTAGCAATGGGGTGAACATACAATGCTGCAACAGAAGAGCAGCGGACAAGAGTCACTTACCTCTAGTTTTATCACCTTCAAGTAGAGGAATGCTCCGAAGGCCCCGTGCGCTTCTTGAAATCCCTCCTTGGAAGGCTAAACCCAGAGCCCTGCTAGAACTAAACAGGATTACCACGAGCTTCGACGCCCATGCGCTCCTACTACACGTCTACTGCTGGCATGGCTCAAGCACTGCAAGACTTTTACAAAGTACCCACAACAGTCACTGGAGGGCCTGGCAGCACAGCGCTATGGGGCTTCCGGCACATCTCTATGGTTGGTCTTCTGTAGGGAAGCTGCTGAAGCCAGTTGTACATATTCATTAAGGCACCAAGAGAGCTACTCCTCCAGATATTGTATTCCTTACAAGCCACAGTTGACAGCAAGTGCCTCGATTAAAGATGAATGTTATTTATAAATTTGTACAAGTAGTGTCTGCATGGAACATGCAGGGACATCCCCTGGTGAGGCACTCCAAAAGAGGATCAAATAATTGATTCCAAAGTTTCTTGGGAAATTTGTAAAGTTTTAATGTTCAAAAATAGTGCGATCAAGTTTTCTCAATGATATTAACTCATATCAATGGTGATAGTTAGATGCATACGTATCAATATTGTTGAACACGAACTCCAATGCATTTCGGGCGTTAACGCCCTTTATCAAGGAGAGCTGAAAGAATGAAAACGAGCCCAAATTAGGAAAAGGAAAACGAATAAAACTAACATGATGATAGAACACAAATGATGAGGGACAATAATAACCGAGTGTGCTCAGGTGGCACGGTGCGTTAATAATGTGAATGAAAAAAGGGTATGGATGATAATATGCGCATATGTAATGTGAATACTTGATTAAGGGAAGTGCAGGGTAAGTGAAAAACGAGGTGCAGAAGGTGAAAGGCATTATCTACCGCGTCGTGATAGACAAGTGCAAGGACACGTTAAGACAGCGTGGTGCATGAACGATGAGACAAACAGAACTAACTACAGAACAGTCGTGAAGCAAAAGATGAACGAAAGGAAAGGTGAAGGGGATGTGAGACATTAACTACCGCGTCGTGGCTGGCAAGTGCTAGAAGCGCGTTAAAAGACACATGGTGCTCAAACGCTGGATAAGCGAAACTTACTGCAGTCGAGTCGCGCTCGCTGTTCCAATCGGTCGGTCTGAGGTTGTCAGAGGGAATACATCCTTGTGATTAGATGCGTGGGTAACAAACGGTGTGAGAAACTAGGGTAAACATAAAGAGAGGCACAGCGTGGTGAGTTCAATAGGGGCGACATAAAAAGAGGACTACTTAGAGAGAGTGAAGAGGTGTGGAGGTAGGAAAATATGGAGGACATCTTAAAGAGGTAAAGTACCCAGTGACATGAAAAACGGACTGCTAAGGGAAGGTGAAAAAGAATGGGGGACATCTTGGAATGGTAAACTAAAAAGAATGAAGCTGAGTGAATGGTAAAAGAGCAAAGAGTTGACAGTTACACAATTAACAACAGGCATATGATGATTATTTATAGGTAACAGCTGTATTCAACACGATCGTTTAACCCATGTGGCTTCAGAGTCTGTAGGCGATAGATCCATTCAAGTTCCCTTTTGAGGAGAAACTTGCGATTGTCAATGCCTTCTTTGTTGTTGATAAGTTCAAGTACTATGAATCTAAGTTGTGCAACAGTATGGTGACACTCATGAAAATGCATGGCAACGTTGGATTTTTCTTGTTTAGTGCGGATATTTGACTTATGCTCGTTCATGCGGGTTTTGATTTTTCTGTTTTCCCGATGTAGATTTTTCCGCAGGGCCATTTGAATGCATAAATCAAATTTTTGGAATCGCATGTTGCGTTGACTTGTAGTTTAATTGAGTGTCCCTTCATGGGATGTTGGATGGTGTTGCCTCTGATGATGCTATTGCAGTTGTTGCAATTGAGACAGGGTTGTGTGCCTTTTAAGACTGTGATGCTTGGCGTGGGACTAGACAGAATTTCCTTTAGGTTCTTACTCCGAGTATAGGCAAACAGTGGAGGAGTTTGAAAAATGTCCTGAAAATCAGGTTCCATTTGTAGAACTGGCCAGTATTTTAAGATGATTCTTTTGTATTTGTGGCTGGCTGTGGAATATTTAGACACTAGAACCATGCGTTCTTGGGCTTCTTGAGAAGGCTGTCTTGTCTGGAGATACCCTTGATCTTGTTGTGGGCTTCCATGAGGGTGTTTTCAGGATATCCTCTATCGAGGAATCGATGATGCATTTCTTGGATTCTTTGTTTGAAGGTTTGATCATCAGAAACGATGCGTCTGAGGCGTAGCATTTGGGAAAACGGCAAGTGTCTTAAGTGATCCCTGATGGAAACTGTTGAAATGTAACGTGTTGTTACGATCGGTGCTTTTCCGATGTAAGTCAGTGCTGAATCCATGCTCAGTAATTTTAATGTGGACATCAAGAAATGATATTTCAGTGTCGCTTATGAGCCATGTGAGTTTGATACGTGGATCTTTGGTGTTGAGTTCTGTAAGAGCTGTTGTGAGGGATTCTTTAGTATCTGTCCATATGAAGAATAAGTCGTCGATGTATCGGACGTACATTCTGATTTTGTCGAAGATGTTATGATTGGCGTATATGTGCTGGTTCTCAAAGTTCTCCATATAGATGTTGGCATATGTTGGGGCGACAAATTTATAAATTTGTGTCACACTGGAATCCTGTAACTTAAGTATGGGGGCTGGAAATTACTGTCCAGGTGTACAGTGGAGGCAGTGCTTTTTACCCACAATGATTCAGGGCAGGCTTCTCCAACAGGTCATTCATGACAATTGATAGCTCTCCTGTGTGAAGCCCAGCCTACTAAATTAGAAGCGTGCCTAATTGAATTAATCTAGGTATACCAAAATTCAAAATGTAAGAGGAAATTTGAATTTCCAGAACTCCTAAGCTAATGTTTGGAGAAGTGTTTGAATTGCAGATAAACTTTGGAATAAGTGAATGGTAAACACAGACGGGGGACAAAATTCTACAGTTACTTAAACGCCAAGAAACCCTCCAGGATGAATGTGTGCTTTACAAATTCATTTTATATATTCTATCTGATAAATCATGCAAAGTTGGGGAGGTTTTAGGACTCGCGCCCTGCGTTGCGCTGCGCAGCAGGGCTCTCAGGCGAGCTCCCTTTTCTCCAGGGTTTGAAAACAGACCCTGGAATCGCACACGCGTGTGCTTTTCCTGTTGGGTTCCACTATTGGGCTTTGCGTGCGTGTTTTTTGTAACAGAACACACAATAGGCCAAAGGCGGGCGCATTGCTCCGCCCATGGCCTGTTGGTGTCTGTTACGCACACCAAAGCCCATGTTTTCAATTATCGTGCCCAGACACGGGCACAATAATTGAACATATGCCTCGCAGTGGCGCGCACACACCACTCGCAGGTGTGTTTTAACTGACATTTATCGCCTAGCTTCCAACTCCTTTAGTCAGAAACACGAAAATGTAACAGGTAAGGAGAGGTCATGTAGGATGTGTATGAATCTGAGACAGCCAAGAAACGTTAAGCGCTCTCTAATAATTAACAAATGAAAGCAGCCCTACGCTTCCAGGCTATCTCTGGACATTGAACCCTCTGCCTCGTGTCTAAGTGCATTTGTATACTAGGAGTATTTTTGCTACTGGAGGGGAGGCGGTGCATTGTGCCAGTTTGATTCTCCCACAGACCAGCTATTCCCAAACAACCACTATATGCTCCTTGCAGCTCAACTTCGCCATTTTCCGAAGTAATCCGCAGTGCTCGCAGTCAAGAACTGACACGGATTAAAAGCCTTTGCTCTTCAATTATTTTTTGTTTTAAATGGTAATTGCCCAGTCAGACGTGTGTGTGTGTTTTGCACCTTTGTCGAATGCATGGCCTTCCTCCAGTGACCCTGCACTCCGTTCCAAGGTCCAGCATATCACCCATTGTGGAGTCCTCTGCTCTGAAGTGAGGTCTCATTAATACCTGCAGCATCTAGGTATGTCAGAAGGGGAGTCATGCTGATGTTCAAAAACGTTGAGTAAGAATCAAACTCTGCCTCATTCTTTTCTGCAGTCATTCATGACTATCCACGCATCACTCTGGTCAACTTCAAAATGAATGTTCGATGCAAAACTGGATTTTTAGATGAAATGGGAACTGAACAGGCTGACGTTCAGTATTACAGGAGTTGTGTCACATGCTGGCATGTCACCTCCCGGTTAGCTCTTGAGGCTTGTGGCATATGGAATAGTTTCTTTTTCCAGGGTGTTCGCCTTTTAAGGAGTTCCACCAAAGGGTCCGGATAGGTTTGTTAATATCTTTTTAGGGAAAAAAAAGACTGTGCAATGAGGCCAAACTAATGGAATAAATATGCGGTCTCCATTTCATGGGAGTGACTTGTTTGTTACTCTGCGGGTTTTACCTGCCTTTCGCCAAAGCACAACGAAACTGCTGAACCAAATTGGCGAGTGCGTATGAATTCCTAATTGGACCATGGGTCAGGGAGGAAACCCCAATCGACTGGAATACACGACTTACCATCCAGGAGCCGGGCTCCGAGGGTCCCCGGTTTGAGGAGTTCCTCCTGCCCCTGTGGAGTGCACCCGAGAAGACCCCAGAGCCAGGTCCACACTGCCAGGGCCGGACAGACTACCAGGCAGTTTGGAATGCTGCCGAGCTGGGGGCCGATTTCACTGCGGTGGGGGCTGATTTCATTCATGAGACCTGCGTGTGCTTCGAAATAATTAAAGCAAAACGAATTTCATTTAGCACACGCAGGTCTCCATTAACTAAATCAGCCCCAAGCTCAGCAGCATTCCAAACTGCCCAGTAGCAAGTCCGGCCCTGCGCACTGCTGTAAGTACACCAGGCCCCTAAGGACTCTACTCCCGTACTGTGTGCACCTCGGAAGGGGGGGCTGTGGTGACTGTTTTTCTTATAAACAGTGCACTAAAGAGGCAGGCGCAGTCTGGTACTAAATGTCTGCACTTTGTATGAAAGGAGAGTCCCCGCACTTTTGCATGGTTTTATGCGTTTGTAATCCTAGTACTCACTCAATTTAGTGAATCTGCAGACATCCCATAGTAGACTTCCGGCTGGAAAACATCTCGGCTCCTCAAGACACCCCTAGAGTACCTGCAGGGACCAGATGTAGCATCCCCATAACAGTTAGACACCCGCAAGCAACAAAACCAGCCCCCACCCTTCCGGCCCACCGGGAAAACACATCGAGAGCTCGTTTATTTAAAGTTTTGTATAGTGTGAACATGACCCAAGTGGGTATCAGAGCACTTTACATATGATTAGGTAGACAGAGGCGAATAGAAAGGTGATCGAAATCATGGAAAAGGGGGGACAATAAACAGAAGCTGGATGAAATTGGGCAACAAGTAAGTAAAGCAACAAGTAGTGCAGTATAGCTCAACAGCGTATCAGATACATACTAGAGTCATCAAGAGTCAATTTGGAGAGCGCATCAGGTTCAACGCAGAATTTTAGTAGAGTTTGTTCAGTAGTAGAGTTTGGACTTTCCTTTTGAAGGAAAGCGTAGACTGAATCAGTCTTGTTTCCACTGGAAGGGAGTTACAGATTCTCGGGGCAATGCCATAGAATGAACAATTGTAGGTTAAGCTTATTACATTTCTTGGGCTTGAGCAGCAGTGTGCCGTGCTCCTTGTGGCCCTGGAGACACCAGAGAATTCCAGCTGGTTTGTCAGGTAGAGTGGGGTGTTGAAGTGTAGTGCTCTGTGGGTCATACATGCAATCTTTAGTTTTATCCTAGCTTCAAAAGGAAGCCAATTGAGCGATTTAAGGTCCGGTGAAATGTGATTAGACTTTAGAGCCCGTAATGAGTCTGGTGGAAGCATTTAGAGATCCTCTGATAGGTGCTAAACTGAGTTTTGGCAGACCACAAAGTCGCACCACCATATTCAAGTCTGGAAATGACAAGTGCTTGCACTGCCGATTTAAAGTCATCTTGGGGAAGGTAGGGTTTGAGTTCTCTTAGGATGCAGAGTTGAACATTTGCTCCTTTGGTTGATGTTCTGATGTTGCAGGTCTAGGTTGTCTAGCACAATTCCCAGTGATTTAGTGGAGTCAATGATATGAGGTGTGCAGTTGAGAGCGGTGAGGTTAGAGAGAAACTGCAGCACAGTGGGTGTTTGCCTAGCGGGTGCAATGAGGAGGAATTCGGTCTTGAAGGCGTTTAATTTGAGGTGGTTAGCCAGTTCAGTGTTTTGAGAAGGATTCTGTTGAGAAATTTGATGTCCTCGGAGGAGGAGATTTTCATGTAGAGTTGGGTGTCCTCTGCATACATGGGATGTTGGAGGCTTTAAGAATTACAGTCAGTGGTTCAAGGAAAGTTGAAGAGAGTGGATGAGAGTGATGATCCTTGGGGGAACACCTAGTGTGCAGGGCCTCGCAGTGGAGAGACTGGTTGGATTTGAATCTTTGTGTTCCGTTAAGGAAAGAGGAAATCCCTTTAAGGATTATGCCAGATAGCCCCATTCTGTGTTCCAAGACGAAGAGTAGATTGTCATGTTTGACAGTGTCAAATACAGATGAGAGATTGAGAAAAATTAAAAGGAAGGTTTCGTTTTGGTCAAGTAAAGTGAGAGCGTCATCTACGTGAGTGATGGCTGTTGCGGTGCTGTGGCCACTGCGGAAACCCAATTGGAATAAGTTGAGAAGCCAGAATTGTTCAATGTGTTTGCGAAGTTGTTCATGGACACATTTCTCCAGACGTTTCGCCAGTGTCAGAATGTTTGTGATTGGACGGTAGTTGTTCAGGTCAGCCGAGTGTTTTTACAGAATAGGGAGCACTAGGCCCACCTTAGAGCAGTCAGGGATCTTACCTTAAAGTGAGGCGGTGATGATTTTGGACCAAAGGGGTGCTAGTGAACCGATCAATTATTTAACAGAGTTCGGGGGTCATTGAAGTGATTTGATGGTTTGAGGGTAGAGAGAATGTTGGGGATGGTAGTCATTGAGGAGAGTTAAGTAACTCCATGTGGCATTGTTTGAGTGCGAGACCCTGATGGGAGGACAGGGGTGTGGAGACAAAGGAGGAGTCAGGAGAGATCGGGAGTGTGAGTGCGGCAGACCGTAGGTCTGATTAGATTTTGTTAGTCTTTGAGGAAGAATTCAGCAACTGTATCGCAGTTAGGTTGCGGGCGAGCGGGGTGCTGAGAGAAGATAGTGGTCTTGAATTGAGATGTAATGATTTCAAAAAGTCATTTGGGGTGATTTTTGGCCATGTCAAGTTGGTGTTTGAAGAAGTTGGCTTTCTCGGTTCTGAGTTTGTTGTATCTACATCTTTGAGAGTTTAGAAAATCTGGGTAGGGAGAGGCTCTCCACTTGCATTCAGCTAGTCCGAGACTGAGGCTATCCGCATTTAGACTGTCATTGAACCATGGCTTGAATTATTTTATGGGAATTCTTTAGTTGAAGGGGGCTGTATCATTTAAGGTGGATAGCAAGGTGTTATAGTGGTCAGTGAGGTCATGAACGTCAATCATGTCAGAAGTGGGTGGGAGAGAGATTGCAGCGTTCTATGAGCTCCTTCATGCTGGTGTTATGGAGCGGTCTCTTCCAGTGTTTTAGTTTGAGTGGTTGTGCATAATTGTGGTTCCAACTTTCAGGTATCAGGAAGTTGATGAGATGGTCGGACCAGTCACAGGGGAGAATGGAATATGAGAAGAATTGAGTATGGGTTAGAGATGATTAGATCAAGTGTCGAGCCTAAGTTGGGATGGGGCTATCGCAGAATTGGGTCAGTGAGGACGTTTGAGTGTTGTGACAGCCTGATCATGGGAGTCATTCCAGTGGAGATTGAAGTCACCAAGGAAGATCTGGGGGAGTGTCGGCCCAGGTTGGATGAGATGGTTTCCATAATTTGTTCAGTTAGATGGAGGTTATCTCCGGGGGGGTGGTAGAAGATGTGAAGGCTGCATAAGGGTCTGAGTGAGCTGGAGATATCTATGAAAAGGTATTCACAGGAGGAGAGCTTAGCTGAGGACAGATTTGCTGTAAGAGTTGCAGAAGATGCAGGCAATACCACCTCCCAGTTTCTTAACTTTGTCAAGCCTGATAATGTTGTGACTAGGCAGGACTAATAGGTCAAGGATAGGGCCAGAGGAGCCGTTGAGCCACATTTCTGTAATTATGAGGAGGTCCAGATGTTGGGCGAGGAGGAGATTAGCATGGCTGTGGCATGTTTCACTGCTGATCTACAGTTAACTAGCATGCTTTTCAGGTGTGATTTGTGCAGGTAGTCTAAGGGTGCAGTTTGTGTAGTGGGGATCTGCAAGAGGTTCTTGATATTCATGGAATTTTTGTTGAGTTTGGGCATTCTATGGCGTTGGGCGTGATGGTTCGGATGGGATCTGCATGGTCATGTTTAGGGATAGTCATGCTATGTGCAATAGGGGAGGGTGTTCGAGAGCAAGTAGCAGGGGCTGAGCAGGTTGAAGGAGGAGAGGAGTACTCTAGAAGGAGGGAGAGAATAGCAGCTTCTGTGCAAGGAGTGGTGTCCTCAAGTAGTAGGGTGAGAAGATCAGGTTCATGATCTGGATTAGAGGATCTGGAAGGTCTAGACGGTGCGTTCAGGAAGGGAGTGGTGTTTGAATTTTGAGCAGAGGGTTTCAGGAGGATCTGAGATTTCAGAAGTTGGCAAGGTGGCAGAGAGAATGGGGGTCTCAGATATGGTCATGATGGGAGAGAGAGATAAAGAGACAGGCCATCGGTGGCCTTAAGTTTAAAGATGAGTTTTGAGAGTTAGCAGTTTGTGGTTTATAGTTTTGAGTTTAGAAGCGGGATCAGTGAATTATGGGACATGTCGGGGGGGGGGGGGTTGGTTGGCCAGTGGGGAGGGGAGATCAGGATAGGCGGACAGGTGGGTTAAGTCCATTAATGGAGAGTTTCCACTCCGAGGTACTGGTGTGCCAGGCAAGTGGGCGATGTGAGGAAGGTTAGGAGTAGGGAGGTTGATTGAGTTCCTGTTGGAAGGTGGGCAAGTCTGCTGACTAGTGAAGGAGTTGCGAAGGTGGGGGCGAGAGGGGGCAGGGGAAGTGTTGGAGGTGGTCGGAGCAAGGGAGAGCAGGTGTCCTGTGATTTTTGCTCAAGGACTGGTCAGGACTTTGAGCAGTGGGTACATCAGGAGAGCCTGGTGTCAGAGGAGCTATGGGCGAGTGGGTCTTGCTTGGGTTAGGTTAGGCAGTCAGTAGGCTGGGGTTAGTCAGAGTGATGAGGGACCTCCAGAAGGGGTATGGGAAGGTTCAAACCCGGATTGAGTAGGGGGAGTCGCTGGGGACCAAAGACCTTTTAAAGAGCAAACCGGTCATCAAATATATACAGGTTACGATTGGTGGCCTGAATAAGAATAGTCCCATTGTTGTATATGGAAAAGGTGGCATTTGCTCTGAAGGTGGGCGACTGACCAAAATTCGCAGACCGTGCGGGAATTTTTTTTGTTGAAGTGATTCTGAAAAGGGATTGGAATATAGATCTCCACTGAGCTCTTTTAGTGTAGAAAATCAGGTCGCTCGTGATAGTACCTTTTTTTGGCAGAGGTAGGGGTCAGAGAAGAGTTTCTGGATTGGCTTTGTGGTGTAAAAAGGAATTTCCATGAATGCTGAAACAAAATATTTTAACTCACAAATTAGTATTGTGTTACATATAACTAGGTAAGGTGTATTTTGAGCTGGTGTATCTGACTCTCCCCAGTTACTGTTTGGGATATTAACACCATCTTGGTAACATTATCACATGCTGATCTTTAAATGCAGCGATCACCAGCAGATGTCCAGCTGACGTTTGCAGAGTGTTTGGCGCAGCATTGGCTTCATTATTTAGCAACTTTTGCTTTGCTGCTACTTAAATTGGTTTTATTGGTGGAGCCCGCTTATTATTTAGCAGATGGTGGATTATGTGGCAAGCGTGGAAAATCCATGATGCTGTGGATAGCCTAGAGGTATGGAGGAATTAGTGATTCTGGTTAAGATTTAGGGTTATGCTTGGGCTTGGTGTTTAACCAGATCTTTGCCTTAATATTCTTTTGTAAGATTAGGCATACTAGGTGCATAAACCTTGGCCGCCTCTAAATGGGTTTGTCAGAAATGCGACGTGTTCTTGTTTTGAATAGGTGTGGCAGTCTTCCTCTGGTGCTGCAGGAGACAGGGATCTACTACTGGCAAACACTAGATGGGCATCATGGGTCTTTCATACTGTAGTATAAACATTTGTATATAATCTACACTAAAGCCCTGTCACCGCTTTTCGCATGTCGGTGTGCGCCCTTCTTTCGCTACTACCGTTGTACTCTACTTTGCACTACTGATGGACCTGGAGTCCTGTTAATCCCTTAACGGATTGATGCTTTTTGCTAGACTTGCTCTTTAAAACATTCTAAATTACAATGTCAATTAAGACATAGAACCCATTTGGTCCGACAAAAATAGACAGGAAAGGCTTTGGTTAACAATCGCATTGAGATGAAATCTGATTACTGAGATTAGCAGATACTGAATTTAAACAAGCGTTTGCTATGCAATAGGTCTCCTTTAAGTAGGAAGGGCTCACTTTGATAAAATCATCCTAGTTCTATGGGTGCAGCCTGCAGAGCACATGGCTGTGTAACCAGTTCAAGTGTTCCCAACAGTGCACCCTAGTGGCAAATTATGGTAACTTGGACTACATATAAAAACAAGCATTTACAATGCAATATGTCTCGCATTTAGGAGAGTTAGTTTGAGCTATTGGCATTGTAAAGGACAATGCTTTTTATTTAAGTTTTGGTTTTTAAAACATAATATAAAAGGCATTGTCATTTACAATGCCAAAAGCTCAAACTACCGTAAATGCGAGGCCCATTGCATTGCAAATTCTTGTTTACCTTACGCTGTAGCTTTGATTTATGCATTACCCATATAGAAGCATTCCAAATGGATAATCCCTTGTACATAACTGCCGGCAACACTGCCTGAAGCAGACATGATCGCTGCGGATAATATTGCATGAAGGGGCCGCTAATGTAGTAGTGACTACAAACAAGACTGAGACTGTAACTAATAGTTTGCGATTTTCATTTAACATAATTAGCTTATTGAAGAGGTTGATTTCACCCTTGCATGGGGTATTAAAAAAATCCTTACATGACAGCAAATCAAGTTTTCCAGTTTAATAACTGGAAATGGGCAGAATAATGGTGCCCATGTCATGGAACTGAAGATCAGCAAGTATTCATGGTATGTTAGTTTCGAGGCTTTACATTACGTGCAAAGTAAATGTCACTCTGCCTGAGTGAGACAGTTGGTGCAAAACAGGTACATGCCATCAATGACAGCAATACTGGATGCCACCCAAGGGCGCCACTACAAAGATTAGCCTGGGGGCTCTTAAACAGTTTGAGGTAATTCTACACGCAAGGTCACATGTGCAGGCGGAGAAACCCATGCACCCCTCTATACCTTCGCTTGTGGAGGAAGAAACCAACTGGCAACATTTGACTTTCAACGAGAGACCAATAATCAGTTCCCTGCCATTCACCACACCAAAAGTAATTTAACTTTGACACCACACTTCTATCAGCAGGGGTGCAGCAGATGCAATGGCACCAGCCATGGGGGTCTCCGGGTACCACTGCACACTAGCGCCCCCCCCCCCCCGGTTTACCCAAATCAAAATCAGGGAATGGGCCTATTTCTGGCTTGCGTTAGGGCCCCATGATACTCCTGCGGTGCCATGTTCCAACACCATACCCACCACCCCCTTCCAAATTGGGCAAGCTCTTGGTACTATATACTTCTTGATCTGGTTTCTTCACCCACCCCCTGGTTCTACCAGCCACCATGGTTAGACATTAGAGCAGATTACTTTTAGGAGAAAGAAAACGGGGATCCAAAAGCTTTTACTAGAGGGACATGGGTAAGTCCAGGCCTATAGATTTCTATAGCTACCCAACCAGGGTCCCCCAGTGTCAAAAGACTTCCATGAATAAAACAAAGATGCAAGGTGTCGCAAGAATGGTTTTATTCTCAGATTAACAGAGTTCTGCCATGGACACAGAAGGATTGTGGGTGAACCATTTATCCGTGGGACCAGCACCACTTTGGTATTGCAGATCTACTAAACTGAAGTCCTACTAGCCACCAAGAGTGAGGCCCCTCTAAAAATGTTCCCTTTGGCACCCATTTTATTCCTTCTTCAAAATCTGGCCCCTCAGTCAGGTTGACTCCAAGGCACACTCTTCAGAAAATCCCGTCAGACCATCCGCCCACTCAAGAGGGGGCTGGTCTCTCCACTCAGCGTGCGGCCAAGGGCATTCCTGAAGAAGAGTCGCAACGAGGAGCTGTCCGGGACCCACCGGCTGCTGGTCACCAGTACCGGGCCATTGGGGAGGAGCGTGTACGGCTTCTTGTACCTACTGAGAAACAAGGAGAAAGGTAAGTTGCCAACCAGATCAAGCCGATTAGCTCAAAACAAGTGCCCAAGTATAGAACTGATGGCAGAGGTTAAAGTCAGGTACTCTGACAATTTCAAACATTCAACTTAAGGGGTTACAGGTAAACATTGAAACTATTTTACACGGGTCCCATAAAGTGCAAATTCTTAAAGCAGCAAAATACTGGGACATAGGATTGTATACAGCACCAACCTTACTGTATCGCTAAGTGAACAGCACACTAAAATTCAGTGCAAAGGTGAGGGCTGATCGAACACCCCCTGCCCCCACATTTGTGGAAACTAGTCACAGAAAGTCCCACACATGCCATTATAAATCTTACCACCTCCCACCCTTCCAATGAGGACCTGGAAGCAGACCAGACAGTACAAAACGGCATATACCGTAAGTGGTCTTCTCCCCCGCCCCCCTCGTGGGTTCTAGCCATACACAGGCGTAGAGGATTTGCATAATGATTGCTCACCTGTAGGTGTACGCCACAGCTCCAAGAGCAAGACCTAGTACCAGGATGCCAACAAACAAACCAAATCCTGTGGCGGCAGAGGTAGCACTTCCTAAAAGATAAAACCACAACTTTAGAGAGCAGGAGACTGGCCATGGTTACAAGTTGGACCCAAAACACGCATACAATCCCACGTCCCTTTGAAACCGGGTAGGAGCTACAAAATGAAATGAGACAATTCACCAAGCAGCCATGTAAAGTCAGTCATTTCTGCCCTTCAAGGATACACGGGCAGGGAGACCGAGGCGTAGCCTGCAGCGGAGCAGAGTTTAGGCATTCAGCAAAAGCCATACAACCAGTATATGTATACATTAAAGGCTGGCATAGAACTAAGCTATTCTTCAGAAATTAAAAGCCCCAGGCCGCTCCCCCCCCCCCCCCGCTTCTACCATGAAGGTTATGGTGCTCACCACCGATCCGCACTTGAGCACTGGCAACGGCCAGGCTGACGGCATTGGTCAGGGACACGTTGACGCAGTAGTCACCAGAGCCATTGAAAAGCTGACGCAGGACCAGCTGGCAGTCGGCGGACGGTGGTACCGGGCTACAGACGGTCTGCTGAGGAGAGATGCAATCTGGGTCCGAGACAGTGGTGCAGACGTCACTTGGGATGCTGGAGAGAGATCAGAACCATGAGGGGGCATGGAGAAAGCAGAAAGTTGTAGGCTAGCAAGGCATGAAAGACATTATGGAAAGCAACCACTACTCAGCCGAGGTATGCTGGAGCATATGAGCTAGGATCATGGCACTGTTGCACATGTGCAGATAAACAGGAGCCCAAAGCAAGTTCTACAAAGATCTGAAGGCATAGTAACACTGGTGTAGCACTAGAGTCTCATATGCCATCATCTCATACATCCGATGTTACGACCAAAAGTGAGCCAAACGTATTCCACCAGCACACTTAATGGATTCATTTCTGTCTTAATCATGCTGCCCTTTCTAGTGAGCAGCTGGAAAGACATGTAGCTCAATGGCAAACGTTCAGCGGGCATAGTGGACCACAGAGCATCTTTCCTCCCCCATAAACATGCTGGTGCCTCACCTGCCCTGGCAGGTCACTGTAAAGTCCACCACATTCTCCTGACCTTCCACGGCGACTGCAGGCACCATCTGGATGATCTCCACGCTTTCGATACCCTCTGCAACCAGAACAGAGAATTAGGAGCAACCCACACAGGAGAAGACGGGCACTTCTGCTACAGATTCGACAACCCTTCCCACACCACCGCAATCAAAAAACGTATCACGTTCTATAAAAAACCTCACCATAAACTAGATTCACAATAAACCCCGCCCAACCACGTGACCGACCACCATGCACACTGTTGTAGCTTACAGTAGTCCTGTTGAGTGCTCAAATAGATTACATTTGCAGTTTCATCATTAGATGTACCCCTACATTCATGACTGTAGCAGCTCTACACTCCCAAAAAGAGGGTTTTTGCTAAACCTCCTACTCATCCCGATGCAGAGTCCTCCAGTAGCTTTCAGACGCGACACAACCATACAAGATAAAACCACCTATTGAGGCAGCAGTTACCAAGCCCAATCAACTAGATGAAGTGGGGAGGACTGGCATAGTGGGGAGTTCCTACAGCAGCAATGTGTGCATCTCTTCCCAACCCGGCTTCCTGCCCAAGGAAAACTTACGCACAATCTCCAGGTCTGTGGCAAAGGAGCCATAACGGTACAGCAGGCAGTCACCAGGCTGGTTCTCAAGAGCTTGTCGTTTCACCAGCACTAGGGTTTCATCCAGCACTTCAGCTGGCGCCTCTGTACATGAGAGAAAGGATGCAAGTGTTAACATTCAGAACTAATAGGACGATGCCTAGCCGCTAAACAACCCCTGGCGATTGCACACTACAGAAGATTTCAGGCTGGGTGCCCTGGTGTGTACAGGGAAAAAAAAAAAAAAAAAAAAAAAAAAAAAAAGGACACCGGGCTTAAACAGTGCCTCACCACAGCCTGGCAGATCTCCAACCTGGTAAAAGCTGCAGCCAGACTAAACCATTCACTTCGGTAAAGGGTGCCAACATAGGGTTTTGATCTAGCTGAAAGACCATTGTGCTCCAAGTAGGCCAGCAAACACTCCACCCACACACAGCCAACTTGCTACGAAACCTGAAATTCAGAGCTCAGTTACATTCCACAAACCTGTAACCAGCACAATCAGACCCATCTTCCAGACCGGATGCTGTTGCTAACACCTTCAACTCAATACCCAATCTTCATCTTGATTCACCAACCCTAAAATGGCACTATTTAAAAAAACTCCAATGCATTAGCATAGTACTAGCTACTCCTAGGTTATAGTCAAGACGAAGTCTTTAGAAAACTGCAATTACTGTCATCAAGTGGACTATTCAACCCAAGCCGTTCAGGTGTTGGTCTTGGATAGTTCTTTCCGAATTTGGTTCAGGTACATGTGTGAAAGACCAGTAAAAAAGTCTGTGGGTGAAACAAAGATCCCTTATTATAATTCTCAAAAATTACTGTAATTGTTTAAACTTAAACAAGCCAAAAACGGGACAGAAGATACTTATGGCCATTAAACTCCATGCAGGAACTGGAATTCAGAGAACAATTTCGAGCAATACAAGTACCTGTCCGGAGATCAGACAATGTTAAAATGAAACCAGATTCTTTCCGAGTACACAAACCTAGTCTTCAAATCTACCCAAATTGCAACATTTTCTTGCTGTTTGCATTGGTGGCTCATGATTAACTAGGAGTCCAGGATGATGCAGAGGTCGTGTGTGGTCCATGGGTGTGAGGGGGGGTTCCAAGCGCTGTGGCCACCAGGAGGCATCCCAGCAGGGGGTGGAGCCCATGAGGACTGGCCTTCTGAGTTGCTTGTGGCAGCTGCTCTTCATCCAGGTGGCTAAAGTCTTCATCCGGTCATGAAAGCTGGTCTTGGCAACTGTGGGTTCATGGAGGGAGATAATCAGTTGGGTGTTGGTGCGAGAGACTATGTGGACTGTGGTTCTGGATGATGGCTGTGAGCGGGGCCATGTACATATTGAAGAGAATGGGGCTCAGGGAGGAGCCCCGAGGCACTCTGCAGCTGATCTGTGGGCTCAGATCAGAACGGTGGAAGTCTGACTGTTGGGACAGTGAGGAAGGAGCAGATCCATTCCAGGACGATCACGGATGCTGGTGTTGTAGAGTCTTATGCAGAGACTGTATTGAAGGCAGCAGAGAGGTCCAAGAGGATGAGTGCTGCAGTTTCACCTTGGTTGAGGAGGGTGCAGATGTAGTCTGGCAGCGAGGAGGGTAGTCTCTGCTGTGGTTGCTTTGGAAGAGGTCCAGAATGTGGTTAGCTTTGCTGAACTTGGAAAGTTGTGTTGATTGCCTTCGATGACCTTGGCTGGGAAGGGTAGAAGAGATTGGTCTAAAGTTCTTGTGGTCTGTTGGTCGGCAGAGGGTTTATTCAGCAAGGTGTTTGATCTCTGCTGGCTTCCAGGAAGGTGGAGTTGATGGTGCAACTTAGTTCGAGGGAGATGGTGGTGCTGGCTTTGTTGAAGATGTGGTGTGGGCAGGAGTGGATGCTCTTCATTATCTTGAGGATGAAGCCAGCTGTGAAGGGAGTCCAGCTGAGTAGAGATGGATGTCTTTGGGTGCAGTTGTTGCGGGGGGGGGGTGTATTGGTATCAAGGCTGTTAAAAAAATCGTACATCTCTTTAATCTTGTGGAGAAAGAAGACAGTGCAGAAGTCTTGGGAGGGTAGGATGTCCGCTGTCTGTGCTGGGTTGGTAAATTCTTTGATCAGAGCAAAAAGGTCTTCGCCATGGTGTGTTGGTTGTGGGAGGTTTTGAGAAGCCAGTAACTGCTACAATATTTACCATGCATGTCGCATTCAATATTTTAGCCCCGTTGTGTTCAGGACTCCAGTGCAGAAAATTAGCAATTGCCATCTCCTTAAGTACACAAATGTCATTCTGATTTACCATGCCAAGTAACGGCATCACTGAACGCAAACAAACTAATTCCAAAAATTGAATAAAGTAAACCAACAACGTTAACAGTTGAAATGGTTCTGAGAAATAAAAGACTAGTTTCACACCATCCAAGTGGTAACAAACTGTGCTCGTTTAAACCGTGGCTGCCTTTTAGTTTGTGCCAGTAACCACATCCTCGAAATACAATAGGATGAAGTGCCTGTACTCTTGGGAGCATTCAGGAGTAGGTGAACTGTCATTTATCCTCATTCACTAGAGTAAGAACGTGGAGTATGGTTAAAACATCCAAAGTTTAAAATTACCCCACCCCAAAGGTTGGTCGCTGTATTTCAGCCAAACAGAAGCAGCACAAACAGGGAGACTAGGGGCCAAACTTTCCATCATCTTACTAGTGGTAGTAACCACTTTGCCCGCATGTTTATACGAGTGAGCAGATTGATCCCCTTCCACGGGTGGGATTCTCTGCCCTGGTTGTGGAAATGTCTGACTGAGCACACCCTCAATCCCCACCTGCCACCCCTCCCACAGTTAACTTCCTTCCAGGAAGTTAAAAGGAACTGTCCTGATTAATATCAAAACAGAAAGTTAAAATAAAAACATTGTGAACCTGCATGCTTTGCAAATAAATCCAGCAGTTCAACATTATAAAACAAACAATGAGCCAGTCAGCCATTAGTCTGCCCCGTGCCCCCTTCCTCTAGCCCCCCCCAAAAAAATGTAAACAAACGCCACAGATTTAGGGGCTGCCAAGCTATACTCTGTTGCACCAAGTCAATAATGTGAAGTTTAACTCAAAAAAGTAGGCAGGACAGATATTTAAGGTTGCAGTGCATCCTACCTAGCATTACTTAAAAACATTCCTTTCACAGCAGCTAAGTTTCCTGGGACGCAAGAGATTAAAGTTAGGTCTATGGATAACATCCAGTTGTAAACAAGGAACTCATGATTATGCATAACACTTAGTATGCTGGTTTCTGGGGACAATGTCTTACCACTCACTTCCACTATCAATAGAAGCATAGCCCTTCAATACATTTCAGAAAGGGTCTTGACTTTGACATTCAAACCAATAGTCTATTGAGGAAGGGTCTCGAACATGACCACAGATGGCTGCATTCAATAGACATCACCTCCAGCCCATGACCAACAAATGCATGCCTCTCATACAATGTTAACCTGAGTGTATATGAGCTCCAATGACAACCAATGGTTTAATTTAACCATAACATCAATTAACCCAATTATCTTCAGTGGCATTCCTCTGCACCCACCAAGAAGTAGTGAATAGTCAAATTGGTGGTTTGTGCCACATTGGTAGCGTGCTTGGCCCCTGGTAAGAGGATATTGCAATCAGAAGCAGTCTACACAGATTCCCAATAGGTTTTTATAGATGCGAGACAATTGCGGCATTTTTCACCTCTGGGGTGTGCTTTCATCTCCCTGTGACTTGCACTGCAAGGCTGGCAAACCACCAGTCAGTATTCATTCAGCAAAGTGTACAAACTGAGGCAGAAAAGCCACAAGAGTACCTGCTCATTGTAGAGCAGTGTCCAGTAAGCCTAGTTGTGGAATATTTATAGTTCCGTGTGCTCAACTAGGGCAAGTTCAATATACAAAAACTAGTTCAGAATAGTATTTTTTATAAAATGCAAAGAAACGCTTATCCAACTACCATAAACCTTCAGACCAATACATAAAAGATGCCAGAAGTTAGGGGTACATCTGGACAGCAGTTCTAGTACAGCATGGTTACATAAGCATTCCTAAACTACCACTGATCTGAGAAACATCCCCTTCGAATTGTTTTAGTATGTGCAAGGAGCCCGTGTCAAACCAATCTCAGGAGTGGAGAAAAAAAAATAATGTTTTAACCCTCACCCACTCTAGTGGCATGCTTCACGATCAGGTTTGTGCTGGCTCCTTAAGGTCAGGGTGGCCTCAATCTTATTCCAGGGAGCTCTTAGGCAGATAGGTTTAAATAAAACCTATGCTCCGAGCATTGCCTGCCTCTATAGGAGCTGGTTTGAGGTGAACATTTGGACACAATCCACACCATGAACATATACAGCTGAGTCTGTGATACATTGATGTCCTGGTCATCTGGCATGGAGGAGATACCACTAAGCCCTTTAATGGATGGGTGAACAAAAGAAAAATTCCTGAGGTTTACTGGGAAACCTTACAGAACCCAGGTGTCCTTCCTGGATATTCAAATGACTGATAAAGGCAAGCTGAACAGCTCTCTATACTAAACCCACTGACCGCAACAGTTTGCTACACTTCAGCAGTGCCCACCCCGTGCACTTGGGCAGAGTCTTCCTGTAGGGCAATTTTTTTGTAGAAGGTGGAACTTCTGAGCTCCAGGATTAGAAGCAAGAAGCTAAAATACTGAAACCGGTAATACCCAGACAAGATTATCCAAAAAAGCCCATAAGCGAGCACACAATATGCCCAGAGATGCTCTTGTGAAAACAAATGGATGAAACCACCACTCCTTGATTTTTGTAATCACTCACAGCTCTGCGTCCAATACCATCTATATAAATATTACACTGGGAAATACTCACCCGACAAACTAGATTTCAATAAACAGCTATTCTCATTTAGGAGAAACAGAAGCATAAGAGCGGTTCACAGCAGCATTGGCAAAAAGTCAACTGATTCAGGACCTCACCCCTGTAGCAGCTCTTCGGTGTGCCCCCTTACATCAGTCTAAAACTAACGACCTGGACCTTCACCCCCTTGGGAACAAAGGCTCCACACAAATTGCACAGCAATGTCATCTATGTTATAACTGGCCCATGTAACCTTAGTTGGTGTTGGCTGCGGGACTATGGAACTCGCTTCCAGTGCATGCCCGAGCCTTGAATGACTTGTCCATTTTTAGGCGTACTATTAAAACGTTCCTGTTCTCCGCTTCTGAATAGTTTTCTTTTATTCCTCATGTTATGTTACAGTACCTGTCTGAGCGCCTGGACGCCCCTTTGCTGGGGTATCAGCACGCTATAAAAATATAAATAACATAACATAGTTACGTAGGAATGACAAGATAAAGGTATGCATCAGTATACATAGAAGCACTATCTGGTACAGAAAAGAGACTGCACTACCTTGATAAAGCACACAGGGACAGACTTACACTGGACAATTCTCGAAAAGCTCAGTGCCTCACCAGGGATCTCTAAAACTGCTGGTCAAAGAACAAAGATGGGTCTATAAACTTCAGACAAAACAAGGGCTCAGTGATTTACCTTGGAACCAGCTCCCCCATTAGCATCTTTACACATCCAAGGAGCACGGACAGAGATAACAATTCAGGCTGTCAACTTTGGATTTATAGAACATGTACACAACCATAAAAGTCTCATCCCGGATTCACTTATTCTTTGTTACATAGAAGACACTTCGGTACCAATACACAAGACATCCATTGCCAAACACCATTGAGCTGGCAAATCCCCCCCAAAATTAAGAAGCCCTGATGTCAACCGATTAGGGCAGACAAGATGTGTGTTAGTTTATGCTCCAATCTGATGGTGGGATTGATAATGTGGTCACTTTAATCACATCTGCGCATGGAGCAACAACCCCCCCTCCCCCCCCCTGCCAAAAGCCTCCGCTCCCTGATAGGAGCACCTCGCACTCATCGGAGTACAAGAGCAGCCCCACCCCTCTGATTGTTATTCTGTCTGTGGCGGATTGCCACATACTGGATGACAATGGCCCAGTCTGGGCTCTTTCTGCATGAGGTTGGCCTCCTCCTATCTCGGTCTAGGGCAGGACATAGTCAGGTGGAAGAAATTAACAAGCATTTGCAATGTAATAGGCCTCGCATTTACACAAGTTTAAGCTATTGGCATTGTAAATGACAATGCCTTTTATTTAGGTTTCAAAAACGAACACTTAAAAGGCATTATCATTTACAGTGCCAATAGCTCGAATTTGCGTAAATGTGAGACCTGTTGCATTGCAAATGCTTGTTTGGCTTGCTTCCAAGAGGTACCTCTGGAAGTCCAAAGTTCTACATGTCTAAAGAAACTTTGGATTAATTAGTTTCTTTTCAAAGAGGATTTCCTAACCCATTTCAAAAATCAACTTTGAGTAGAATAAACCAACTTTTCTACTGTTTCTCTTGCAGTGGTCTTTTTTATTGAAAAGTTCCCCCTTTGTAGCTGTGGCCGTCATATGCATTGCCCGCCACGACCACCCCCACTTTGCCTTCATTTAGGCCTGTAGTATAGATCCCCATTACCTTGGTTTCCATCCTATTTGGTTTTGTAAATCGGGTGCATTGTTATTCGTGTAAACTACTCCTCTTGTGGGTGTAGCTACTTATGGAAATACATTCTACTTTGCAGACTAACTCCTAACTCTTGGTTGGGGAGGTACTGGTACATAATATCTAATTACACCGAAGGAGTACTGGGTGCTGTACTAAAACCACTGCACAAAAGCCAGCAGGCTTGGGAGTGTGTGGTTCTACTTTGTAAATGGCCTTGGAAATGCGGGATGTGCTGTAAATGATGCTGGAGTTCAGCAGTGATGTTCACTATCAGCTGTGTCCACTCCAAGGCTCTCCTCTGAGATAGGGGATGCTCTGAGGATATGTCTGAATATGTTTGGGAGTGGTCACATCATTCCACTTTTACACACACTCACCCCCCCCCACCCGCATATTGAAAGAAGACAGTCGTGCAGAGAGGCCTTGTTTTTTTATGAGTCCCGACCTTCGAGGGGCTCTAGATAGTACTGTATTTTCCTCCCAAGGAGGGAGGAAACTCCCTGTCTGGGGGACCCTGCCTCTCCCAAGGGAGGAGCACCCAGTTCCAGAGGAGCATTGCCTTTCCTCATGCGGCTAACCCTAGTCTCAGGGGAGTCCTGCTTTTCCCGGGGTAGGCTAGCTCCTGTCCCAAATGTGCTATGCATTTCCTGCGGTTAGAGTAAGTATGAAACGTCATTTTAAGGTCTTCCATAGAAGTTTGAAGCACTGATGCAGCCTGGCTTAATTTCATCTACAACTGCAGCTGTCAAACTCCTCAAAAGGGAGCTTTTCTTTGAAAAATGCATAGGCAAGTGTGACATGCTTCTCCATAAGCATCAGATAAGCTATACCGAAAATTCCTCCGTTTACAGTAGACCATGGACCATGCTCTGACTGGTCGTAACCACCCTCTGACCTTTGTGACAACCCCCCTCCTGCCTCTGACCCCATTTGGGTCCAGACGGACACCCTTCTGTGGGTTTGTTCTCGTGACGCTTTCCACTAGGGGCGAATGTAAAGTTCTTGTCTGTCCTCCAAAGGCATGCTCAAAACAACCCACCCTTTCTTGTAGTCTTGTTTAGGCGAAAAGTAAAAAACCAAGTGCTGGGGAAAAGCTGTCCAAATACCACTTTCTTTGAATAGGTGTAGCCTATTTGTAGAGCGAAACTGGTGTGCAGCAAAGTTACAATGAGACATGAATTTGAGGTTACGCTGCTGCAGTTGAATAAAATGCACACATGTGTTTATGCATTGTAAAAGCATGTGTATCTCGGATTGTTAACTCACTTGGCATGGCTCCTTCTGATTAGTTGTAAGCTTCAGTCCACTGGAAATTAAACAAGTTGTTACTGTGGAAAGGGAACGTGAAGGCATGCTATGCAAGCCCTACACGGGGACAAGCAATGTGCATGCGTAGGGAGTGCACATCTCCTGTCTCCCTTCAGAGGGGGCGGCAGAAAGGAGACGCCATGCGCGCACATTAGCTGTCAGTGCACATGGTTTGTCTATCTTCGCACAGTAAAGCCACAATAGGTCTTGCCAAGGCAAGCAGCGCGCATACGCTGCATTCGCCAGGCAAGACCTAAAAACACCCATGCTACCAGGTGACAATCCAGTTCATGAAAAGGTGGAAACACTTTTAAAGTGTATGGGTCTTTCACTGTCTTTTTTAAAGGGGACGCTTTTTCAATGTTATATTCAAAGCCATGGTTGCGGTTTTATTATTTTATGCAAATAGCAACCATTGACAAAGCCAATAGTTCTGGCTTGTAGGTGTAACACTACTGGTGTTATATATCTGGATGCAATGACAGAAGCAGCAAATTACCAGTCAGGCAGCACCCTATGCTAATCACAGATTTTTAGTTTACGTGATTTAATCCATGGATTTAATTACATTGAAAACCCCCTTTGTACACACCCTGTTTTTTTCATCCCACATAAAGCGCTGGAAACACCATGTAAGTGGCACTGTGCATCATGCACGACTTCCACTTTGTGGGATTGCCTTGGTACAGGTGCATAGTGAGCCCTCCATCGCCCCACCCCTTGCTTTAGGAAATACAGCAGATGAGAAGCCCTTGATGGGCCTCTGTCTGCAACTCAGCAGACAAAGGTTCAGCTCATAATTAATGTGAAAAGGTGTGTGGAGGGATGGATTAGTGAAAGGGTTAATGAAGGAGGATGGATAACTGAGTGGAAGGATGGAGGAGAAAAGGTAAGGATGGAGGACTGACAGGGTGGATAACAGGCGAGTGAATGGATGAGTGGATAAGTGAATTGATGGATGGATTGCTGAAATAAGTGAAAGGATGAATGAGAAAAAGGGTGGGTGAAAGGGAGGGTGGATGGTGAAAGGGTGATGGATGAGAGAAAGGGTGGAAGGATGGCTGACTGAGTGGATGAATGAGTAAGTGAAATGGTGGCTGGATAGGTGCAGGGGTAGATGACTGAATCACTGGGTAGATGGCTGAGTGACTGGATGGGTGGCTGAGTGACAGGATGGGTGGCTGAGTGACAGGATGGGTGGCTGAGTGACAGGATGGGTGGCTGAGTGACAGGATGAATAGAGGGATGGAAAGAGGTTTGCAAATGGTTGAATATGTATGGGCATACAGATGGCAGGGCAGACTGAATGGTGTAGGACTGAATGATTACACTTTGTAACCCCTATCTTAAGTACATTTCCTATAGATTGTCTCTATATAATGTGTGTGAAGTACCGCATTCTGACACCCTGTCCTACTTACTTGGGATAAGTAGCACTATAAAATTAAATACACGTGTTTATGTGAAGAGGGTTGTCACCATTGGAGGGTGGTAGCATGGCCAGGCATCGGAAGTTTCCCTGAGAGGCTGGAAAGGTGAGGGGGCGGGATGGTTGTTACCACAAAAAGACCTGCACATTTGCTCAAAGCTGCACGCATACTGAAAAACCATGACGTAAACGATGGTCTCAACCTAAACTAAACTTTTCACTTGTATTTAAGTGGTTGTCTATTTACTTACATACTATTGCGCGACCTCTGATGCAGCTGTAAAACTTACCTTTCGTCCTGAATTTTGACCCTTTGTCCAGAATTTTTACACTCACCGGACGGTTGGTCACCCTAGTCCCAGCCGAGGGAGATTTTGACTATTACACGTATACACCCCTCCAGATCATCTTGTGGTATGAACCAGCTTTTTCTGGCTGGGCCCTCAGGAACCCTTAGCCCCTGTTGCCACAGTGCCTCAGTGCCTCAAGCAAGGGGAGCCTAGCAGGTTGTAAAGAGGGTTGGGACCCATGACAGCGAGTATCTGTGGTTCTCAGTAGCCAATTCTGTTTTTCCATTTTTTGGGGGAAAGACTTTGCATGATTAAGGTCTTTCTGGATACGATTATACTCGCCCTCATCTTGTACAATTGGTTCTCTGAAACCCAATGCAGGGTTTAACCACAGGGCCACCATCTCGCACCCCCGTGTAAGTAACTCATTAACAAGTGTTAGCATCCTTGATCTGTAGGTGTGCGTTTTGTCTCCTTTTACTCAGAATGGAGTACTGTAGCACGGGGAGGCGGGCCACCCCGATGCCCGGACGTTAGTCACCCCCCTGCGGGGTATTCATCATGTGCCCCCCCCCCTCTTCCCTCCACAGACTAATGCTTGGGGTATGCTCCAGAACCCAACTGTTCACAGGACGAGGACTATGAGGAAGTTAGTCCCTTTAACTGGCTCCACACTGGAGAGGAGGAGCCTACATAGACGTCAAACACCGAAGCCGACAGCACTCGGGTGTGCTTGTTCACCGGAGGTGTAGGAGGAGCTGTAGCGGAGGAGTGGGTACGAAGGGAGAAGGTATCGAAGAGGAGAAGACCGGAAGAACCGTTGTACCATCCCTGGCAGAGAGGAGGAGTGACCCGTTGGCGGCGCGGGAGCCAGGAGGCCATCGGCATCCCGAGCCACCCAGCCGCACGCCAGGAGGTGTGGCTCACCGAGGTACGGAGCCGTATCGCGGGCTGGGTGGAGAGGAGGGGGTAGAACCGTCCCCTGACCTGCTTTTCCCGTGCTCTCCCTTCACACCCCCGTTCCCTCACAGCGACCTGTATATAGCACTAGTGGTGACTCCCTCACTCCCTTTCCCTGGTAAATCCTCAAGAGATCAGGACAGTAGTCCGATACCTGCCTTTCTTCTTTTCTCTTCCGGACGGCGGCCCTGGTGTCACAGAGACAGAAGAGTCGCATCCCCGCCGGAGTCCCCGACGTCTGAAACGGGAGGAAGACGGACCCCGACCCCGGAGACGAACGTTGAGCAGCAGATCCCCGAGGAGGATCCCTTTAAGGAAGACTTGCACCGATTGCCTGTTTAACCAATTAAAACCCTCAATCACCAAAACCCGCCTCCTGCCTTTTCCTCCACAACCCGCTACAAGTGCATAATACAGTTTCAAAAGGCACTGCTGTGTCAGTTAATGAACTGCACTATTTTGCACAGTAAGTTTGGTGGCCACACGTATACTAGCAGATTTGGGATAGAGCACAGTGACGATACTCACAACACGTCATCGGAGGTGCACGAGCATGTATATCATATGGACACTAGTGAGTGAGACAGCATAGAAAGAGTATGCAAAGGAGTTTGCTGGACCTGTTGATTTGGAATCAGTCCTCGGTTGGCATTCATTCTTACACCATATTCACAGTTACTCTTCAGCTACTACTCAATTTGGCAAGTATTAGCACCGCCTGTGCACGCTTTGAACTGCATGCCTTACACTAGAACATGCGTCAAGTATGTATCAGAGTGGTGATCGAAGCACGAATCCACCCTGAAGGAAGCCCAGGACTGTTGCGGCCATTAGTATAGGGATGAAACATGGCAGTGTTGGGGCACAGAACCATCATTTCCTTACTATCCCCAATACAGTTTAACCTTTCCCATCCACACCGCTAATAAATGGGATACCTGGGAGTGGATGAGGATTTTTTTTAAACAAATCTACATAAGAGCTCCCTGGAATAAGGTAGAGGCCACCCTGCCCTTTAGGAGCCACGGTGACTCAAAAGCATGCCACTACGAGAGGGATAGATTAGTTTCCTTTCTGCACACAGAGTGGAGTTTGACACTTGTACCTTGCCGGTAGTAAGAATATTCAGAGGGGATACTTTCCAGGTCATTAGTCACACGGGGAGGATGTATACCTCCATCCTTGGAGAAAGGTTCTCTACCCCCTCAGGGTTGTGAAAATTCTTCTGAATTCCCAGACCTTTAGGTTTCAAAATGCTAAACTATCTACACATTCACCACACCAAATGTATGAAGGAGAGCCAGATGCAGGTGGGTGAAGTCTACGATTTTGTACAGATGGTTACAACACAAATGTAATAGATTTTCCAGGATCTGTTTGGCAACTGAGCCACACAGGAGCCCTCAAGTTACATATAACATTAGAAAGCGATCACCTAGCATAAAGTAAGGTCCTAGTCTGGGACAGATGTGCCAGGCAAGTAGTGACAGAAACATTGGACGGAGAGGTTTTCGTAGAGCTCTGCGGCCTATTGGTTTCTGTGCCGCAACCTGCAGGAGCCTAGTGCAGTCGCAGCAAGGGTGGCCGGCCAGGTTCACTAAATGGGTACCACAAAGTTACTAAGACCATACCTGTGGCTTCTGGGACACCTTCTGTGGAGGGGACAGAGTTGACTGTAGAAACAGCTGCTGGGACAACAGTAGGAGCAGCTGGTGTCGCTTCCACAACTGAAACCTCGGCCTCTGGAGCTGCTGCATCCGCCTCCAACATTGCCTCAACTTCCGGAGTCTGCGCTGCTGTGGGCGCTATGGTAGGACCTGCAGGGGTACCCACTTCAACAATGGCAGAGACTGTGGGCAACGCAGGGGTGACTGCTCCTTCTGCTGAGGTTGTGGACTCTGTGGTAGGAGCTCCTGGTTCAGAAGGGGCTGCTGAAGAGATAGACGCTGGAACAACTGGTGCTAGAGGGAAAACAAGTCATGTTAGCATCATAGACGTAGTATGCAAGATTACAAAAAAAATGCTAGACTCCTTCCTTCTCGGCCCACAAGCCATTAAGGAATTGTGTCCTAATATAAAGCTGATGACGATAAGCGCATCCTGCCTCTACAGAAGTGACCCATGGCATATTTGCAATTCAGTATTCTTAAAGGACAAACCATTTATGTTGCAGTTATCTAGCCTAGGCTTAAAACTCACCCCCATCCTCCAATTGACTAGCTTCAGGCTGTGCATTTACTTCGAAAACTGGACCAGCAACCATTACGCTCTGGCATTCAATAGTCTACTGAAGTGGCCATATTTGCTTCTGTTGTGGCAGATCCAAAGAGGTGAACTTCGAAACAATGCTGGTGAAACCACTACTAGACGCAAGCAGACGGAGCCCAGTGTGGCAGTGGGATTACATGGATTTAGAAATGCTGAAGTAGGACAGTCATGTTAGATTGCACAGCAAGGACCACAGAAACGTTAGTGCAGGCTCAAAGCCATCTAGAGACAGTCTACAGCACCAGAGTCTAAAGTTGCTGTATGTCAAATCAATAGTTGAACTACAGAAGTTTAGCTTACCCACTTCTTAGATTATCCACTTAGGAGTGAGGAAAGGCAGTGTGGATTGTAACAATGTTAATACAGGATTTAAGGGATCATACCAGACACGTTTCCTGTATTACTGTGGTAAACACTGACCTGTTGTCTCTCCTGGTGCTGGGGTGCCAGGTGCCAGAGTGGTTGGTCCTTGTGTGACCACAGCTGCTGCAGTGGTGGCTCCTCCAGATGCAGCAGTCGTTACCTCGCCAGCAGCAGTCGTTACCTCGCCAGCAGCAGTCGTTACCTCGCCAGCAGCAGTCGTTACCTCGCCAGCAGCAGTCGTTACCTCGCCAGCAGCAGTCGTTACCTCGCCAGCAGCAGTCGTTACCTCGCCAGCAGCAGTCGTTACCTCGCCAGCAGCAGTCGTTACCTCGCCAGCAGCAGTCGTAGCTGGCTCCTCGGGATCTGGTGTGGTTTCTACCGCCGTTGTGCCACCAGTGGTGGTAGCACAGGCTGGCAGGGGGATGGCAGCCTGTAGGACGACCTGAGGTCGGAAGGTACCAGTGGATACATAGGTGTGGGTGACAGCAGTAGTACGGGAGACGAGTATGCCACTCTCATCACCGAAGTCCCAGGAGTAGGAGAGGTCTGCTTCTTGCAGGTATTGGCTTGGGTCATGGACCTTCACATTGAAAGCAATGGCCCTGTTCTGAACAAAGCGACTGTCATCCTGGTTCAGATCCTGGATCTGAGAGATTGACACGAAGAATGGAATTTGGTCTAAAAAAAAAAAAAAAGAAAATTGAGCCACTTAGTTAGCTCCACTCACTGTGGGAACAATAACCAACTCTTCCCATCACTATTACAAACAAGGCACATTTTAACACTCAGAATGGTGCATGTGTTTAGTATCTGCACATGCACTAGATACATCATTAAATGGGTGCAAACTTCAGCTTAACACACTTGCCCATCTCCTGGCTGAACGTTCCCAAACCTACCCAATAAAAATATGAGGAACAAGACCAAGTGCATAGAGCAGTCACTGCAGGATTGACAACTATTGCATGTACACAAGTATAGTCAAAGCATTTCTGCTTGCAAGCAGCCATTTTGGGCATGAAATATGCTACTACGCAGCTACAAGGACTTAAGTTACAGCCCGTAAACTCATTTAAATGTTGGCCCTTAGCAGGCTCCATGACTGAACATCCAATTCAGTAGCAGTTGCTTATCAAGGGTTGCTATATTTTCTACCTCAGGAGACGGCTACATGCTAGCAGGACTTTTGTAGTTCAACTGTTAGAATCAAGATCTTGGATCAGGATAATGGGGACCCACAGTGCTACAGCTGCATGAACGTCACTCACCAATGATTGTGAATTGAGATGTGGCACGGCCAATGGGAATGAACTTCTGGCGGCCTCGGTAGTGATAGATGACCACCTCCATGGTGTAGGAGCCCAGGGGGACATCATCCGTGTTAATGGTCAGTTGAGAGCTGGGGCCATCCACTACTTGCCAGTACTTTCCTGCATTTGAAAACCAGAAGATTCAAATTAGACTAGTTGAGAACTTTAATTATGCACTACAAGTATGGTAACAGTGCAACCTTCCATTGTATGAACCGCCATGAATTAAAGACTGAGCAAGTAAAAACCACCACGGATTTCATAATGATGGGGCCACTCACAACAAGGTATACTCTCTCCAGAGCCAGACTGCCACGCATCCCTGTGCAGAGCCCCATGAAACCCCAAGCATCTGAAGGGCAGAGTTATGAAAGCAAGGCTTACCCAAAGTCTGCCAGACGTATACAAACTTGCTTCTCCTCTTCTGTGCATCTGCAGGAAAACGCTGTCCATCCGGAAAAACACAATCAGACCCTGCCAAGACTTCATCTGGAAAGACTGGCTCCCCAGAGAGAACACTAGTGCCTGAAGTGGGGTGTAAAAAAAAAAAAAGTGATAAGACAATATACCGAAAAAAGCTTTACTGTAATCCTATGGCAAGACCATAGTTCGAACAAGCAAGAGGGGTTTCAAAGCCAATGCAACAACCTACTTCCATTACATGAAAGGATTCTGTAGATCCCAGGAAAATGACTTATAGAAAATTAGGAGGAAAGAACCAAACTGCACATCCAACTGCCATCCACCACCTGCGGGCTACCAAAGTGGTTCCAAGTATCAGTTATCCACTTTATCTAACCTTTCGAGCTCTGTGCCCAAGCAGTTTGGAAATCTAGGTTATCCGAGACTTCTGACGTTAGTATCCCTTTTTCAAAACCAAATTGTGATCCTAATTTGTAGCTGGTGATAGCCATACAGTTTCAAGTGGTAACCTGTAGGAGGCGCCCAATAGAGTTCTCCACACTCCATGAACTCTGGATACTGCCACCCGTACCAGGTTAGGGTCAGCAAACTTCAGTGGACCATGAAAATGAATCCTCACTCAGACCTGTTTAGCAGCATTGGAGACCGGGCCTAGTACAGATCAACAACTCTCAAGCCTCCAATCACCACCATTCCTGCTAGCCTATCCAGGCCCTGGTCTTGAAATACCTACCTGCAACCAGCATGCAGTGTCTAGCCTCACTCTGCAAGTCTCCAGCGGATTGCTCCAGTGCACAGACCTGCTGAGTCTAGGTAAGGGCAGCACCTTCCTGGAGAGGTTTAAGAAATGCTGCAAAGTGGACCCAAAAATAGAAGCAATAAGGCAGAGCTGCCTCTTGGGCCAGTACTACAGTTTGAGGGCCACGCCTATACAATACCAGTATGACGCTTCAACTGAAACAGTGGCAGCATTCAATGAGAGAAGCGAAATGCACCAATATTGCATGGGAGTGTAGCAATGTACTTGTAAGACCCAATGCAACAGAGGTAGAAAGCATGGACGGCGCTTCCAGTGTTCCCATCCTTACCAGTTTCCCCCCCAACCTCCAACACCATCCAAGATCTTTTTGTTCTCAGCAATGCTCAGATTGTGAGTAGATCCTCTGCTACCAGAGAGTTAAAGTGCTTAAAGATTCCTATTCATCCCATAAAACAATCGGTTACATTCTTTCTACCTTCAGCCTTCTACCTTCAGCCTTGATAAAACCAAACAGCCAGAGAAGTGGCGACAGGCCAGCTCTGCAAGTAGTCTCCCTCTCAAACGCTGCTCTACAGACTGAACTAAAAGTCCAAAGGAACACCCAAGACCAGGCAGTTCCCTCTAGAATACTTACAATTTACTTATGAATTTCTCTCCACTGAGGCCCAGTCACATTGTACTCAAGCATACAAAGAAAGTGATGAATGGAATGCTTGAGTTCTCAGCCACTTGTAATTACACAGGGCCACACCCGAATGTTGCAGACCATGCCACCTCATGTTTGGACCCAGCCATATGCAAATCAGCATTCACCCTGCACCAATGAGAAGAGTCCTGCCTCAACGGTCAGGCCAAGCCCTTCCTGATACACAACACAAGCAAACCCAAGACCGGTTTCACCGATATTAGTGTCTGTGGGGGTGGCTAACGAGCCAACATGGCGGACACAAGTCAATAACGCTCCACATGAGATTCCCGTCATGATCTTGATTTACCCTTAATCTGCTATCCGCACCTGAAATGCGCAGGAATCGATGTGGGGTGAGCTCCGGTAACAGACACGACCAAATGGAAACTTGGAGACGGGCTCCAATAGACTGGACGTTCCGCTTGTAGGGTTGGGCGATTTCAATGGTGTAAGTGTACGCGATCTGACCTGGCACAAAACCTCAAATTACCAAAAGTTGTGAGCAGTAATGATGGATGGGGCTACAGGTACACCTTGGCAGAGAAAGGCAGCTTATTACATTCTTTTTGCCCACAGAATATGCATAGCAGACTGGATAGGGTGCTAGTGACAGACGCTGACCGTCCCAGACGTGGCGGTGACCCATTTGGCTCTACTCCTATCGGATCATTCTCCTGTACGTTGCGTGGTATGGTGGAATGCTCCCACCCAGGGTCCTAGACTGATGATGCCCTCCAATGTTCAGGAGGGAGATGCTGTCACAGGCACCATCAGAGTACATGACTCAATTGGAGGGAGATTTCCAGTCATAGCACGAGTGGGAGGCAATGAAGACAGTATTGGGGCCTGGGTATGGGACTCCGCTGTGGGTTAGTAATCAGCTACAGCAGGAGTTGAGGGACAGGGAGGGCGCATTAGCAGCGATCCAGACTGGTGACCAAGCACACCCCACCCAAAGTGCCCAAAATGGTATGCTACATGAGCAAATAAGCGACATCTGGGGCAGGTTGGCAAAATACATGTTCTGCCAGTGGCTCCATGTCAAAGGTGACAAATCCAAATGCCTACTGGCATGGATTGCACAGGGAGCAGACCCCCCTGGTATCTACCTGCTTGCGCAACACAATGGGAGACATAGTACACTCCAGGGAAGGCATAATGGAAGGGTTTCAACAGCATTTACAGAATGTATACACCGCAGATCCAGTGGTCCTGGCGGACTGCTATGTCCCTTTCTTTTGGTGTGGAATGATGTGCCTCCCACATGTGTGGAAGAAAAATATGAGGAACAACTAACGGCTGAGGAGATAAAGGCAATGCGGGAGCTGGCCAGGGCCCCTCGGGGAGAGAAGGGGTGGGGAGGAGGCATGAGAATGGATTCCCATCTGAATTTTATCAAGCCTACTCGAATAAGTTGGCACAACCACTATTGCAAGTAGGATGCGTTTGAGCAGGAACTCTTAACCCATCCCTGCAGGAAGGGAAAATATGCATGCTAGTGAAACAGGGGGTGATGGTCAGCACCCAGCAGCGTACTGCCTGCTCACTATGCTGAACTGATGCTGAAATACTGTGCAAAGCACTGTCAAGGAGACTAGCACCACACATGCTCCACCTCATCCATGAGTAGCAGTGTGGGTTTATCCCCCAACTGCGACACTGGCATGAATATAAGGCGAATAATGCATGAGGTACAATATTGGGATGAGGAACTGGTGCTAGTGGCAGTCGACCGAGAAGGCATTTGACCCTGGATTGGGGATACCTCCAGGAGGCATTAAGGGCGATGGAATTTGGTCCGTGGTTCTGCTGGTGGGTCAAACTTCTTTATACGGAGGATATGAAGGGGCCAGAGCTGGTTGGAAAAATGGACATTCGAGCGAAGAACACTGCAGGGCTGCCCATGGTCACAGTTGCTCTTCGCTTTTGTCATTGAGCCCATGGCAGTATGGGCTCGACAGGAACTTGAACGATAGGGTTTATGCATAGGGGGAGAGATCCAGTTTAATCTCTGCATGGCGACCATGCCCTGTTATACATCACATATTTATTGCAGCTCCTAGAAGACTTTAGTGACTACTCCGGTTTGCGCCCCAATAGGCACAAGTCCCTGCTCTTCCCACTAGGCGATTTGTCTATGCTGCCACTGGAGAGACTGGAGGCATGCGTTGGGGCGACGGGGCACTTTTGATATTTGGGTGTACAGGGGACTATGAATCGCAATTGCTACATTTCAATGGGATTGGGTGATCGAAGCTTTGAAACGATCGGTGGCCTGCTTAAACACCCTGCCACACTCTAGGGTAGAATAGCGGTGTCAAGGATGGTTGTCCTCCCGCGTTGCCTGCAAGTGCTCCAAATCTCACTGTGCAAAATCCCCATGAGAGTGTTCATGCAATTTAACTCCGTACCGGTATCCCTGTATTGGGAGGTTGTCTCAGCAGAGTGGCCTTGAACGCTTTAATGAAGCGTGAGAAAGTGCCACCTTTCTTGCATTGGTATGCCCTCACTTTTTTTCCTGACTGCTGATGTGCTTTAACTGAGTGCTCTGGGCTCCTGCCAACCAGGTACCCAAGGCCTGTGTTCCTTCCCTAAACTGTTACAACTAAAACCCAATTGACATCTCTGGCCACCTGTCAGCCCCTGGTAAATGGTTCCCCAGGTACCCAGGTCATGGTGACCAGAGAAGACCCCCTGAGGGCTGCAGCACTTGTGCCACCCTCAGGGGCCCTGTACCCTGACAGCCACACTGCCTTTGCAGGCTGTGTGTCTAAGTACAGAACCAAACAGAGTCGACATGGCACACATCCCTGTGTGCCATGCCCACAGAACCCACTGCCCAGGCATACTTCAGACACCCCTCTGGCTGGGTGCCCTATGCTAGAGGTGTGGGCACAGGTGCATGAGCCCTGTGCCCCTACAGTACCCAGGGCCATTCCTGGGCACTGTAAGTGCAGTGATGCCATTAAGAATATATGGTGCTGGGAGGTTGTCATTATGAACTCCACAGCACCATAATGGCTACACTCAAGACTGACAAGTTTAGTACCGAACTTCTCAGCACATTAAACCCGCACTGATACCAGTGTGGGATTTAATGTAAAATGCACCAGAGGGCATCTTGGAGATGCCCCTTTAAAACCTAGCCTACAATCCACGTCTGGGCTGAGTGGCTGCAGAGGCTGCCACACAGCAGACATGTTGCTGGACCCCTGGGTGGAGAGCCCCTGCTCTCCTGGGTCTGCAATAAAGCACATCCTGGGCGAGGTGCTATGTCTCCTCCCCCAGGATGGACAGGGGGAAGCTTCAAAGGCATACCGCCTCGGAGCTTCTCCAGACCATTTGCTGTACCCAGCAACTTGCTTCACCAGTCCTGACCCCCACTCTTGCGGGAAAACTACATCAGGAAGGAGGGATGCCAGCCTGTGCCAACCCCACCCCTCAGGTGGGGGAGACAAGGTGAAGCACGACCCCGGGCTCCGGCCATCTTGTAGATGGGGAGCCCAGCCCAATCACAACTAGGCTCCTGACCTCCTCCCACAGGAGAGGAGCAGGCTAGTGGGTGTACCCACCCCAGGACAGGGACCCATTGGTCCCTGCCCTACCTGTAACGCCCCTAAATTCAGTATTTAGGGGGCTCCCTGAACCTTCGATCCAGATAAGAAAGCAGATCAAGAAAAAGACCCGCAGTGCAGCTGCTAACAGGACGACAACAATTGACTTGGCCCCAGCCCTACCGGCCTGTCGATCCTGGAACCTGCTCCTGCCTAATCCCGGCAACTCCTGGGGACAGCAACCTTGGGATACCCAGAGGACCTGCCTGCCATGACCCTCTTAGAGCCTGGGACTCCCATCAGCAGAGGCTGTTCTGCAACAAAACCCCTGGTGCCAGCCAGGAACCTCCGGACCAACCCCCTCTGCACCCACCGAGCCCGGCCTGTGCCAGAATGATCCAGGACCATGAGGATGTCCCCCCGGCGACTGGGACCTGAAGTCCAGTGCCCAAAGACCCTCCGACGACCCAGAAGACGCCTGCAGCCTCAGGACAGAGGACCCCTCTGACCGTGACCAGCATGGGGTAAGATTTCCCGACCTCAAAAGACACCCCTGCACCCGGCACCCCACGGCCCCCTGTGCCCAACTCCTGGGTGCCTACCTATCCTCCAAGATCCCAACTTATCCCTCGAAGTGTTGGTCGCTCCAGAAGATCCCTCGTCCCAGAGCCTGCAGCCTTTGTTCCCTTTTCAAGTTCCTCATTGAACATGGAGCGCCCGACGGCTCAAAAGCACCCAGCCGCCCGAGGGCCCCTGGCAGTGCAACCTGTACCCTATCATACTACCCAATTGCCCTCAGCAAGTGACCAGAAGCCCAGCTCCCACCGCCGTGTGGCCCGCTAGCCAGCAGCCGCAACCAACAGGAGGCCCCCTTTCCCTCATTGGATAACATTGAGCCTAACTACTTCTGCACCCGGCCGCCCCTGTGCCGCTGGGGGTGAACCAACTGAACTTAACTGACCCTGGGGGACCCCTGAGTCAGTGCCCAGAACCCTAACTTCACCAGCCAAGTACTCCCCTGGAAACTGAAACTCACTTACCTGCCATTGGATAACATTGACTGGTTTGACTCGAAAAATCTTCTAAGTGTGAAGTTTTGGAAACTAAAAAAGGTTTATATAAAGTCTCCTGAATTCCAAAGTACTCACCTGTGATCGGGGGAGAAGCCAGTACTGTACCTTCTAGCCCAGTACTTAACCGCAAAAGTAATCCTTACCGGGTTTACTAGTAATCTGTATTTTCTCCATAGGAATCCAGTGTCTGCTTTTCTATGAAATTTTTTCCAAGTATCTACTTTTTAAAATTTGAAATACTCTAAAAATCATACAAAATACTGAAACGCAATTACTCACCTGTTTTAAGTTGAGACCCCAGTGCTGGACCCAGGAGCCCAGTTCTGGATTACAAAAGTAACGAGATCATACTTTACCTGCAACCTGAACTTTCTCCCATTGGATAACATTGTCAGTATCATTAAAAAGTTTCTAAGTGTGAACTTTTAAAACAGCTTTATATTCCTAAAAAATCACTACCATAACTAAAAAGATTTTACTAAATTGGTTTCAGCTTAGACCCCAGGACTGAACCTAGGTCCCAGTCCTGGAACTACCAAAGTAATCTACAAAGTAATCAACTCTACATATATGATGAAAACCCTTTGAGCTCAATGCTATAGGGGTTAGGATTGTGTTGCCTACTGCAACCCCTGTATTTGTGTTCACAAAGTTTATTGCCTCTTTGCAAAGTAATTACATGAGAGTACTCAAAGCAAGAAAAGTATACTTTTATACTGGATGGTTCTAAAAATAAAACTATCTGTTGATATAAAAAACAATTGACCTGGAGTTCAGTCACAGTGTGTGAAACCTTTTGCTGACTGAGTGTACAACAAATGCTTTACACGGTCCTCTGGTACTGCCTTACTGCTCGACCAAGCTACCACTTTTGAATGCAAGGTCAGTCCTGACTTTAACCTCGGTTATACCTCTAGGGTTTGTGGACTCTATACACTATCTTATTCTGGTCCAGCATATATAGAGCCACTTTCTCACAAGCGGGGAGTCTGTAAGCTCCCAGACTGGATTTATATTACTATGCAGCTAACTTATAACATGCAACCTGGTGGTTGGATGAGGGAGACAACTGGGAAAAAAGATTGAAGGGGTGAATGAGTCCAGGCAGATTGGCTCCAATACATTTCAACTACTTGCATGGCACGCATTAGCCCAGTGTTTGAAATGGCCCTTTCTGCAGGGTTATCAGCCAAACAATCTTCTTCCTCCCATCTTTTCCTGACCTGTTTGTTAGTTTTAGGACTTTGAGTAATTTTAAAGCTTGCTACTTACCCGTGAGGGTCTCAAGGTGCTGAGGGGAAGGGGTGCCGCTACTGCTCGAAGAACCAGGTCTTGGAGTCTTCTGAAGGCAAATAGGTCTTGGGTCTGCTGTAGGTGGGTAGGGAGGGTGTTCGGGGTCTTGGCGGCGAGGTAGGAGAAGGATCTGCCACCGGAGGTTCTTCGTTGGATGCAGGGAGACATAGGCGAGGGAGAGGCTGGCGGGTCAGGGTGTAAAGTTGAGTCTGCTGTTCAGGTAGGCTGGTCCGGCGTTGGTGTGTGCATGGGTCAGGAGCTTGAAAGGTGATACTCTTGTTGACGGGGCGCCAGTGTAGGTCTCAGGTGGGGGGTGAAGTGGCTGCGCTGGGGGACGTGGACAGTCGGGCGGAGGCGTTTTGGATGCATTGTAGTAGTTGTAGGTTTTTTGCTGGGATTCCTGCGTAGAGTGCGCTGCCGTAGTCCAGTCTGTTGCTGAGGGCCTGTGTCACCATTCTTGTTTTGGTCAGGATCCACTTGTAGATCCTGCGGAGCATGCAGAGAGTATTGTAGTAGGAGACTGCGTTGACCTGCTTAGACATGGAGGGATGAGTCGAGGATGAATCCTAGGTTGCGTGCATGGTTGGTGGGCGTCAGTGCTGCTCCCAGTGTGGTCGGAAAAACAGAACAGGGTGGCTGGACAGGATTATTCGTGAAACAATTCACCAGACACACAGTCAATCTGTACCGTGTGACCACTGGATTTAATTTACCAAACAAGTTTATTTTTCTTTTCTACATTTATCAGCAATTTTTTGAAACACAAGCACAAACAAAACCACTGTCAATTCAAAAGGTTCATATATACAGTATCTACAAATGCACACATTTACAAATTTACAACAAAGAATCAAACAAAAGATTGGTTAGACACACCAAAAGACAATCACAAATGTATAATAATTCAAATAAATTGCAATTATATACAGTGCAGAGATTAATCCATAAGCGAACAAATGGGAACCAGTCCTAGAGATTGAAAAAACCAAGTGACAGGCGGGGTTGAGATCAAAAACAAGCCTGCCTGTCAACGAAAGCCTGTGGTGTAATGTTAAATAGGGTTGCAAGGCTAGGATACAGAGTGGTGGTATGATTTACATCCTAGCGGCACCCTTTGTTGTAGCCTTTTGGTGTGTCTAACCAATCTTTTGTTTGATTCTTTGTTGTAAATTTGTAAATGTGTGCATTGTAGATACTGTTTCACGAATAATCCTGTCCAGCCACCCTGTTCTGTTTTTCCTATTGTTGAGATCCGGGGTGGTCAGATGTAGGATCCAATACCTTTACTGTTTCCCAGTGTGGTCGGCCACCAGGAGTCGTCCCAGGCTGAGGGGGTAGGTCCGAGGATAAGTACCTCCGTCTTGTCAGAGTTTAGCTTCAGATGCTGTTCTGTATCCAGTCGTCGGCGGCCTTCATTCCCTCGTGGAGGTTGGTTTTGGCGGTGTGCGGGTCCTTGGTGTGGGAGAGGATGAGTTGGGTGTCGTTGGCGTAGGAGGTGTTGAGGTCGTGTTAGCGGGCCACATGTGCGAGGGGGGCCATGTAGATGTTGAACAGCGCTTGGGCTGAGGGATGAGCCCAGGGGGACACCGCAGATGAGGTCGGTGGCCTCGAATCGGAAGGGCGAGGCGGACGCTCTGGGTTCTGCCGGAGAGCAAGGACGTCGTCCAGTCAAGGCCTTCTCTTGGATTCCGGCTTCTAGGAGGCGTGTCTTTAGAGTGCGATGGCAGACCGTGTCCAAGGCGGCAGACAGGTCCAGGAGGATGAGGGCTGATGTTTTGCCATTGTCTAGTTTGTGCCTGATGTCATCTGTGGCGGCAATGAGGGCTGTCTCTGTGCTGTGGTTTCGTCTGAACCCGGAATGGGACAGGTCCAAGATCTTGTGGTCTTCCAGGTGGTGGGCCAGTTGCATGTTGATTTTCCTCGAGGACCTTCGCCGGGAACGGTAGCAGGGAGATGGGCCGGAAGTTGTGGTCCGCCTTGGGCTTCTTGAGGAGGATGCTGTGTTTTTGGAAGCTCAACAAGAGGTCAGCGACGCCCTGAATTTCTAAAAGGTACTGTTTGCAGGTCTTCCCGACACTGTAGTTAGCCCGCGACGCTGTGGTCAGCCTGAACTGTTTGGATTTGTTGGCTCACGACGCAGTGATCGCTCCCGACATCAAGGAAGTTTAATGCCTATTTTGACAACTGGATTTTTAAGTACTGTATTGTGGATTTTTAGCGTTTTTGGTCTTGTCTTACGTATATAAAAATATTGGATATTTTTCTAAACTGGTGTGGTGTCCTTTTCTAGTGCCTACACGATTACTGTTGCTCGTGCCAAGCTGCCAAGGGGGGTGGGAAGGGGTTATTTTAAGAGTGTAACTCCCTTATCCTGACTAGAGTGGTGGTTTCTGCTTGGCTTTGACACATGCTCCAGCTGCCAAAAATCAAACATCTAACATCCAGTGAGACTGCGCTGTATTGACAGACAGATTAGATACTGGTCCTAGATGTGGCACAGGCAGGGTGGGTTTTATGCATCTAGCATTGGGGGTGTCCTGGGTTCAACAATTATGGGCCCAGATGGCTGATAGGGTGAAGTGTGGTACCAGTCTCCGGGTGGAGCTATCCCCACTACACTGCCTATTGGAGCAAGTCACAAACCCTAAAAAAACCAAAAAAAATGCAAGATCGAACACAAACTCACTAGTACTTCTGGTTTTAGCAAGACGCAGTATCACCAATATTGATGGGGAGGCGACCACCCCCAACATAATCGAACGGTTGGGGGATGTGCGCAAGTGGATGCTTGCTGAGGAGGCCCATATGAAGGCCAGTAGGAGTGATGAGAACTTTCGATCTTGGGACATGGGAGTTAGATAGAATGCCTAAATTCTGAAGCAAATAGGAGTGATCAACATGCATTGGATGCGAGCGACAGTATAACTGATGAGGGAGGCCCCCCCCCCCGATTCCATTGATCGGATCATGGTCAAGCTCTTAGATATACGGCATCTCTGGATCCCATCTGACCACATGCTCATAATTGTATATCCACTGAATATTGAAAAAATTAAAGGCTATAAAAACATTTAAGAAAAAAAAGTGCCTGCTGGCCTAGAAGGTACCAAAGACCTTTCTAGACCCTCTCCCCCTCAAACAATGATGTTCCTTAAAGGGACACTTACTAGCAATGGCGGCTTGTACAGAAGACTTAGCCCAGTAATGAAGGTGCCCACAACCCACGGGAGGGGCAGAGACCACAAATCCAGATTTAATTAAATGTAGAGGTTTGCGGTCACCGGACTGCGACTGAATCTCCACACAGCGTGGCAATTAGGTTGCAATGGGTCAGTAGACATTCCCCTAAAAACCCCACGCTAGGTCCAGTAAACTCCCATTAAGATTCCAAAGCTGTGATGGAGCTACTTCTACATGCCGAGGGTTTAACTCTACACGCATCACAAGCCTGGTTGATGCAGATTAATGCCTTCGAGAGCCATCACCCGTCACCTGACCCAGCAATCAGCGGCCCACAAATGCACATCAAAGAGACCAGCCCAAAATGAAGGAGAGTCGACCCTGAGGAGGTGGAAGCCGCATGCAGAGGGGACTGTACTGACCAGCTTCTACAAAACGTGAAAACGTCAACCATTTAAGGAGGGGGTGTCTAACAGCGAGGAGAATTTAAAAAAAAAAAATTGTAAAACTAGGAATGTTAGTTTCCACCATGAAAGCAAACAATGAACCGCTTTTCAACCCGGAAATATTAGCCCGCCACAGCTAGATTATCCATCTCTGGGGCGATATAGAGCACGCTGTTAAAAAAAAACTAAACCGTACTAACACAGCATAGTAAAGAGTCACCAGGTCCCCAGAGACTGAAGTGTCGATTCGGAGTGTAAGCCACACCCAGCAGAGCATTCACAGTATGGCAGTATGTGCCACAACATGCCGCAACAGGGCCACATTGAGCGGCCGCTGAACGACCACTCACGCACGCAGCAGGTGTGGAGGAAACGCAGCAGTTCATTGGTCACGATGACATCATTTATACTGCGCATGGCGTCCCAGCCCAGAGGCCGGCACTGAAACAGGTCCAACCGCCTAAAACAGCCAAGTCCTTTCTGAAAGGGGAGGCTCTTGGAGCATGAAACTGTACGAGTTGGAGAGTTTAAGGGGAACAAACGTGCATGCCTGCAGTACAGAGGAGTCTGCACACTGGAAGCTTGTGAAATAATGAGGGTGTTTAGGCAAGCAAAAAAAAAAAAAAAAAAGTGACCTGTTGCAAATTTATGTAGCATACAAGGAGCTTTGGCATCCAAAAGATACTTGCCTCATGACTGCCATTTTGAAATTCAGTAAGGTGGACTGAAGTTGATTAAGTACCAGCTTTTTAGGCAGGTATTTTGTACATAAACACAACATGCATAAAACCAGCTTTGTGAATTTCAGTCTAAAAATGGCCCCCAACCCCATTGAAGGAGTTGCTTTTTTTTTTAAATCCCTTAGATGGGAGACTCACCGTTGATGGTGCAGTTCTGGCTCCACACAATCTGTCCATCGGGTAACATTGTCTGGTTGTGCGGAAAGTTCAGCTTGATTGAGAACGTGGTCTTGGCCGCAGTCAGGGTTGGGCCATCGTTGCCGATTTCAAAGGTCACCTGACCACCTGTAAGAAAGATGGACCACTTCATCAGGGACAGACAGACCAGCACAGGAGGGTAGAGTTCAGCAGAACCCTTAACTTACTTAGGACATTTGCCATCAGGCAACTTCATGAGGTATGGGGAGGGCAGATATGGAGCTCATTGTTGGGGGGGTGAGAAGAGAGAAATTGAAGGTCAAGTGGCAAGTACCCCTTGCTTGGACAAGTTTTGTAGGTCATTTGGGGTTGGAGGATGGGTTTAAAACAGAGGCAGCTCTTACCACCACCAACCTGGGAGTGGGGAGGCTAACCAACAGGCAGTAAGGGCAAGATTAAAAAGAAGCAGAGTAGATCAATGAAGACGGTCACAAGTAGTGCTTTGTGGTAGATACTTTAGGATATGAACTCCCCAGACCTTCCTGTGGGGTACACAACAATTACTGCAAAGCCCATCTGAACAGCAGGCAACCCAGAACCGACAAGAAAAGACTTAGTGCTCTAAGCTAGAAGTGTTTTTGGGTACCAGTACCCAGCTGGATAAAGGAACATACACCACACCTCGGCTGCGTAAGAGCCAACATAAATAACTGTTTATAACAGTACTCTTGGCAACTGCTGGATCTATCTATGGCCAACTGGTTTACTACAATGCACCACACCCTCCCTCTACCCGCTTCAATTACTCAGCCACACCCTTGTAGCAGCTGGGCACCCTTGCACTCACCTCTCCAGCATTCCCGCTGCCTGTCGCTCCCATTCTGCCACATTGGATAGCGTTGTGTGTTCCAGGATCTGTAGGCGGGACGGGGTCCACTCTGTGCTTGGCTTGAACCCACATTTTGGCGCAATTGGCCCGGAGAACCTAAAACAGACAGGGCTCATCATTGATCAGCAACACCAAGGCGGCAGGCAAGTTTACCACCATAAACCATTGCATAAAGCCCCTGTCATTATCACTGCCAACCTGCCCTGCCCATCAACAGCAAACTAACCTGGAACAGGTGTCTACAGGAGCTTCAGCAACTTAAAATGAAAAATCATTACCACAGCATAGGACCCTCAGGCATTCACTAGTTTTTGGTCAACAGTCTACAGTGAGCGAGGGTGCTCGTTTTTAGTTTATAGAAGCCACTGGACACAGCATGCCTAACTCTCGTCCCTAAAAAAACATGAAGTGAGATACATTTTAGTGTCCTTTCCCTGTGCATCTAAATTCTGTTCAACCAAAGCCAGGTGTCTACTCCCTCCCCACCACAAGAGGGAGTGAGAGTGGATACTTCAGGTTCATCAGTAGTTGTGCACCATGGACCCCAAAGGCATACTCCCATCTTGAGTTCAGCAACCTCCTAACTTTGTTGCAGCTCTACTTGCAGCAGCTTTTCGCCAGTGCCTGAACACAGCCCCAATATCCAGGGCTAGAAGTGGGATCAAAACAAAAGTGTATAATAAAAAAATTAAAAAAAAGAAGGTTACCCAAGAAGCTAGCCAGTCAACATTTCCAAGAAGTGTGCAGGCATGGCTCAAAAGCTGTAAAGTATCTGCTTCCCACAGCATGCCACCAAAGTGGGTTGGTACCTCAGTGAGTTGATTATAGCCAGAAAAACCAAGACAGTCACAAGCTATTGGTTTTGCCAGAGCTTGTTGGCTGTATTGGATAAATGAGCAATAAGATTTTGTAGTGAATTAGAGTGGAGAACGTTTAAGTTCGAACATACGAGACTGAATCGAGCATTAGTAAGGTCTCTGTATTTTCATTCACTCCATTCTTCCCGCCATTTTCCACTGCAGTTGTGCACTCTGTATGACACTTCAGCTTTCTCCACTTGCATCTCTGCACCTCATCTTTCCTCTACACTCTCCTGCAAGCACTTCCTCACATCGCCTGTATTTCACTTGCAAGCACGGCTTTTTTTCCTACACCTTTTGCATGTTAATAGGTTGGCAGCTGTATATCTACTTTCGCACAGAGTAGAGCTTATAATCGAACACGTGACAATTTCTATGCGCGCTCTTCAGATGGCCACACGAAGGAAGAGACCTGGCACCAAAGGGTATTAAATATACGTTCTAGGAAACAAATAAAAAAATTTGATCATAAGGCAGAAAGGCTTCAGAGCTTGACCCAGGCCCACGCCCCTGGAGGAAGGGCGGGGGCAGCTGTGCCCCTCCCGCCCCCACCGGAGGCCCGTGGACAAGCCGCAGGTACCAGCTTGTGACTGGATGAAGCCCCGCGGGGTGGTGCGGGGGTCACATGCGCCTCACAATCCACTCAGGAATGCTTCATGTGATGCTCAGCTGAGGTGGGATCAGCACCCCGTCGTGCCGAGGGGAGCCCGAGAAGAGGGGGCCATGGTGGACTTAAAACCACTCCCATGTGGGTCTCCTTGGCAAGTCTTGAGAACGGGCCGAGTGCCCGAGGCCCTCCCCCAAACATTTCAAGAAAAGGTTTAGTACATTACAGTGCCCCTGATAAAGTACTGGCGCTTCTGAAGTGAACTCGGGAACAACCAACCCCCCCCCTCCCACGAGGTGGGCATGAGTGAACTCTGGAGTTTACATTTTGAAACTGGGGCTTAGTCCCCCACTGCTACATGTGGTGAGATTAAATGTTACACAATGTATGGGGAGGGGTAATCCCCACTCAAGGAGAGGGAAGTGCACACAGACAGAGGGTATAGCTCAGCGTGAAGCACCTATCTATCCCCCTATACCGCTCCCAATACATCCTCTACCCCCACTCTGACTCATCTCAAACCTCATCTACTACTCTTTCCACTGCACTACCCTATTTCTCACCTTATACCTCTAGCAGTATATCCTTTATCTCCACTGTCACTCCTCCCAAAACCCATACCACTGCTACGATCCCCAAAAGAACCCTTTCTAGACTCCTCCCTACTCCACCCCTCCTTGCATCATCTCATTTCTCTTACTACTGCGACCCCCAAACACAAGCCTTTCTAACCCTCCTGCTGACCTTGCCCCTCAATCGCACCTTTACTCATCCCAAGCCTCCTGCTGCAAAACATCCCCCCACTATCCTTTTCAACCCAAAGGACAGACTAGCGTCTCCGCCGCTCAAATTAACTCCATATTTTGCTATACTAAGTCACCACTAATCCTTTAGGGGTTCGGGAGTAGCGTGCTACTCGCCGAAAAGCGTTTAACAGGGGTAGTAAGCGCTATATAAATGCAATTACAATATGTTTTACGCACGGGAAAAGGGGCAAGGCCTGGAGTTATCCACACAGACGGGAAAGGGGATACACCTCCCAATGGGGATACACCTCCCAATGTGAAGCCTGGGCATAGGCAGGCATCGTGGGAGCTTTATCTTGTGCCCCATGAATACTGGGCAGGTAGACAGTGGGGATTGGGGCGAGTGAGATGAGTGGCACTGACAGGCTTTGGGGTTTACAATATACATGTTATGCACCCCCCCCCCCCCCCCTTACCCAAGTCCTGTCACGAGCCTCGTCTTTCGAGAGCTTTATCAGCGGCCCCCTTAAATCTTGCTGCTTCGGTAGCCGTTCTAGATTATGGTATAATATGGACTGTGAGCAGGTGGGGATAAAAGACCTCCATGGATGGGGCAGAGGGATCTGGTATTAAAAAAGCTATGGACGGAGGCTCCCTGTGGCTTACACGAGTGTATGGTCCCTAACTAGGCCGCAGGCTACGTTCCAGCTGTGTATTAAGAAATAAGGCTTCTATAAAGCCGAGAAACTGGAAGGCCTGTAGGGAGAGGTGGCGTCAGTCAAGAACCTCCTTTTAAAGCTAAGGAGTTTCAGAAGTTGACCAATGTCCACCATTTTATTGCTGCTGACCATGTAGCGAGATCAGCCCAGTGGTTCCAAACCGTGAGACCGACCTTTACTGGCCAGGGAGACGTTTTAAGGTAAGTGCGCGATGGGCACTTGCCCAGGACCCCCAGCTTTCCTGTGAAAGGACATTCCTCAAACTTTAGTGTACAAGTAAATGGTATTTGGCATGGGGTGCGAGTGGGTAGAAAAAGGGTAATACTCAGAATTGTTCTGAGGGGCCCAAAAACGTTACTTGCCGGGGTCCCCAAAATTCTTAAGCTAAAACTAAGTCATGTCAAGCGTGATCTGTGAGTCAGTGTATATATAAAAAAAAGTTAGACTACCGCGTTACAGACCTTAAATGACTATTTGAACTGGGGGTGCGCTAAGAAAAGTCTCCATTCCACACTACCTACTAGGGACCAGGCAGGTCAGAACCCCCTCCATGGAAAATCCCACAACTGCAGCCCCGCACTAAGCGCCAAGAGGCGGAGTGCTGCAACAGCCAAACATACGCACCAGCCTCCAAGAGCAAGGCACAAACGCCCGCGAAGCCCCGTGTCCTTAAGGCGACCCCCCCCCCCCCCCCAAAAAAAAACTCTAGAAGATTCTGCCATTAACACCCAGGTGCTCTCGCGTCACGCATCCCATCACAAGCACTGGCCTCCAAGCCCCAGCAGGTTTAGTGCAGTTACAACCTAGGTCGCTATGGACACAGTTTCCGGACCAAGACTAGTGCGCGATAGCCTAGTGCACTCTGGGGTTTTTAGGCATATCGTGCTTCCTTTGAAGCCGCCAATTATTAGTAGGTGAAGAGTTCTAGTCTGGAGATACTTCACTATAAGTTGCAGTAAGGTGGTCCCCCGCAGGGGGAGAGTTCCTTATTTGGGAGGTGGGGCACGAAACCCCAAGTAGATTCGCCTCTGTAACTCAGCTAGGAAGCCATCTTTACTACAGCAACCGTGCTTTCTGCATTAGCATGTGTGGTCGCAGCAACAGAACGGGGCGTTACTCAGGTTATTAACCTGTAAAATCAAAGCAACAATCCAGTGTACCATCTGGCAACCAATCGGAACAGCAACTGTCGCCTCAAGAAAGCGCCCAATCTGTGCTAGAGATGGAACACACCTGTACCAGGTTCAAGGTACTGCGCTCCCAGGTCTTCCACATCAAAGCACGGGCAGCCTATCCCGTCCTCTAGTGCGCTTTGAATTCTGGTACTTTTAGTCCTGAATTTAAAAATTGACTACAAGTACCGGAAACTAACCATAGATGAAGCTAGCAAACGTGGGCACTCAATACGGGCCCAAGGACTAGCTGTTTACGCGTGTCATCGCACCCCACCAAGATTCGTTATAGAAAACTCCTATACGAAGCACAAAACATACAATGTTCACCTAAACAAGAGCATCTGAAGTTATAATAGATAATTAGAGAATCAATAGTTACATAATTACAGAAAATATTACTTTAGAAGAAAACGTCAGCCAAAAACTGCTAGTCGGGCCGACACAGTGTTTAACAATCTGCTGTGACGGAGGTAGAAACCACTGTTGGCCTATATGGCCCAGAGGAAGAAGGCACGGTGCTAAATCGTTTCAAGCGTGAAAGAGCAGGTAGATGCGCGTGACATGTGAGACGGGTACTCACTGTTCTGAGCAGCAGCTGCCGCCGCCAAGAGCATCCACCAGGCAGCCCACCGCGCCACACTCTGCATCCTTCCACCAGCCATGCTGAAACCAGAACTGGGACCAGCTGCCCCACGCGCCCTCTTATAAGAGGCCCCTCGGGAGCATGGACACGCCCCATGGACACTCCAGCCTCTCCTGAGCACCGCCTTTGGACCAGTGGCTAAGGAAGCTTGCAAAGTACATGGAGGCAGGGCTTTAAGTGGGGCGGGTCCTTAAAAGCAGGCGCCGAGATGTAAATGTAAATGTGTGGGACTTGTAAAGTGGACCCTTATCGGGATTTTCATTTTCGCCCTCACTCTCAGAATGGAAGAGAAAATCTTAACTCTGCAGTAGTTCACTGTTTTTTATGTAACTTTTATTTTTTTGCAGTTCTGTATTACTAAACTGAAAATGTTTTTTACATGAGCACCAACAAGTACATAATTTATTTTTTGATAGGCACAGGCGGTTAAGTGATTTGCCCAGAAAAACAGGATGTTGGGCCGACACTGAGACTCAAACCTACTTCCTCATCTGCAAAGTTGGCAGCTCTAGCCTTTAGGCCACAACCTCTCGCGCAACAACTAAAGCATTTTCAACATTATCTACAACAAAGCCATAGTTGTATGTATGCATGTAGTATTTATTGTATGCAACTAACAACCTTAGACAAAGCCAATTGTCCTGGCTTGTTGTAGGTGTAATGTTACTTGTATTATATTTGTGGGGGCAATAACAGAAGCAGCAAAATACCCGTTGGGCGGCCAATTATGCTGAGCACAGATTTTTTGAAATGCCTGTTTTAAGCCACGCCCTTAATTATATAGGCCACGACCCCTGTGAGAGACCCCACAGTTTTTTCATCCAACTTAAAGCCCTGCATGAAGGGCCCACCCTCGGACTCTCTCGCGAGCTCTCAGAACAGGGCGCTGTGCTGAGGGGGCCCCTGAAGATTGGGGGCCGCCCCGCATTAGGGGGGGGCTTTGTTACCCCACTGCTTTGGACCCACTTATAGTACAATAGAAGAACCACCGAGAGACATTCTCTGAGGGCCACCTTATGCCCACGACTAGGGGGAACAGATTTTGATAAGCAAAATCTGGGAATATCCAGACATAAAAATAGACTTACTTCTATAGCCTGTCCCGATTTTTGCGTTGCCTTGAAAAGCTGTGCATTCCCTAGCTACGCGGCGGCGTACATAACATTACCTATGGCACGTCCTTCACCCTGAGCCCCCCTGTCTCCCCTCTGCTGCCGCGTGCACGCAGCTGACGTCCTCCTGCGCCCCTGAAACAGATACATTACTTAAAGAGAGTATACCTTTCAACTCTCATTTGCAGGACGACCTGACCTTTGTTCCCAAAACCATGTATTTTAACAATTACAGAAAGCACCGGGACAGTCCTCTGAACACCGGGAATGTCCAGGCAAATCCGTGAAATCTGGTCACCCTACCACGACTCGCTTGCAAACTAACCAGGACACCTTTCTAACTAAATAAAGGCTGACTCAAATCTCTGCAGAAGGTGCATGGCCCTACTGAGCTATCATTCCTACATGCAGCTCTCTGCAATGGCGGAATTACACATCACACTCGGGTGAGAACTAACGGCCGCAGGTTGCACGCGGATGCATGTAGCAGATGCTCAGACTCTCTCTCTCTCCCTCACTCTCCCCCCCCCTTCAGTTCCCTGGCACTGTCATGACTTCAAAAGGCATTCCGATGATCACGAGGGCTGTGGGGCAGCGATTATCCCTCACGCGCCATTGCCAGTCTATCCACGATGCTAGAATGATCCTACAACTCGACAGCCCCCGGCTCTGCAAACGAATACCGTGTTTTGTCCTCAGTTTCGTATCCTGAGCAGAGTGTCAGTGGCTATCAAACGAACATGAGTGACTATTGGCCAAATAAGCTCGTTACTTTTCAGGAATATCAGAACACACACGAGTTACAACTCAGAGGGAAGGGGCACTAGGTACTGTGACTGACATACTATGAGCTACTGAATGGCTGCGAGGCTGTTGTCACTGATTTTGTGAATGACTAACTAAGTGCCCCATTACGGTGTCGAGTGGAAGGCCATTTGACAGCTCCTTGGTGGCGTGCCACGGTTCCACCGTCATCTGAGGCATCGCCTCCCCGCTGTGTTATGATACAGGCGGCCCGACCGAAGCACAAGCGCTTTAGGAAAGATACACCTTGCGGTCGCATCTTAATTTTTATAAAGCGGGACCGCCGACTCCTTGTGGGGTCAGTCCAGTTTGCAACACGTGGGTCGCTCATCCAACCGGCTTCGTAAAGGGGCCCTAAGTGACCACGAGTCACTGAATGCTCACCCGAGCCACTCAAGTCCCTACTAGTGATTGTGACTGAGGAAGGCCAATCATAACAGTGATTATCAATTATGAGTATCGGAATGAGTGGCTGAGTGACTGCCTGCCAGACTTTAAAATCCAGACTTTAGAACTGAGAAACAAGCATTGGCAAGCCAATAGGTCTCGCCTCTGCAAGAGCTAATGGCTTTGCAAATGTGTTCTAGGCATGTTGTACACCAGTGTGGCTACTCTCCAGCATGGCTAAAAGTTAGACGCTTCGAGTAGAGTGGTGTAGAGTTGAGTGTCATAGATTGGAGTGGTGAAGATTGGAGTACAGTCGTGTGGAGTGTCACGGACTGGAGTGTCGTGCAGGGCGGGACTGAGAACAGCAACCACCCCTGGCAGATTGCTGCTCGACCGGCCCAGGGAGTGAGGTAGGGGGTGCTAACAAGAAGCACAGCTCCCGCTTTTGTTACCAGGGGGGCTGATATTGCAGCACTGCAGCAGAACTGGCCCCCAGTGACAAAATTGGCCTCCACGGCACAAAACCGGCCCTCACCCCATCAGCCCACTGGGGAAATGCCCAGTGCACACTATGGCCAGTCCTGCCCTGGTGTTGTGGAGTGTGGTAGAGTGGAGGAACATAGAGTGGAATAAAGTGTCATAGAGTGAAGGGGGTAGAGTGGAGTGTCATAGACTGGTATAGAGTAGGGTGTCGTGGAGCTGTGTAGAATAGAGTACAGTCATAGAGTGGAGTGGAGTAGACTGGAGTGGCATAGAGTGGAGCAGAGTGGCCTTGAGTGAAGTGGTGTAGAGTGGAGTGGCATATAGTGGGGTAGAGTGTCAGAGTGTAGTATTGTAGAGTATCGTAAAGTGTCCTAGAGTGGAGTGGAGTAGACTGTCATAGAGTGCAGTGGCATAGAGTGGCATAGAGTGCAGTAGAGTTCAATAAAATAGAGTGTCACAGAGTAGAGGGGCTCAGAGTGGCGGGGTACAGAGTGGTGTAAAGTGTTGCAGAATGGAGTGCTGTAGAGTGGAGTGGCAGTGCCATGGAGTAGCACAGACTGGAGTAAGGTGGCAGGGAGTGTCATAGAGTGTAGTAGAATGGCACAGAGTGTCGTAGAGTGGTGTGGTATAGAAAGGAGTGGCACGGAGTGGCCTAGATTGAAGTGGCATAGAATGGAGTATGGTTGTAGTGTAGTTCCTATATTCCCAATAGGCTCTGCACATTGGAATAATATATCCTATAGATATGACGTAGGACTTAGGCCAGTAGGTCTCTATTGAAAATACAAAACTTAATTGTGAGTGCCAGCTAGCTCAGCAGTCACTAGAAACTTTCTCAAATTCACAAGAAGGGATTAGCTTCTGACAACCGCATAATCAAGACACGTTGTTTCCCTAGGACTGGAATAACTATCTTCAGAGTCGTGGAAACAATAGATAAGTATTTCACTCAGTCAATCGTGCATGCTTCGTTTCTACAGAGTTTGCAAGAAATAGTGAGGCAGGCGTTTTCAATAAAAGGTTTATTGAACAGTCTTCTTTCTCATGCAAGAGAGGTGAACTGCTACAATCGTTAGACAGAATGCAAAGTATAATGCTTACAGCAAGAATTATAAAATAATACTGTAATAGCATTGTATGGTTTCTAAGCCATATAAAAATACATACATAAATAACACAGGCTAAAATACTCAACTGGTGCTTCTAAAATACGCCTACCCCAATGTACCTAACCTAGGTCTAGTACGAGGGAAGAAGTAAGCATGGTCTTTAGCATACGTTTAGTTTTTGTCAAGAATCTACCAACGGTTTCTCTAGGTTCTAATCAGCTCCATACCTTAGAATGAAGGAGGTCTGGTATCTTTGTCTCGGGACTCGATTGCCCAACACCCCGCAAGGGGAGTCAGAAACACTGGAGCTGGATTTCTCAGCAGAGGAGGGCAGCTTCCTGATCAGTGCGTCAGCTGGAGAGTCGGCTTCCTTCGGTACATGCTGTAGCGAGCTGCGTCGGGCAAGTAGGTCGTCTAAGTGCTCCGAACCACCGTGCTTTCCCATAGCAAGTGAAGGGATATTTATACCTTGAAGGTGTTTAGGAATGCCAGTATTGACGTAAAATCGGGCATATGAACGTCATGAATGAACCCCTAAGGCAGTGGTTCCCAAACTTTTTTGACCCGCGGCTCCTTTGACCAATTGGCCATTGGCCGCGGCTCCCCATTACATTACAATTTTTTGATGGTGGGTGAAGAATGTAAGGTCGAACTCGGTAGGACTTCCATTTTAATCCCTGAAAATAATAGGAATGTCCTGCACCTTGGCGGTAAGTACAAGTGAGAAAATGGAGATTTAACTGAATTTGGGGACCCTCTTCATCAAACCCATGAATATAATCTAACTGACATAGTGCTTATAAGTTTAAGTGTGAGGCTAGTTAGCCGAAAGTGTGTGATAAATGCATATTGCAAGCTCCGGGTTAGTAAAAGTTTCTATTTATGGTTATTTCTGGAACCGGTTTCAGAAACAAATATAATAGACATAAATAATTTAAAAACAAAATGACTGCTACATCACACCCCTGTGACATTTGGCAACCACTGAAAGGTTACCTACAGTCCCATACCATTGACCTCAGAAGGAACGACATACACCCGTACATTGCTAATTGATTTTTCCACGTGTTGGCCGGGTATTGTGTACAACCCGGTGGAGAAGTGTGGCTCAATGGTTAGAGCGGCAGACCCTGATGCAGAGGTCTAGTCCGGGACCAGGGTTCAATTCCCCGCCTCGGCGGGTCTTGGGCTCAAAATTCCACGGACCTGATAATTCTCGCCTCGGTGCCTATTCCAATCATGGAGTCCCACTCTGCAACTCTGGGCAATAGCTTGCTTAATCTCCACAACGGCCCCCCCAACGCTAAGGATGCCTGGCCTCCACCTTGGGGGTGCCCAGGAGTGGGCACCTCACAAGGAAAGCCAGGATGGGTTCCACAGCGGTATTCGTACAAGCGCCTTGAGACCCTTGTGGGTGAGTAGCGCGCTATACAAGCATCAATTTTTACAATTTTAACCCAAGATATTCCTTGTGAGGGTAAAGAATGTACCTCTATACCAGTAATATTGCTTTGATTGTACTTCCTGAGATTGCTGCTATCTACTTACTATTTCTATTTTACTTGATTAAGTATGCAGAATATGCTCCTTTGTATTAGTCTTTTGTTTGGTGTTGTCTGTAATGAGACGTCTCTATTCAACATCTTAGTAACTGCTGGCTCTGCCAGTATGGTTCACTGTCTTGTTCAACTATGCGCTTGGTTGTAATGTCTTTGAAATACTAAAAAATATATATTTAAAAACAATGACTGCATTCTAATTGTCCAGGCACACCTACGAGAGTTCCTATATCCGTTTCCAGGTGCTCAGTGCTCTCACTACCCGACCCGTGCACTGCTCTCCTTGTGAACTAACTGAAGACAGGCTGCTGCACGCAGCCTCCGATCAGGGCTCGTGAGGAGTTAGAAACTCTTGCTGACTTCCTTCCTCCCTCCCCCTCCCTGCATCCGAAGGGCCTAAGGCTGCAGCAGCAGAGTGAGAGGTGACGTGCATACAAATGGCCATTGTAATTCCTGATTGATTCTTTTAGCAACTGCGACCGTGGCGCCCCTGGCTGGATTTAGTGGCGCACCAGGGCGCCGCGGCGCACCAGGGCGCCGCGGCGCACAGTTTGGGAACCACTGCCCTAAGGAATAGATGTTCATTGTACAACTACTTGAGTTCATGGAGAAATTAATATTCAAGCAAGGGGAAGTCCCTAATGGCTTAAGCTGGTTTTCCAAGAAATCGTTGAGACGTTTGGTGAACAGATGGAAGTAGCCATGCCTGTATTTGGGTTGCATGGGCTATGCCTAAAGAAGGGCTTGATTCCTAAGCCTATATAAGGGCAACGTGAATTGTACCTATATAAGAGCATGAATCGGGAAAATTCATTCGGAATCTAAAACGCCATACAACACCCACTCCACTTTCTTATGTGCAACATTACTAAGTTCTAAACACATTAAACATTTCTAAACATGATGTGTTAAAACCCACCCAAAACACATAAAAATACAATGGTACTGGTTGTACACAAAAGCGCATTGGTGCTGTACGCATTCACAGCAATGTTTCATTCTAATCATAGAGTTGTCATTTGTAAATGCTGTCTGAATGAACATTTTTACCGGCTCTGGGGTCAGCGTTACCTGTTCGCCACATTTCCAGGTCTCCAGCCAGCTCTGCTTGCCCCCGCCGCCGCAGACCATCCGCGGCCACTGAGAGGGGCAGGGCAGGACAAACTACAATTCCCAGCGTCCCCTGCTTCGCGGGGACGCCGCCTGACAGCTGGGGCTTCCGCCCGGAGGCGTACTTCAGACAGCCCTTCCTCCGGTGGAACGGGGAACATTTTTACCGGCTCTGGGGTCAGCGTTACCTGTTCGCCGCATTTCCAGGTCTCCAGCCTGCTCTGCTTGCCCCGCCGACGCAGACCATCCACGGCCGCTGAGAGGGGCAGGGCAGGACAAACTACAATTCCCAGCATCCCCTGCTTTGCGGGGACGCCGCCTGACAGCTGGGGCTTCCGCCCGGAGGCGTACTTCAGACAGCCCTTCCTCCGGTGGAGCGGGGAACATTTTTACCGGCTCTGGGGTCAGCGTTACCTGTTCGCCGCATTTCCAGGTCTCCAGCCAGCTCTGCTTGCCCCCGCCGCCGCAGACCATCCGCGGCCGCTGAGAGGGGCAGGACAAACTACAATTCCCAGCGTCCCCTGCTTTGCGGGGACACCGCCTGACAGCTGGGGCTTCCGCCCGGAGGCGTACTTCAGACAGCCCTTCCTCCCGCGTCGCGGGACGCATGCGGGCTGAGCCGGCCTGAGCCCGGGCAGAGGGCGGGCTGTCTGTGGCCATCAGAGGCCAAACGAGGCTGGGCTGGGCCATGGACCTTGGTTGTTACGACCCCTAAACCCCACAAACCTGTAAGACTTTTTTGCTTTAAATTGTGAGTCATTCAGTTAGGTTTTATTGATGTTGTGGCTTATAACTGAACCTGTGTAAGCAATAGTGGTTGGTTTTGTTTTAAATTGCATCGTATTCATCTGTTAGATCCCTATAATGTCCAAACTTAGGTCGGCAAAGACCCCTCATACGACGAGCACTGTGGACAACAACTTGGTAAAAGTAGTAAATAAAATTAATAAAGAGAGGCGCCTTTCTTTAAATCGGATAAGTCCTCCGGCTTCATCTACAAGTCAGGGCGCCCCCCCGGTTACTCCCTCACTAGAACGCAGTTGCATAGAAGACCCGCGAATAATCATTGAACATGATTCATCTGCACTCATAGTACAAACTCAGGTGGAGCGGTATAATCCTCTGGATATTTCACTACAACCCTCCCCGACATGTACGCCGGCACCCTCCCCGGTACGGAGAGTAGTTAGAGCCTGTAGGAAGCAAGCTGCTAAGCGGGGGAATAGGAAACCTCAAAAAGCTGGGTCTACATCCATTAGCTCTGGGGGAGTAATCGATACCTCAACCCAGGTCGAGTTGTTTAATTTGAACCCTGATCAAATTGATTTGCTGGCTACTATTATTGAATCCAAACTAGAAATCATGATTAAACCTCTTGTGGCAAAACTAGATGAGGTAACAAAGGAAGTAACCAGATTGGGTGGCCTTTTGAACTCTCATCTAACCCAGATTAAAGTAAATCAGAGTGTAAAGGCCGACGAAAACATAAACAAGGAAGCTGTTGTATCCCGTGAGGGGGGGAAGAGGCTGACTCATACTGCACACACAGTTCAAATTGCTCCAGTCAGCAATCGCCCCCTTTACCGGCCACTATTTGCCAACCATCTGTACAAGTTACTCAGCCACCGCTCATGACTCCTAGTAACCAATCTACTATAATAGGGAGAAACAATGAAGGGAGGAGTGCAGTAAAGAAAAGATGCTCAGTTAATCTGCCACCAGATTGCGCACCCTACATAGTAGTACTTACAAATGTACCAGAGGGGGATTCCTATCTTAGTGAGTCGAGGCCGGAGACCCATGACTCCCTAAAAAATAAATGTTTATCATGGTTGAACAGGAATTGTAGGTTTCCCCTTGCCTTTTCCAACGACATTATATCAACCCGCAGAGTCAGCTGGATAGGAAACTCTAGGAAAAATGGTAGGGGGGACTGCATCATCGTTAACTTTAAGTATCCGCAGCATGTTGCTACAGTACTGCTTAGAGCGGCCTCCCTATTAACTAGTGATAACATCGTATGTGCACGCCCTCTTGGTTTCATTTATAATTATCTTAATACTACCACACATCTAAACACTGACCAGCGTAAACCATTTCAACATCTCCCTAAGCACTGCTTTGTTACCCCTCCTCCCCATTTTGGAATTCAACCACCAATCAGTCAGGACCCATACTGCTATAGGCTGTCCAGGAACTATAACCAATTTGATCAACCCCTCCCACTGGCCAATCGATATGCCCCTCTAGCTTCTTTGGAGGAAAATGATTGACAGCCAATCGATCAAAGGACTAATATAAAGCCTCCTCACCCTATAGCTAGAATAATGACTTGGAACATTGCTGGCATTAAGGCTAAAGTAGGGAATGATACCTGGACTAATTCACTAAAAACTTATGACATTATAGCTTTTCAATAGACTTGGGACCAGACTAATAGCTTTTCTTTGGATGGGTACAGACACTTTTCTATTACAGCAACATGCAGTGCGGCTGGTAGAGCCAAGGGAGGTTTACTAAGTCTATTCAAACTTGACTTAAATGGCACACTAAGCCAGTGTAATTCAGGTTCTCAGAACTGTTTAATTGTTGAGTTATCATATTCTGATACTCCCAAGTTTTTTAAATTAATTTTTATAATTCATGTGCCAATGAATGTACCAGGACTAACCTAGACTCATTGGAGAAATTTTTGTCAGTCTATAGTACAAATTTGAATACTTTTGAATTAATATTCTTAGGGGACTTTAATATCCATCCCTGTAACCAACTGTGTGCCAGTAATGAAATAGAAGGTCCACCATATTCTTCATCTATGCATTTTGAACATTCTAAGAGGGGGGAAGCACTTGAAAATTTTCTGGCGAGATGGAATCTTTACGAATCTGGTTGCGGGGATAGTGATCCTAGGCCCCCTACTTTTAAAGGAACAGACGAAGGCACTATAATTGATTATATTTTTATGACTTCTTTTATGTTGTGTAAGGTACTAAGATATAAGACGGAGGTATCGGTCTTTAGTGACCACAACCCAGTGTTAATAGAGATAAAGTCTGTGGATCTATTAACCCTGAAATCTGTAACTCATAAGGGTGGTCAAAGCGTGGCTGTAAAAGATCAAGGTCGGAGGCTAAAATGGTCAAACATAGTCCCTGAAACCTTTTTGCAGGAAGTTTTGGAAAAGGTTGAGGACGATGTGGCCATATGCCTTGAGAATCAGGCCCAAAATACAGAGGTGGTCACTGCCTTTGATAATATCTGTAGACAAATTAATTTAACTTTACATGTAGGCCCTAGTCAGAGGACAAACCATGGTAAAAGATGGTTTGACAAAAAATGCTCTAGGGCACACAGAGTTTTACTGACGGCCCTAAAAGCGACCCCTAAGGACAGAGCCCAAATAGCTATTCTAAGATCTGCTTATAAGAAAGTAATCTTAGAGAGGAAAAAGGAGTTGAAAGATGAGGCCTGGTCACAATTACTTGCCCCTGAGACTCTTAGAGACAGTGGGCTGTTCTGGAAAATTGTAAATCAACCGTTATTCTCTGGAGAGGAGAACACTCCCCTTGAGTCTAACATTCCAGACGAGGGCTGGATATCTAATTTTGAGGAAATATACTCTACCCCAGGCCCTGAAAGTCGAATGGCTAATACCCATGTTGGATCTGTAGGGTGCCAGGTGATTTTTGAGGCTGAAGAGATTGAAAGAGCTATTGAGCTGACATTAAAAAATAAGGCCCCAGGCCCCGACGGGGTCCCCGCGGATGTTTTTCAGTGCGCCCCAAAATTCTGGTCTAAGATCCTGTGTAGTGTTTTTAACGCTTTAAACCAAAATAATATACCGGTCTCATGGAAAAAATCCATTATTATACCAGTCTTTAAGAAGGGAGATAGGCAGGACCCCTCTTGTTATCGACCTATCTCTCTAATAGATTCCTCGGTCAAAATTTTAGGGCGGGTAATCTTGAACAAAATTACAGACTGGATCAATGACAGAGGGCTCCTGTCCAATTTACAGTATGGGTTTAGAACAAAAAGGAGCACATTAGACCAATGCCTTAACTTGCAAATGTTAGTGGACAAATTTACCAAGGTCAAGGAGGGGTCAATGTACCTGGGGTTCATGGACCTCTCTTCGGCATTTGACCTTGTAAACAGGGCCAAGCTATGGCAAATCTTAATCAACATGGGTCTTGATCGGGCCTTAGTTGACCTCCTGGCAGACTTATATTCTGGCCTTTTGGCCTCCGTCAGGGTTACTGCCGAGGGGCGCTATACTAGTTATTTTAACTCGGAAAGGGGGGTCAGGCAAGGGTGTATCCTGGCCCCGCTTCTTTTTATGGGATATATAAATGCCCATGAACCTGCTCTAAAGGAGGCTACCCTTGACATACCGCGCATAGGGGAACTGGGTATCCCAGTTCTCCTCTACGCGGATGACGCTGTCCTTCTTTCACGGACAGGGGTTGGATTACAGCGGCTTCTGGATGTATTTGGGAACTTTATGGGACCCTTGGATCTTAAAATAAATGTAAAAAAGTCCCAAATCATGATTATGGAGAAGTGCTCTAGGAAAAAGCAGTCTAAAACTTTTTTCTGTGGCAAAGAAGAACTTAGCAGGGTGCCCACATTCCCCTATCTGGGGATTACATTTGATGAGAGAGGGAATTGGGGCCCGCAGCTTAAAAATAGAAACATCTCCTTTGCAAGAACTACCTCTGCACTCCAGGGCTTTACGAAAAAACTTGGGGCTAGGCCTATAGCAGCACTAATGAAGATCTATAAGGCAAAATGCCTCTCAGTAGCCACATATGGCAGCTCAATATGGGGATCTAGTTCCCCTGATTGTTTACAGGTGACCGAAAATAAATGTATGAGATCAGTCCTTTCAGTGCCACAGTCTACGCCCTCATATACTATCCATTCTGAATTGGGGGTAGGCTTTATTTCTGACATGATAAGTATGGCTCCTGTATTATGCTGGTTGAAGACCTGGATGAACCAGGAAATCTCCCTGAACCACACTATCATGAAAGATTGTCTCCTTATAGAAAACTATAGCAAGAGTGAGTGGTTGACTTACATTAAAAATACCCTGACCAAACTTGGGAGACCGGAGCTTTTCTCCTCTCCGGAGTTAATAAGACTAAAGGATATTGCTCTAATTAAGGGAGCAATGGTAAATTTGCTGTCTCTGGAGAGAGAGGAACGCGAATTAAAAAAACCTACTGTAAGGGCTAATCTCATTATTGCCAGTTCATGTGGTCCTGAAACCTACCTTAATGTGGTGAATCGTCCCTTCCATAGGTTTCTCCTAACCCGTTTCCGTTTAAATTTGATACACTTGAATTTAGGACTGTTTCCTTCCTGGAGTACCCCCGAAAAAGCACCGCCGTGTTCCTGTGACAACTTTTCCATCCAGAACACATTGCATTTTTTGATGTTCTGTCGTCACTACATGGAATTAAGGATGACATTTTTGGTCCCAATACTTAAGGAGGGGGGCTTTCTGCAGGTCAAGCCTGCCCTCCTTTACTTGCAATTATTACAGTCCTCTAGGATCATGTTTCATGTTGCAAGCTTTTTGGTGGGTGCTGTAAGGATTAGAAATAAGAAAAATTGTTTGACTAATTGTACAGAAATACATTTGGATGTATATATTTATGATGATTGTACTCCAAAAATTGTCAGGGGGGTACTCAAAAGGGTTAATGTTTTTATTCTATTTATTGTGTTTTTAATCGATGAAACTTTCATTGTATGAATATTCCTGGATGATTTTTAATTGGACTATGACTCTGTTTTTATTCTGTATTAACGAGTGTATTTAATTGTATATTTTGTATAGTTCCATTGTCTTTTTATGATATTGATTTATCGAAATAAAGTATTCTGACTGACTGACTGACTGAATCACAAAAATATTTTTATGAAATGGCTCGTTAATACAGAATAAAAAGGTGCCGAAACCATTCCATGTCATATTACATATAACTGTTGGTATGAGGATAAGGTCAAATATTGTCTCTGGAAGTTTTTCAAAGAATTCTAGTTCTCTATGAATAGTTCTACTTTAAGCAGATTACTTTGTGCCCAAAATATGAAAAATACAAATTTGGAAGTATTAAACTTCATAGAACAAAGAGTTCCAAAGTTAGAACTTTGTTTTGAAAAATGAAGGTCGAATTCAAAGTCTCTCAGAACACTGTGTGCCGAATCAAAAGTCAGTGTTATTGTTTGGAGAAAACATAAAGGGCCAGATGTAGGTAATTTTAATTTACCACCTCTTAAATACCGAATCATACCGAATCGGTATTTAAGAGGTGGTAAATATGAAGGGGGAGATGTAGGACAATCCAGATGGTTTTTTTCTGAATCGGTAAAATTCGGTATTTACCGATTCGGTAAATACCGACCGGTAATGCCCATTCATTCCTATGGGCTTTGAAGCCCATAGGATTGAATGGGCATTACCGATTCGGTATTTACCGAATCGGTAAATACCGAATTTCACAAGGGTGCAGGGGGTGTCACTTTGACACCCTCTGGCCCCCCAAAACAGGCTCGGGTGCCATGTGGCAGGCATATATGCCCCAAGGGCAGGTCTGCCTGTCACATAGCAGAGGTGTGCATGCACACATGTGCATGCACACCGGAATCGGTATTTTACCATCAAATTGGATTTGATGGTAAAATACCGAATCGGTAAGGCTTGTGGGACTCAGAAGAGTCCCACCTACATCTCAAATTTACCGAATCGGTAAAAATACCAATTCAGTAATTTACAGAATCGGTAAATTTACCGATCGGTAAATTTACCGATTCTGTTAGAATATGCCCCCTACATCTCAAAATCCATTTACCGGTCGGTAACGGACGAAATCGGCCGTTACCGACCGGTAAAAGCCTACCTACATCTGGCCCCAAATCTTCTAAGTCTGTAAAGAATTCGTCTACCATTGTTGGTGAAAGTTAGATTACCTTGTTAAGAAGATCAACCACACATAGATGTGAAGTGGTCACATTAGCAATGTTCATAGTGGATGATACCTGTGTGCCTGTTTCCTCTCGTACCTTACTGTCTGCAATTTGCGTCTGTGAGATCTCAATGAATGCCGTCATCAGAATTAGTTGCCGCTGGGGACAACACAGTGCATGGGTCGTTAATGGTTCAAGCAAAGTATCAACATCCGTTGGCATGACTGATGGGAGTGTCAGACATGTGTCTAGCACTCATTCTTCTCCGCATAGCAGGCAGCGCAGAATAGGTAAGATGCAATCTTTCCAAATTGGTCTGAATGACAGAAACCATGTGGTATTTAATTCTCTTAAACAAGTTAATCCCAAAATTTGAACAATGCGCTCACAACACTTCACCGCCAGTAGAGTTGTCTCCATGGTGAACTGGGTGTCACTTGTGGATTGACTTGCCATATCACAGCAGTTGGAGCTAAAATAGTATCCCTACAGCAAGTCCCAAAATGAGAGGCAATCCGCCAAACACAGAGTGCACAAAGTTTGGAAATATTCCTAGGACTGCTTCAAAAGATGCTAACAGTCCATAAAATACTGTCTTAAATACATGTACAATACCACTCGTATCAGACATGTTTAAGATATGACTTAACATTTCCGAGAAATGTATAGGGCAATTTGTAGTTAAGAGGGCATGTATCTCTGCAGAAGTCCTTGTGACTTGCAGATCATAGGTCTCTTTGGCTGAGGTCAGTGGCACAGTTTTCTGTAAAAGAATGGCTTTCATTCTGCTTAAAGTATCAATTCGTATAGGCGAGATGTTCAGTGAAGGCCATAACGGCGACTCCCGGTCTGTCTTAGTTTTTGGAAACAATACTTGCATACAGCAAGTGACCCTGGCTGACACAGTTACTAGATATGGTAAACCGGGCAACATGCCACAGCAGCTGTAATCATTCAACATAATGTAACTTCCATTTGAAAGTTGTCCAAAAAGTGGATCAATCACCGCAGTCTGAGAACCTTGCATGTGGCAGGATAAGTTGTTAGAGGAACCATCGCAGGCCCCGTGTAGGCTTATACCCTGACAAAGAAGAGAGCGGCTTAGTGCGTTTTCACAGTTTTTCCCGCTAAGAAACACTTCACGACCCCCCACTCCAACATCTGTAAGTGTACAGTAATTTTCAGGATGTCTTGATGTATTCTTTACCCAACCTTTCATATGAGCCTGCTGGTATGTGTTTTAGGCGATATTGAAAATGGAAAATTGTAACAGGCAGAGTGATTGTTCCATGTAAAATCCATTTTGTGGCTGGTTTTTCAGCGACAGTAAATGGCAATCTTTCCAGTTTTTCAGTGCTCAGCATCGTATAGTCTGCTCCCCTCTGTGCCAGTTTGATCTGTTTATCAGTGAGATTGAATTCTGCAAACAGTGACGTAGTATTGATTAAACGCCAAGGCACATAACCTGAACGTAGGTTTTGCAACGTCCAGCCTAATAGCATAATTGAACGTAATTGCGACTGACCATGTTGCCTCATGACTGTAACGGGGGAGGTAGTGAGAGGCTGGAGACTTTGTCTTGGTAAGGCAGGTTTTATTTTTACATATAGCTTTTTCCGGCGAAATGTCAGTCTTTCCCGGGCAAACTCTGAGGGATCCGTGGTGAGGCTGTCTTTGTGGTGTCCCTTCTCTTTTCGCAGTCGCCCTCCTGGCAGCTCCTTGGGACCCTCTCTCGATGTGGCCGTGTTGAACAAAACACAAACAGAAGGACCGTTACTCTCACGTCCTCATACTGTGTAAATCCCAAGGGGAACCGGGGAAGTGAGGGACACCGCTGACTGGTGCTGTATGCTGCAGGCAATAGTGGAGGTTTCGTGGTGGAGAAAGAGTGAAGGGAAAGGAGGTAGACAAGGGGAGCGGGGTTCCGGTATAGTTACACTATGTACACCTATGAACAACCGGCCGCACTGAGACTACAGTGCCTCCGGATCTATGGCGGAACTGAACTCCTCCTCCCCGCCCACCTCGAAAGCTTCTGCCGTACCTGTGATAGCCACACTCCTCCCTCGGGAGTGTGGCACGGCGAAGCGTGAATCCGTTGGCCTCCTGGCTCGTCTGCTTCTCCTCCTGGCTTGCACCGTCCTTTGTTTTCGTCTACTTCCACGCTCCTCGCTCCGTCTTCTCCGTTGTCGTCACACGCCAACTGGTGTTCTTCCTGGTCTTTACCCGCTGCCGTGAGATCCGCGTCACGCTGGGATGGATCTTCGTTTGTGGTACACGCCTACTTAAAGGCACCGCTTTGACTTCTCTCCCTTTGCGGTAGTGGCTGCCAAGGTTCCTGGTAGTCCTGAGGGGAAGGAGGGGAGGAATCCGTGAGCCACCATTCGTCTTGTGTGTCCACTCTCTCATGACGGTGTACCTCGTTACAATGACCAAGTCCTGTTCCATGATGTCTATGGCAGAGGATACTATGCTGTCCAAAGAATATATCCTGGATGACAGAGTCGTTAACCCATTGTCAACTACAGAGAGAGTTTTCTCTAAATGAATACAATCAATTTCTCGTATTCTTTCTGCAGTCTCTGCTTGCGTAATCTTCAATGCGGAAAAACAAAGGAGAGAGCAAGGGATGATGCCCACTCCAAGTGGGCAGAAGGTACTCCTGTTCCCCTGGACAAGGATATGAAAAACAAAAGAAGGAGTATGCTCCGGCGTGTCAGGTGGGGGTCAACACTAGGAAAGGAGAAATGTTCCTTTTCTTTAATAAACCCCTCACTCACCACCTAGTGGTGACATGCTTCATCATCGGGGTCCACCCTGGTGGCCTAGCGTCACCAGGGTGTGCTTCGACACCTGAAATACAGTGGAGCGGGTTTGTGAAGTGTAAGTGCAAAAAAAGGGTGATGTTAAAAAATGTCCTGGTTTGTCTTTCAAAATTGAGTTTTATTAAAAAGCAACTGGACAATATTAAAACAAAATGCGAGATACTGGAAGGGGGAAGTTACGACCTACGTATCTCTCTATGTGTTGGTGGTGTTTTTAGGTCAACATGTTTCTACCATATGGGATAGTTCCCGGTATTCTTCAGGACCAAAGGAGATGGACGGTATGAGCCTCCTAAAGGACTCACCCTATCCTAAATCCTTGTGCAACCTGAGGCACAGTGTGTCTCGGTAAAAATGCTCACAACGTTGTGGAGCAAAAATTAAAACAAAAACCTGTGGGGAAAAAAGAAATGAGTTGGCGTTAGGCGCAAAGCGTTATTACTAGCCTGTAACGTCGTGCAGATTCTTAGTGCAGTCATTCTGCATGCCACAGTGGTGATTATAGGACCTCAAATTATTGATGAGCATTGTGATATATCGTGGGTGACCGCTTATTATTAGGCCAGTAGGAGATATATCAATATCTGGTAGGTGCGTGCTAAATCACATGCAGATAGTACCATTTTATCGCTGAGGTTAGTTGGATAAAAGAAAAAATATAAGCATATTATCTTAGCAGCGCGTGGCTATTGTGACGCGCAATGTGGTTTATCACGAGTCAAACTCTGGTGGCTGGGGGTGACTCCAAGTGAATAGACAGACAAGACTGACAGAACATGGATTACACAGAAGGTGACAAAAATATAGGATGGCGGGGGTCAGGCTTACTATTTTTGTTTTTGTTTGATGCCTCGTCGGGCAGGGGGTAGGTACATCACGCGATACAACGTACTCTAAATAAAGAGGTGTTGTGTCCGTGATTCAGATCAAGACAATAATATGGCGGTATAGCGGTAAACAGACCGCGCGTGTAAATGTGCACGCCGGTAAGAATGGTCAATTACTTACAGTTGTCTGGCATGGAGTATGGCCCGTTACCTACATCTACCGTCCGCTGCTCGGCTGCAAATGCCGGGCGGGCTTCAATGGTAGATAATGCTTGCTTCCGGGTGCGGTCACGTGGGTCCGCGTCACCGGGGGGGGGCGGGGTTGGAGTATGGCAAGCCGCCGAGGCCCTCGGTTGCCATAGATACGCAGTACGCGCTGGAAAGTAGAATGCAGGCGTCATTGCCTGCGTGAGGGCGAGGCGAGGGTTGGCTGTTACGAATACTTAGTAGGTCGTAACGAGTATAGATGCTAAAAAAAGTTTTTAGCATGAATACGAATGATTAAACAATGGAGATACCGATGAAAACAAAAAGGCGGGTGAAATCACTCTTAAGGGATGGGTCTTGAATATAGACCTAGGACTTTGTGGTTGTGTCAAATGGACAATAGTCCATGTAAAACGACATTGTTATTAGAGAAAAGGGTGACTGCAACGTGAGATTGTTGAGAACTAGGGGGACGGTCACATTGTTGGGTGGCCCAGAATTGTGTATCTGGAATTTGGCAGGTAATCTGAACAAGATGCTCATTAGTCTCGACACAGTGCCAATGTGCACAGTCAATTGTTGGGTGGCCCAGAATTGTATATCTGATATTTAACAGGGAATCGGAACAAGATGCTCATTTCATCACAGAGGTCCACGGAATATTATCGTTCAACCCCTGTTTATGGGTCGCAAGCCTGTAAATCCAACGCTGCTCTTTCTCGAAGAGGCGGGATTGTACATTAGGGCCTGGTTGCAGTTGCTCTATGACTGTCCATTTCATGTCATTAGGGGTGTGATTGGCTGTCAGGAAATGGTCGGTCAGTTTTGTAATGTTTTTCTTGCAGCGTATTGTGCTTCTGTGTTCACAAATCCGTTGCTTGACTTTACGGGTCGTCATCCCCACGTAAGGCTTCCCGCATGTACAGGTGATTAGATACACAACATTGCTGCTGTTGCAGTTCGTGTGGCTCCTTTGTTCCCAGATCTTGTCCCTTTCGAGGTTTAACGTTTTGGTGTTTTCCGTAAGGTGGCAGACACTGCAGTCGCCACAACGGGAATGACCTGTTACAGGTGGTAGCCCCCATAGTTGCGTGAGCGTGGGGTTGTTGCTCTCGAGGGTCTTCTTTGGTCTGGTATTGACCAGACTATCCTTCAGGCTTTGCGCCCGTCTGTAAGAAAAAAGTGGCTTGTCCCAATTTAGGTTGCCGGAATTGACCATGGACCAGTGTTTATTTATGCTTCGACTGACTTGGTTTGAGATTGCGTTGTAAGTGGTCACGCATGTCAATGGAGTTGCTGGTTGGTTCCTCACGGTTTCTTCCAGGAGGGTATCCCTCTGTTGGTTCCTCGCTCTCTTTTGACATTTGTTAATGATCTGTGTTGGGTAACCACGGTTTCTCAGCTTGGTTGTTAGTTCTTCTGCCTGGCTCTTGTAGTCAGTCAATTCGCTGCAGTTTCTGCGTAGACGCAGATATTGGCCGTATGGTAGATTTTCCCTTAATGGCCGTGGGTGGAAGCTCTCATATCTTAGCAAGTTGTTTTTTGCTGTTGGTTTGAAGTGGGTCTTTGTTGTGAGCGTGTCATTCTCCCTTTGGATTTCTATGTCCAAGAAAACCATTGTTTTTTTATCCATGCTGTGGGTAAAGTGTAAATTGGGGTCACAGTTGTTAAGCCAAGTGATGAACGCCAGTAGAGATTCCTGGGAGCCTTGCCAAATGGTTAGAACATCGTCAATGTATCTCCGCCAGAATTTGATATTGTCAAAGTAGGGATTGTTGGGTGTTAAGATATATTTCTGTTCGAAGTCGAATACATAGATCCCCGCTACGCTCGGTGCGAAGACACTGCCCATGGAAGTGCCCCCTGTCTGGAGGTATAGTGTTCCTTCGTGTTCGAAAAAGTTCCGTTTCAGGGCTAGTGTGGCACAATTGATGATAAATTCTTTGGGTGTGCGGTAGTCCCAAAGGGTTTCTTCCAGCGTTTTTTTCAGTACCTCTATGGTGGCATCCTGGGGAATGTTAGTATATAGGCTTTCAATGTCCAAGCTTACTAGGATGGTATCTTCTTCCAGTTTGATGTTCTTAAGTAATGTAAGTAAGTTCTTGGTGTCCCTCAGGTATGTGGGTGTCTTCTGTACGATGGGCTTCAGAAAGAAGTCACAAAACCTCGAAAGGGGTTCCAACAGTGAACCTATGCCTGAAACAATTGGTCTTCCTGGGGGGGGCATTTTGTTCTTGTGCATTTTTGGGACCACATAGAAATAAGGTACTTTGGCATCTGTCTTGCTGAGGTAGTCAGCCTCCTGTTTGGAGATGTGGCCCGCTGCTTCAGCTGTTTCCACAAGTTCTAATATTTCTGCCCGCAGGTCTTCGGTGGGATCCTTATTGAGTTGTAGATAGTTCTTAGTGTCGCCTAGTAGACGTCTACATTCCGTCTGGTAGTCCGTTATATTCATCAGGACCAATCCTCCCCCTTTGTCTGCTGGCTTTATCACTATTTTTTCATCCTGTTTGAGATCCATCAGGGCTTTCTTCTCTGCCCTGGTGTTGTTGTGATAAAGTGTTGTGACTGACATGTTCTCTATGTCATTGAACACGGCCTGTTCGAAGGTGTTGATTTCGACGGGGGTGGTATGCGGAGGAGGTACAAAAGTAGATTTTGTTCTGAGACCTGTTTCATTGATAGTGGCCTCTGTGTTATCAGTCTGATTTTTTTCGAAAAAGGCTTTGAGCTTCAATTTCCTAAAGAATGCTGCCAATTCACAGTGTAACTTGAATTTGTCTAGTGCAGCTGTTGGTACAAATCCAAGTCCTTTGTTCAGGACTTGTGTCTCTGTTACTGACAGTATTCTTGATGATAAGTTGGTAACTAATTCCTCGCATTGCTGGGGCCTGGCTTGTTGGTCCCCGTTTTGCTCCTGGTGTTGTTTCCTATTGTGTCCTCCTCTTCCCAGTGAACGTTGTTCCCCCGTCTGTTTCGTCCTCTTCCGCGCCTGCCTCTGTTTTGAAAAGGAGGCCGGAATTGGTTGGGTGGAAAGGGGAACTGCTGGAACGGCGGTTGCCATCCATACATCGGGAACTGTTGTGGCGGTTGGTAGGGGTTCATAAAAGGAGGGTGGCTAAATTGTGGCCATTGTTGGTGCCCTCTATATGCTCCTCCTTGTCGTTGTCTTGGTGTGCTACTGTTAGACCCTCCGCTGTTGTTAGAGCTTTGAGAGGTGTTGCTTGAAGCATCTGAGTCTTGGTCAGGTCCCGGAGTAACTTTGTAGTCCGGATCTGAGTACGGGTATGCTTTGACAAATTTGAATTTCTTGAGGTCCTTTTGGAATTTCAGTACCTTTTGTTGGGTAAGGTTGTCTCTGTATTCATTTATTTCTTTATTGAGATCATCTAACTTTTTCTTGTATCCCGTAATCGTGGCTTTGATTTGGCTCTCAGTCAATTGGATTTCTATTTGGATTTTCTCTGAGAGACGTACTGCAGTTTTTAGTATCAAGATGATCCAATCATGGGTGCAGTGCCATGCTATTAGGGCCCAATCCTTTCTAACTGGAAGAAGATACCATCCTAGTAAGCTTGGACATTGAAAGCCTATATACTAACATTCCCCAGGATGCCACCATAGAGGTACTGAAAAAAACGCTGGAAGAAACCCTTTGGGACTACCGCACACCCAAAGAATTTATCATCAATTGTGCCACACTAGCCCTGAAACGGAACTTTTTCGAACACGAAGGAACACTATACCTCCAGACAGGGGGCACTTCCATGGGCAGTGTCTTCGCACCGAGCGTAGCGGGGATCTATGTATTCGACTTCGAACAGAAATATATCTTAACACCCAACAATCCCTACTTTGACAATATCAAATTCTGGCGGAGATACATTGACGATGTTCTAACCATTTGGCAAGGCTCCCAGGAATCTCTACTGGCGTTCATCACTTGGCTTAACAACTGTGACCCCAATTTACACTTTACCCACAGCATGGATAAAAAAACAATGGTTTTCTTGGACATAGAAATCCAAAGGGAGAATGACACGCTCACAACAAAGACCCACTTCAAACCAACAGCAAAAAACAACTTGCTAAGATATGAGAGCTTCCACCCACGGCCATTAAGGGAAAATCTACCATACGGCCAATATCTGCGTCTACGCAGAAACTGCAGCGAATTGACTGACTACAAGAGCCAGGCAGAAGAACTAACAACCAAGCTGAGAAACCGTGGTTACCCAACACAGATCATTAACAAATGTCAAAAGAGAGCGAGGAACCAACAGAGGGATACCCTCCTGGAAGAAACCGTGAGGAACCAACCAGCAACTCCATTGACATGCGTGACCACTTACAACGCAATCTCAAACCAAGTCAGTCGAAGCATAAATAAACACTGGTCCATGGTCAATTCCGGCAACCTAAATTGGGACAAGCCACTTTTTTCTTACAGACGGGCGCAAAGCCTGAAGGATAGTCTGGTCAATACCAGACCAAAGAAGACCCTCGAGAGCAACAACCCCACGCTCACGCAACTATGGGGGCTACCACCTGTAACAGGTCATTCCCGTTGTGGCGACTGCAGTGTCTGCCACCTTACGGAAAACACCAAAACGTTAAACCTCGAAAGGGACAAGATCTGGGAACAAAGGAGCCACACGAACTGCAACAGCAGCAATGTTGTGTATCTAATCACCTGTACATGCGGGAAGCCTTACGTGGGGATGACGACCCGTAAAGTCAAGCAACGGATTTGTGAACACAGAAGCACAATACGCTGCAAGAAAAACATTACAAAACTGACCGACCATTTCCTGACAGCCAATCACACCCCTAATGACATGAAATGGACAGTCATAGAGCAACTGCAACCAGGCCCTAATGTACAATCCCGCCTCTTCGAGAAAGAGCAGCGTTGGATTTACAGGCTTGCGACCCATAAACAGGGGTTGAACGATAATATTCCGTGGACCTCTGTGATGAAATGAGCATCTTGTTCCGATTCCCTGTTAAATATCAGATATACAATTCTGGGCCACCCAACAATTGACTGTGCACATTGGCACTGTGTCGAGACTAATGAGCATCTTGTTCAGATTACCTGCCAAATTCCAGATACACAATTCTGGGCCACCCAACAATGTGACCGTCCCCCTAGTTCTCAACAATCTCACGTTGCAGTCACCCTTTTCTCTAATAACAATGTCGTTTTACATGGACTATTGTCCATTTGACACAACCACAAAGTCCTAGGTCTATATTCAAGACCCATCCCTTAAGAGTGATTTCACCCGCCTTTTTGTTTTCATCGGTATCTCCATTGTTTAATCATTCGTATTCATGCTAAAAACTTTTTTTAGCATCTATACTCGTTACGACCTACTAAGTATTCGTAACAGCCAACCCTCGCCTCGCCCTCACGCAGGCAATGACGCCTGCATTCTACTTTCCAGCGCGTACTGCGTATCTATGGCAACCGAGGGCCTCGGCGGCTTGCCATACTCCAACCCCGCCCCCCCCCGGTGACGCGGACCCACGTGACCGCACCCGGAAGCAAGCATTATCTACCATTGAAGCCCGCCCGGCATTTGCAGCCGAGCAGCGGACGGTAGATGTAGGTAACGGGCCATACTCCATGCCAGACAACTGTAAGTAATTGACCATTCTTACCGGCGTGCACATTTACACGCGCGGTCTGTTTACCGCTATACCGCCATATTATTGTCTTGATCTGAATCACGGACACAACACCTCTTTATTTAGAGTACGTTGTATCGCGTGATGTACCTACCCCCTGCCCGACGAGGCATCAAACAAAAACAAAAATAGTAAGCCTGACCCCCGCCATCCTATATTTTTGTCACCTTCTGTGTAATCCATGTTCTGTCAGTCTTGTCTGTCTATTCACTTGGAGTCACCCCCAGCCACCAGAGTTTGACTCGTGATAAACCACATTGCGCGTCACAATAGCCACGCGCTGCTAAGATAATATGCTTATATTTTTTCTTTTATCCAACTAACCTCAGCGATAAAATGGTACTATCTGCATGTGATTTAGCACGCACCTACCAGATATTGATATATCTCCTACTGGCCTAATAATAAGCGGTCACCCACGATATATCACAATGCTCATCAATAATTTGAGGTCCTATAATCACCACTGTGGCATGCAGAATGACTGCACTAAGAATCTGCACGACGTTACAGGCTAGTAATAACGCTTTGCGCCTAACGCCAACTCATTTCTTTTTTCCCCACAGGTTTTTGTTTTAATTTTTGCTCCACAACGTTGTGAGCATTTTTACCGAGACACACTGTGCCTCAGGTTGCACAAGGATTTAGGATAGGGTGAGTCCTTTAGGAGGCTCATACCGTCCATCTCCTTTGGTCCTGAAGAATACCGGGAACTATCCCATATGGTAGAAACATGTTGACCTAAAAACACCACCAACACATAGAGAGATACGTAGGTCGTAACTTCCCCCTTCCAGTATCTCGCATTTTGTTTTAATATTGTCCAGTTGCTTTTTAATAAAACTCAATTTTGAAAGACAAACCAGGACATTTTTTAACATCACCCTTTTTTTGCACTTACACTTCACAAACCCGCTCCACTGTATTTCAGGTGTCGAAGCACACCCTGGTGACGCTAGGCCACCAGGGTGGACCCCGATGATGAAGCATGTCACCACTAGGTGGTGAGTGAGGGGTTTATTAAAGAAAAGGAACATTTCTCCTTTCCTAGTGTTGACCCCCACCTGACACGCCGGAGCATACTCCTTCTTTTGTTTTTCGTAATCTTCAATGCTTCATTATAAGCAGCATAGATACCGGCGTATATAAAACGTTCATGACACAGTTTTCTTGGTCCTAGCAAGAATTCCCTAAGATCAGCACCATCTTTAAGTAAAGATAAGTGTTGTTTTACATCCTTGAGTGTAGATCTATGTAACCATTCATGGCACAGTTTCCCTACACTATATGTTGTTACTATTCCTGGATGCTGTCTCTGAACATATCTTGGATCTGGCCTAGTGAATGTGAACCCCGTGTTTTATTCAAGAATCTATCTTGACAGTTGTTTGTGTCTGTGGGTCAGATTAACCATTTTTTCCAATCTGGATCTGTTCTGTTGTGATGCAAAATAGTATGTACGTCGACCTCCCCCTCTGAAGTGTTATCACTAGCAGGTGTAGGTGTAGGTATGGATGGATTGTTTAAGTCTTTTATCTTTGCTAACCCAAGACAAGATGTCTGTTGGACAGTGTCATTCAAAAACATAATTTGCTCTGGGATGATGCAGGCTCTAAACAAAGCTTCTATCCCCTGCGCTTGCCAATCTTTTGTGCCCCAGACAGTTTTTGTTTCAATGTTGTCTTTCCAAAAGTCGAAACCTAGTGAAGACAGCTGAGTTTAAAAGGCTGCAGAATAAATTTGCTTGGTATTTGTCAACATACTTTTCATTCCTGTCTTATTAACATTTTTAAAGTAAAATGATTTTGGATTGGAAATATGAAAACCTGAAAAGTATGGAAATTTTCCCAAAAATGTTTTTGAGCTACCCTTTGGTGGCGTAGGACAATGTTCCCATTGGTTATACATCAATACATTTCTAGGGTTTGCAGATTTGTGCGTGAAATGATGACCATAGTGAATATAACAATACATTTGTTCATAATCTGATGTACCTTCTAAGTATTCATGATTTGTAAATATAGCAGATATTTCTAAGTCTGACATCTTATTATTAACAGTCTCGAAGTCCCAATCATCAGAAAAGGTACTAGATGAAACAAAGTCATTCAAGGAAATCATGAACTGTTGTAGAATCTTCAAACACTCCACAGGGCCAAAAATGTCATAATCAGTTCTGTCCCCAGCTATACCCCCTGGTATAGGAACGGCTGTGATGTTTACTGATGACAAGTCTCTTTGTTTACGATGAGATGATTTGTGTGGCCTGAGTAGTAAGTTGATGTTCTTACTTGCTGTGTCCCTTTTAACATATCTTCCATTTATCAGCATTCCCAAAGTTATTACCAGAGTCAACCAAAGTAGAAGAAAAAGCACACCCAACACAATCCAAAGTTCAATCCATGGTGAAACCAGATAAGTCTTTTCCAAGTGATGAAAAAGGTCTGTTGCTTGTTCTTTCAAAGTTATTTTCACTGGTGTAGTTTCAGGTTTGCTGGGATCCTCGGAAAACGTATCAAAGTTAATGAAATAGCCAGAGGAAGTTCTGTCAATTGTTGGGATTGCATCAGGATTAATTGAAATCGCTAGAACCACTTGATCACGTGATACATTTGTGTAGTCTGATGCTATTTCGTTGTAGACAGGTGTTTCTAGAAGAACTGTTATTTGGTTCTCAAGAGGTACAAGTTCCATAGCTTTGTTGCTTAGTCCTTCTTTTCGCACTGCAGATTCTTCAAAAGTGATGAGTCTCTCAGTTTGAACCTCTTGGATAGTAGCCAGAGCTGGGCATCTGCTACATTGGCGGAGTCCACTTGGCCTACTGCTCATGATCGGCCACATGATGTGGTTTGACAAGGTCGATGGACACAACCCGTTCTCCTTTTCACCAGCAAGGGGGAGCAGTAATACTGTTCTTGATCCGTGGATTGCTAGGACAGGTACTGGTTGTCTGTAAGAAGGCCCAAATTCCTTCTTGTCCGCGATCTTCTCTCTGACTACATCCCCAAGCTTAGGAATCCAGAAAGACCTTGCTGGGATGGTCGGTTTCTCTTCAGTGGTGGTTGGCTTCAGGAACACATTACTTTGTTTCGTCCTTATTTCATTTAAGTTCTGTAAAACAGCCAAACGGTCTTTGATATCATTGTACCCCTGCTAAAGAATAAGGGGTTTAAACAAGTGAAACCTGCCCTTTTATACCTTCAACTGCTGTCTAATGTGTGGGACATTTTTAACGTTGCTACTTTTTTAAATATAGCTATGAGACTGAGGAAAAAATTAGCTGGCTTGAGATGATAGTTTTCCGTGATCTCCTTTTATAGCTTGTTAAACAATGAATATTCACTGCCATTTAGAATAAAGTGCGTATGCTTTCAACTTTAGATATGAAATTTATATATTCTTATTGTTTTTTAATTTCACATTTTCTCTTTGGATGCTGTGCTGTTGTATATGTATAGCTAGTCTTATTGTAATTTTAAATGTTTTTTCCCCTGTGGTTCTTTGTATACTTTTGTGGTTTTTGTTATGAACCGAATAAAGTATTTTGACTGACTGACTGATATCAAAGGTTTTTGGTCTACCATTGAAGTCTGACAATCAAGGTCCGCTATTATCATTCTGGTCCCTAAAAGAACTTCATATGGAGTGATACCCCCTAGAGAACTTCTTGGCAGATTGTTAAGACTACGTTTGACACTTATTAGATGTTTGACCCACCCTTCACCCAAGTCTAATACCCTAGCTGTTATAGACTGCTTCATGTCCCATTTTTTTCTCTCCACTACCGAATTTCCCTCAGGATGGAATGGACTAGAGTACCGCAATGCAACGCCCAATTTGGCTATGGCCTCCTTGTAAGCTCAAGAGCTAAACTCAGGACCCTGGTCAGAATGTAGTGTGCCGACTGCGTATGTGTCGATAGAGACTCGCAAATCTTTTTTTTTTTTTTAGAAACTTTATTGTAAAGTGAAAATAAGGTTACAAGTATGGGCCTACAACCATTCGGGCCGGCCGCTAAAGCATGTAAGATAGCATATGCAAATCAGGAAACAGCGGCCAGTCACCAAGAGGTCTGGCAGAATACAGGATCCAGCACATTGCACACAGGACGTAGTCAGGATACAGACATTTTCTTTTTTTAGGAAAGAACAAAAAACAAAGAAAAACAAAACAAATCTCAAGGCGAAAGGCATGACGGACAAGGTTGTGCTCCAATCAGGGGGGGGACCATCAATACAGGAGAAATACAAGTAAGTAATGGAGATAGTCAGGGTGGGGGAGACATCGTGGGGAAGTTACAAATCAAGAAAAATAGTAGAGTCGTCCAGGAATGTCGGATCAGGGGGATAGGGAAGTATCCCGGGCTTCTACAAACGGGGGGGTACAGATGGTCCCTCGATATGCGTTCCATTGACCCCACACTTTGGTCCATGCCCTAGGCTTACCCCTAGCTGAGTACACCGTCTTCTCTCTAAACATACACCAGTCCATATTCTCCTTCCATACTGACACGGTGGGGGACCGGTGGGAACCCCACAGCTGTGCAATATCCCGCTTTGCGATCATGTTCCCAAGGGCCGCCCACCGGGCCTGAGCAACATTGTAACCATTCGGTTCCCACACATTCAACAAACATCTCCGAGCCTCTGGCTGCAAAGCGACCCCAGTAACACTCTCCATTACAGCATGTACTTGCGTCCAGTACGCAGCCACCTCCCGGCATTCCCAGATGATATGGAGGAAGGTAGCACTCGAACCACACCCACGCTTGCATAACCCATCCGAAGAGAAGCCATAGCGACCAAACGAGGACCAGTAACATACACCCGGTGTAGAATTTTAAGCTGGACGAGACGGAGACGGGCGGGAATGGCGACCTCCTTCGGGGAAGACAATGCTGACTGCCAATCTTCGTCGTCCAATTCCAACCCATCTCCGGTCCAGGCCTCCCTGAGGCGCACAAGGAGGTCCGCCCGACTGTTGATTAACTTCTTGTATATCAAGGAGATCGTGCTATCGGGCAGATGACCATCAAGTATACGATCCTCGAGCGGGGAGGAGTCGGGAACAGTAGTGTTGGCAGCGAAGACTGACGTCAAGGCGTGGCGGACCTGTGCATACCTAAAAAAACTCTCTTTCACTCAACTCATATTCACGCTGAAGCACCTCAAAGGTCTTGATCGCCCCTTTCGACCAAAGGTCACGCACTTTACTTATACCAATCATATCCCACCTCTCAAACCCTTTCGTCGTCCAATGACATTCCAACCTTTCCGAAGCATACAGAGGGGTCGCAAGTGTCAATCGATCACTCCATCCGATGGCCGCATTTGCGGCCTTCCACACACTCACCGCGATCTTGGTGGGTCCCGTCAGATACCTCCCGGCCGTCTGGGAATAGAGCGCTCTGTTATAGTCTCCGCCCGGCAGCTGGAACTTGTCCATCTCAAAAGCTGGATTAGGGCCGGGTGAATACATAGCATGATTGATTGCGGACAACTGGGAGGCCCAATAATACCGCCTGATATCCGGGAGCGCCATGCCCCCGTCATACCAGGGGAGAGTGAGTTTCACGAGGGCGATTCGCGAACGGCCGTCCCAGACAAGCCGCCTCTGTAGACTTTCTACCTCCCGAAAGTAGCTTGCCGGAATGACGTCAAACGAGTTCTGGAGGGCGTACAAAAACCGGGGCAGAGACATCATTTTAAAGAGTGCGGCCCGGCCGAGCGGCGACAACGGCAATCTACGCCACCGAACCACGTCTAGTTTCAACCTACGGAGAGGAGGAAGGAGATTGTGCTCAAAGCGGGCGGCCGGATCCAATGATATAAAAATCCCCAAGTATTTAAAGCCGGAGTGGGAAATTTGAATGGGGAATCTTCTTGGCAATGGAGGAAGTCCGCCCGAGATAACATACACACAGGACTTAGACCAATTGATAACCAGGCCGGAATTCTTGCCGAATGAGGTGAGAACATCAAATAGGACGTTAAGGGATTTACGAGGGGAGGTAAGGTACAAAAGAATATCGTCGGCATACAACGAGACGCGGTCCTCAAAATCGGGGGCCCACTGAATGCCCTTTATCGACGGTTCCCATCGAAGCCAGGCAGCGAGCGGCTCCAGTGCAAGGGCAAAGAGCAGGGGGGACAGCGGGCACCCCTGTCTGGTACCCCTCCCAAGGGTGAAGGAGTTGGACACTCAACCGTTTACCACCACCTGGGCCAGAGGCTCCTTATATAACAGTTTCACCCACCCGACAAATTCCGAACCAAAACCAAATTTCGCGAGGGCGGCCCAGAGATAAGGCCACTCTATCGTATCAGAGGCCATCGAGGCGTCCAACGAGGCCAAAATGGCCGACTCCGAGACAGACCCCGCCTTCGCTAGAACACCATGCAGGCGCCAAAGGTTAAGAGCAGTGTTACGATGCGGGAAAAAAACTGATTGATCCGGATGGATCAAGTCTTGGATCACCGTAAGCAAACGAGTGGCAAGAACCGTGGCAAGAATCTTAGGTTCAGCGTTCAACAGGGAAATGGGCCTATACGAAGCACAGCGGTCCCGAGGCTTGCCCTCCTTGGGAATCACCACAATTGTTGCCAAACGCTGATCACAGGGGAGGGTGCCGAGGTCACGCGATTCCCTGAACATATCGCGGAGATATGGCGCAACCCTATCCGGGCGCAGTTTATACAGCTCAATAGGCAAGCCGTTCGGGCCCATAGCCTTACCCGAACGGAGAGATTGAATTGCAGTCGTAATCTCGTCCGCAGACAACGGGGCATCCATACACACCCGAACCTCCTCGGAAAGGCAGGGAAGCGCAATGTCGCGTAGCAAGAAATGGGAATCGCTCTCATCCCTTGCGGACACCGGGGAATAAACAGCACTGAAATAATCAGCAAAGCATTCCACAATTTCAGTCGGGTCAGTCACACTCTCACCATCCGAAGTCTGAATGACAGGGACCACACGACTCGCTCTCTCCTTCTTATCCAGCCATGCAATCAATTTACCCGCCTTATCCCCAACATCATACAGTCTACCCTGCTGTTCCCTGTATAACACCTTGGCAGCATCCGTAACAAGGGATTGATAGTCATGCTGCTTCAGACCGAGGGCATGAAGCCTGTCAGGGGTAACACCCGATACTAGGTCGGCCTCCAGGTCCGATATTTTGGCCTCCAGACTCACCACCTCCCGATTCTTGGCCTTCTTAGTTTCAGCAATTAAAGATAAGGCCTGCCCACGGATGACAGTCTTGAAAGCCTCCCACAGGGACACCGAGGAGGAAACAGACCCCTCATTCTCCAGGAAATAGTGGTCTAGGGATTTGATCAAGTGGTTGCAGGTCACGGGATTACGCAAGTTCCAGGGGTTAATAGGGGCGACCGCCCCGCAGCGTTCACCCCCGTGGCGATGCAGAGCCAAAGTGGTGAGTGATCCGAGATGCCCCGGGCCAGGTGTCTGATTTCCCTGATTGAGGAAGACTGGACAGCGGGCATGAGGAAATAGTCAAGTCTAGAGAGACTCCCATGAGCCCCGGAGTGAAAGGTGTATTGACTCTGTGTTGGATGCATCAGTCTCCAGCAGTCCACCAGACCAAAGGTGTCCAAGAAACCACTGAGCCACGATTGGGAAGGAAGAAGATCCCTGGGGGGGTGACGATCCATCGTGCCGGAGAACACAGAATTAAAATCTCCACCCACAAGAAGTGAGCAATCAGGGAGCTCAAGCAGCACACGACCAATATCAGAGAACGTAGAGGTCTGGAGGCCCGGGGGAACATACACAGAAAGCAATGAAAGAGTCTTACCCTCCCATCTACCCGTGAGTGCGGCGTAGCGCCCCCTATCGTCCAGGATTATGTCATCGATCTCCAGGGGAAGAGAAGACCGAACCAAAATACCCACTCCTCTAGAGCCCGTGGTGAACCCGGAGTGTGCAACCAGTCGGTAACCCCACCTATTCATAGCATGACACATATTTCCCACTAAATGCGTCTCCTGCTAAAGTACCACATCAGGCGACAAGCGTCGCAAATACTGCAATACCACACCTCGTTTTATACGATCTCCCAAACCGTTGACATTCCAAGATATTAACCTCAACACACTACCCCCATCCCAACAACTAATGCAAGAGTCACCCCACCGAGAGGAGGACACTTGAAATAGAGAAAAATACAATACATCGCCTTGAGAAAGAAAAACACAACCACAAACACCCATGCCCTCCCCCCCAACACCCGTTACAACTCCCCCCGCCCTGCACCCCTGCAATAGACTAAAAAGCCACCCCAACATGCAGTGTGCCTGTCGCCCAAACAGTCCCATTCTACAAAAAGACCCTAGAGGAGGAAAAGGGCCCCGTCCCTCCCGCCACTCAGAAGGGAACGTCGACAACACATAGTATATAAGGCAATAGAACCCAATGAGCAATGCACAGTGTCCGAAGATCAGGGGCTGAAACGTCACTCTTGCAAAGGCTCACCACCCTCGGCGCCACCGGGGTGCTCGGTCGGGTCGTTCCGGCCAGGCAGGGAATCCAGCCAGTCACTCACATTCTCCGGCCGATCGAAAAAGAATGTCCGTTCCTCATACTCCACACGAAGCCTGGTAGGAAAAAGCATGGCGTACTTCAATCCCAAGTCCCGTAGACGTTTCTTAACTCCGCAAAAGCCCATCCTCTGTCTCTGGACAAGCTGAGTAAAGTCCGGGTAAAAGTTCACAGTGGAATTCTCGAATTTCACCGGGCCGCTCACCCTCGATGCCTGCAGGATAGCATCACGGTCCCTGAAGTGGAAAAGTTTGGCGACGATAGGCCGCGGCGGTGCGCCCGGCTTAGGCTTCCCACCCGGGACACGGTGGGCGCGTTCCACTGCAAAGAACTTGGACAGTCCAGAAGGGGCAAGGTAGTTCTGGACAAGGTCCTCAACCAGGAGATCAACAGAATGAGCCTCGGGGTTCTCCGGAACACCTATGACGTGGATGTTATTGCGTCTTGCCCTGCTTTCAAAACGCAAATCTTTTATAACAGTTCGAGCGTCGGCTGAGCGCTGAGGCCACATCCAAATGAATCTTGTCTTAATATTTGTGGGACCGCATTTGTCCACAGGGACGTCTGCGTGTAGAAAGTCTAATGCTGTCTAACAAAGGTGTCTGTACTGGGCTGGCTAAGCTATAGTCAGGAATGTAGTGGCGTTCTGTGCTGCGATCTCTATTGCAATCATTGCAATTAATTACAAATGTGTGAATGTGTGCATTCATTCCTGGCCACCAGAACATCTCTTTTAATTCTAGTATAGTCTCAGAGATGCCCTGATGTGTCAGACCCTCTCCCAAATAAGCTTCGTATATCTAAGCTACTCTACGTCTCTTGTTTGGAATTACCCTATCCCCCACTCCAGGAATTCGAGCAAAAGGAATGGAGTTTACATCAATTATATATGAGTATTTGAGTGGATACTTATTAGGTAATGCTGCACCGCTGCCTTTGCTTGAAGCATTGACAGCTAGCATTCTTTCGCTGTCTAATTTCGTTTTTGAATGAGTGATTGCAGCTACGGAAGCCATTTGCACAGCTGCCTTCGCGGCTTCATCAGCCAATGAATTCCCTGCAACGTGAATGCCATCACGTTGATGACTCAGCGTATGTATCACATGAGTGTTTTGTAGTCCCTGTCGTAACTGAACTACTTGTTCGCAAAGCAGTTTATGCTTGATCGTGCCACATTTTGCATCTTTGTAACAGTTTTAAATCCATTTCTGCAAGTATTCATTGTAAGACTGTACACAATAATACGAATCGCACACTATGAGTGTGGGGAATTCGCGATCTGTATTTTAAAGTGCCATCTTGAATGCTTGTAGTTCAACTCGCTGAGCTGTACAATCTCCTAGAGATTGAGTTTTAGTGGCCATTGGTCGGAATTTGCCATCGCGCCTGCGACCTTTAACGATCGTGCACGCCGCACTATAGGCTTGTTTACCCTCCGTAGCGGGTTGAGCTGATCCGTCAGTATAAATTATACATTCATACTGATCTAGAGAGAGAATTTCAGTAGGCAGAGGACATTCTTGTTCGTATTGTAGAAATGCGAGTATTTTCAAATATGGATCAAAAACGTATTCAACTGTCACAATTCATTCGTGCGCACTGGTTAGGGGATATATCAGCAAGGTATTCCAACTACATCTCCCACAAGGCCCTGCGCTCTGCTGGGAAGGTAATGCCTATTTAATCACATGACTAACCAGGAAGTGTGTCGGAAATTCTGCTGGCCGACTGGCTGTTCATGCGGGTATTTTCCACCACCGGAATGTGTCCATTGTTGCCCGGATTCATTTTGGATTCTTCGTATACTTTTGTGTGGCCGGAATACTTAGCGCGGCTGCGCTCTGTTTTGGGAAATTCGGCATTTCTAGATTAAAGGTCCTCCGTTGGTGAGCCGACGTTGTGCTCGTGCGGGGGGCGATTTCTTGGTCTTGGCTCCGATTACTGTTTGGAGCATTCCGGTCCTCCGTTGGCGAGCTACAGGAAGTAAGCTTCGTAGTCTTCGTAGTTATCGGATTGTGGCATTGTCCTCCGTTGGAGAGCCGATTCAGAGCTCATGCGGAGGACGGACTATATTTGATTATCGGACGGCATTTTTGGCCGCCTTGACTCACGGGTCCTCCGTTGGCGAACTCGAGGAAACGAGTTCATGCAGAGGACGATTTAAAGGAATCTTATTTACCGCAGTATACTGGATGGTATTTACTTTATTATCGGAATCTTTTCTTCACGTGAACTTCCTACAAGGATGTCAAGAGGTCGCTGACACGGACGGACGGGGTGCGGACCTTAATCCCTGTTCGTTTTCGCCCCGTCCGCAGGACCCTGTCAGCCCCTTTAACGTTTCCTGGATGACATTGATGGGTGAGCTCTCGGCGGCAGCGTCATCTCTCGGTGGCCAATCAAAGGAGTCGGCGTCATCATCTTCGGCCCAATCAGATGTGCCGGGGGCGGTTAAGGAAGCTGACGCCTCACAGGAACACGCGAATGCCGGAGACGGAGCTGAAACCGAAGCCGAGAGAGTTGCGGTAACCGACGGATCGCCAGACCCCGTTATGTGGACGATGACCTGGTCCTGCCTACCGACAAGCCAGGAGGCCACCGATACCGCGAGCCGCCCCGCCATGCTTCTGGAGAAGTTTGGCTGGACAAGGTACGGGGCCGGTTAAGGGGTCTGTTTTCTTCACGGGGTGGGACGAGTTAGGGGTGGACGAGGGAGGTCACGGGACTGTCTGACTGTCGCTCTTCACTTCCCTGCACTCACGACTGTTTTGTGGTTGTGTGTCACGACTACAGTGGCCACTACCTACTGTGCTAACAGAAAAGCCAAAACTCGTGCACGATTCAAGGATAAGGCTAGATACCCAAGGTGGAGAAGAAGACATATAGTATCTACTCATTTCGTGAATCAGTGTTTGACAGCGCTGAGGAAAAACAGAACGTCAAATGGTGGACAGAAATGGTCACAACAAGGGTCAGGTTGGCGTTCTAGTGTTCGAGAGCACGAGCGCAGCCAAACTAACGAGGTGCGCGTTCCACAGGCGAACTACGCACTTCAACTGTAACTGTCCCCGAGCGTAGAGGTGCTCCTCTTCGCTATTCAGAACTCAGAGTGTTTTAGTCTGAAGAGTCGGAGGAAGAATCAAAACTAGAATTTTTGCATGCGCTACGCGGGAGCTACAGAGTCCTGTGAAAGAAAATGTTCATGTTCGAGTGAGGTAACTCGTTTGAACTCAGCAGTTGTTCGACGGTAGGAAATTCCTGAACTCTTGAACTTAAATGAATCGTCCGTTTGACTCTGAATTTTGAACTGCCTACACAATATTGTGCTATTTAGTTTACTCATAGTTAGGGTTTGTGTTACTGGAGGAACGTCCTTCCTCTTCACGACAAGTTCCAGTTGAAGACAAGTCAAGGTGATTTCGTATCAGCACCAGGTAATGAGTGGTACTGGAGGGTGGTTTCAGGAGAACATTTATTTGAGTCGCAACTATTGACTGTAGATATATGTGTTGTTGCAGATTACTGATATGAGTACATCATAACATTACCTTGAGAGAGCAGCAATAGCCTTGACTAAAAAGGGGTAAGATACATTAGCAGTAGAACGTAATAATAAAAGTGTAATTCAGTAGATGTTATAACATATCTTCCCTTTAGGTACACCGCAGTACTCCCAAGACAGATGACGAAGAAGCTGTGAAGCTTCCAATCAAGGTTGTCTCTCTTTTCTCTTCCACTTCCCCTTTCCCTTCTACTTCAAAAATCACTTTGATATTATTGTCGAGTGGTGGTTGAGGTGGTGGGGCGTTGGGACCATCGTCGGCTCCTGTGGATATCGTTGGTGCCTTGACAGATTGAAGTGCCCTTTTATCCACCCGAGTCGACTATGGCTGAAGGTTTGGATTTAAAATCCTTGGCGGGGGTTTTGGAGGGGTTACAAAATCAACTAACTCGCACCTCTGAGGAGAATAGGGTTCTTAGAGACGAGGTCAAAAGGTCCCAACAAGAAACTCAACAAATCAAACACAAAATGGAGGCTATTTTGGCGGGTACCACTCCTTTACCGGGGTTGGATCCCACTCGTAAATCGGCTGCAGAAGCAACTACTCAAGTGATACACTCGGTAGCTCCAATCATTCCGTTAGCTAACCCTGAGAGATTTAGCGGGGACCCCCATAAGGCCCAAATCTTTCTCACTCAGTGTTCTCTACACTTTTTATGTAGAACAGTAGTGTTTAAAGAGGATCAAGCGAAAGTTGCATTTGTTCTGTCCTACTTGAGCGGTGACGCTGCTGCCTGGTCCATGCCATTAATCTCCAGAAATGATCCTGCATTGTATGATTTTGAGCTCTTCAAGAAAGAATTTCTAAGAATTTTTGATAGACGAACCGCCAACCAAGCCACAGGCAATGAATTGTTGGAGCTTAAGCAGGGGAATCGTGATTTGGTGGCGTACATTGCCCAATTTAATAAACTAATTGTGGAAACAGACTGGCCCGAAGGCAAGCGCTCAGCCATTTTTTATCGTGGCTTACGAGATGAGTTAAAAGACGCCTTAGCTCAAATACCAAAGAGGCCACAAGAAATTTCAGAATTGATAGACTTGGTATTACAAATAGATCATAGACTGTATGAGAGACGATCTGAGAAGAAAAAAGATTTCAGAACCTGGATTCCCCGTCTAGATCGCATCAAATCAGAAAGCAAAACTGACGTAACCACTGGAGAAGAACCAATGCAGATAGGCTCTATCAGAGGCCCTCTAACTAAAGAGGAAAAGGAGAAACGACGTTCGAACAATTTATGTTTGTACTGTGGAGCCTCGGGACATTTTGTGAAGGAGTGTCCGAAAAAACCAAAGATCAGTCTGGGGTTAAAAGAGAAATCCCATCAGTAGAAGGAGTTGCCCTGATGGGATGTTCCGAACAGTCAACTGAAGATCATCAACAATTGGTCAACACTCTGCAATCAGCGGCACCACATTTGACTCTCACGTTTACAGTCACATTTGGATCACGAACTATTACAGGGGTGTCTGTAATGATTGACTCAGGCGCTACAGGGAACTTTTGCGATGTGAGGTATGCAAATGAAATTGGGATCAAAGCCATCAGGAAAAAACACATTGAGGTAGTCAAGGCAGTTGACGGTACCAACCTAACTTCTGGCCCCATTACTGAAGAGACAGAGACGCTGGAGTTGGAAGGGTTGCAGGGACACCGCGAATACATAAGGTTCAATTTGATTGATGCGCCACAATTTCAATTAATTTTGGGGTTGCCATGGTTGACCGAACACAACCCCACCATTGACTGGGAGAGGAGGACAGTTGAGATGACCTCAGAGTATTGTGCGAAGAAGTGTTTTGGGAACAGAAAATTCAAGTCCGAAGCCTCGGCTGCTCACGAGCTAGCACAACTCACTACAAGCATTTGTGTTCTTGAGACGCAGAATATTCCCCAGGAGTATCAGGATTTGGCCAGCGTATTTGACAAGCGTAATGCTGAGAGACTCCCTCCTCATCGGGAATATGATTGCAAAATTGAGCTAGAACCAGGGGCCATATTGCCTTGTAGCCGAATCTACGCCTTGACCGAGGCTGAAAATGTTCATCTAAAGGAGTATTTGGACGAGTATCTGCGGCTAGGGTTTATTCGGCCTTCAGAATCACCGGTGTCGTCGCCTTTGTTTTTCCGTCCTAAGAAGGATGGAACTCTGCGCACCTGCATTGATTACCGCGCATTGAATCAGGTGACAGTCAAGAACCGATATCCTTTGCCTCTTATTTCCCAGCTCTTGGATCAGGTGAAAGGGGCCAAAATCTACACCAAACTGGATTTACGGGGTGCCTACCACTTGGTTTGTGTAGCTGAGGGTGAAGAATGGAAAACAGCATTCAGGACAAAATATGGATTATTCGAGTATCAGGTGATGCCCTATGGCTTAAGCAACGCACCGGCAGCTTTTCAGCACTTTGTTAACGACGTCCTGCGGGAGTTTTTAGACAGAGTTGCCGTGGTCTACATTGACGACATACTAATTTTTTCGGATTGCGAAGAGGATCATGTCCAGCACGTGAGAGCAATTTAAAAAAAGTTACTGGACAACCATCTTTACGTCAAACTCGAGAAATGCTCATTCCATGTGGAGCGTGTGGAATTCCTCGGCTTTGTGCTGTCAGCTGAGGGAGTAGAAATGGACATGTCCAAAGTTAAGGTGATTCAGGATTGGTCATCGCCAAAAAATGTGAAAGAAATACAAAGCTTCATTGGCTTTGCCAATTTCTATCGACGATTTATTCCAAACTTCTCTACCAAGGTAGCACCGATCACTCAACTACTGAAAAAGGGGAAAAAGTTTGAATGGTCCAACGCTGCTGAAGTAGCTTTTCAGAATCTAAAACAGGCCTTCGTCACAGCCCCTGTTTTGATGCACCCAGATCCTGAACAGGCCTTCTACGTGGAAACTGATGCGTCGGACTTTGCTACTGGGGGTATTTTGTCCCAACGATGCAAACAATCGGGACAGCTCCATCCAGTGGCTTACCGTTCGAGAAAACTATCAGGGCCTGAAGTCAACTATTCTATAGCCGACAAGGAATTGTTGGCGGTGAAAGAAGCTTTTCAAGACTGGCGCCATTACCTTTTGGGAGCCAAACATTGTGTAACAGTATTTACAGATCACCGAAATTTACAATTTTTAAAATCTGCAAAAACTTTACCTCCCCGACAGCTGAGATGGTCCTTGTACTTTTCAGAATTCAATTTCGTAATAACTTACAAACCGGGAGCCCAAAACGGAAAGGCTGATGCTTTATCTCAAATGAATTCCAGTGAAGAAGAGAAAGCTCCTTCTAAAGAACTTATTATTCCAGCAGACAAAATCATCGGAGCAATCCACTTGGAGGAATTCACTAAGGAAGTCCAAAAGGCCTTTTCGGATGATGAGTTAAAAAATTGGGCAGAGCGAGGTGAAGAGAGAACTGTGACTAATGGACTCCCATACTGCGGTGAGAAATTGTACCTACCAACTCAAGCATTGCAGGAAAAGGCCATGAGTGGATGCCATGATGATCGATTGGCAGGACACAAAGGCATGAAGAAAACATTGGACTTAATCAGGAGATATTTTTGGTGGCCGGGCATGGCGGCTCAAGTGGGGCAGTATGTTTCAACTTGCGAGATCTGTATTAAGGGAAAACCTAATCGACAGGCCCCACAGGGTTTGTTACATCCCTTGCCCAATGCACCTCATCCATGGCATACAGTGACGTTAGATTTAATTGTAGATCTACCCCCTAGTCAGGGCAACACAGTAATATTGGTATTTGTACATTCCTTTTCTAAAATGAGTCATTTCGTCCCATTGAAGTCTGTGCCTTCAGCCCCTCAACTGGTACAACTATTTAATCAGCACATTGTTCGTGCTCATGGAGTCCCTCAAATTATTATATCTGATAGAGGAACACAATTCCTATCGAAATTTTGGAGGAAATTCATGCACAATTTAGGCATCGACACCCGATATTCTACCAGTTACCATCCTGAAACAGATGGGCAGACCGAGAGAGTGAACCAGGAATTGGAGCAATATTTGCGCCTCTATTTACTGGAACAGGAGGGGAACTGGTCAGATGTATTGTGGACGGCCGAATTTGCTTACAACAACGCACTTCACGATTCCACTGGTTACTCTCCCTTTTTCTTAAATTCAGGTCGGCATCCTAGTTTGATGATAGGTAGACAGGATGTTGCCGTGCCAGCTGTCACAGATGTAATAATGGAGTTAAAAACTTCTTTTGAAAAGGCCCAGAGAAATTTAACTAAAGCTAAAGAAGCCTACAAGAAACAGGCAGAGAAGAAAAGGAGAGTGGGAGCAAGTTTCGAGGTTGGGGATCAGGTATGGTTGTCCACCAGACATCTGAGACTTAGAGGGAATAGGAAATTTCAACCCAGATTTATCGGACCATTTAAAGTTTCAAAGGTCATAAATCCAGTAGTGGTTAAGTTGCAGCTTCCCAAGTCATTAAGGGTTCATCCAGCCTTTCATGTTTCCCTATTAAAGAAAAGCCCAAAGAATGCTAGACTTAAAGACACTCCCATACCAGTGAATGTAGAATCAGAAAATGAATTCGAGATCATTAAAATATTAGATTCTAAAATCTCCAGAAACAGATTGTATTACTTGGTTGACTGGAAGGGTTTTGGGCCAGAGGAAAGGTCCTGGGAACCATTTTCAAATGTACATGCTCCAAGATTAATCAAAAGTTTCCACAGGGCTTATCCTAACAAACCAAAAATGGGGGACCCCCCTTTGGAGGGAGGTACTGTCACGACTACAGTGGCCACTACCTACTGTGCTAACAGAAAAGCCAAAACTCGTGCACGATTCAATGATAAGGCTAGATACCCAAGGTGGAGAAGAAGACATATAGTATCTACTCATTTCGTGAATCAGTGTTTGACAGCGCTGAGGAGAAACAGAACGTCAAATGGTGGACAGAAATGGTCACAACAAGGGTCAGGTTGGCGTTCTAGTGTTCGAGAGCACGAGCGCAGCCAAACTAACGAGGTGCGCGTTCCACAGGCGAACTACGCACTTCAACTGTAACTGTCCCCGAGCGTAGAGGTGCTCCTCTTCGCTATTCAGAACTCAGAGTGTTTTAGTCTGAAGAGTCGGAGGAAGAATCAAAACTAGAATTTTCGCATGCGCTACGCGGGAGCTACAGAGTCCTGTGAAAGAAAATTTTCATGTACGAGTGAGGTAACTCGTTTGAACTCAGCAGTTGTACGACGGTAGGAAATTCCTGAACTCTTGAACTTAAATGAATCGTCCGTTTGACTCTGAATTTTGAACTGCCTACACAATATTCTGCTATTTAGTTTACTCATAGTTAGGGTTTGTGTTACTGGAGGAACGTCCTTCCTCTTCACGACAAGTTCCAGTTGAAGACAAGTCAAGGTGATTTCGTATCAGCACCAGGTAATGAGTGGTACTGGAGGGTGGTTTCAGGAGAACATTTATTTGAGTCGCAACTATTGACTGTAGATATATGTGTTGTTGCAGATTACTGATATGAGTACATCATAACATTACCTTGAGAGAGCAGCAATAGCCTTGACTAAAAAGGGGTAAGATACATTAGCAGTAGAACGTAATAATAAAAGTGTAATTCAGTAGATGTTATAACATATCTTCCCTTTAGCTACACCGCAGTACTCCCAAGACAGATGACGAAGAAGCTGTGAAGCTTCCAATCAAGGTTGTCTCTCTTTTCTCTTCCACTTCCCCTTTCCCTTCTACTTCAAAAATCACTTTGATATTATTGTCGAGTGGTGGTTGAGGTGGTGGGGCGTTGGGACCATCGTCGGCTCCTGTGGATATCGTTGGTGCCTTGACATTGTGGTTGAAAAGGGTGTTGGAACCCCGGTGATCCCCTCACGCCCCCGTCCCTCCTCATTCCAAAGAAAGCCCCCCAGAGCATTCAGTAACGCAGGGTGTGTTCTTTCTTTTCTATTTGAGCTGTCCCTTCGGAGAAGTATCCGGGACCCCCGCAGAAGTATCGTCAAGTGCCACACCAGGAGCTCCAGCCAGAGTCAAGAGTGGGACATAGTGCGGAGTCTATACTGTTTTCTAATTTGTTTTGGACTGACACCCTCGCTGTGTTGTTTGGAATAAAGTGGCAAAGAATCTACCACTAAGTCTGAAGACTGCTTCTTAGACCTCACCCTAGCCTGAACCCCACAAGTGGCGAGCCAGATAGGAGGCCTTGGACAGAACCCCATTCGGTACAGAATGGAAAACCTGATTACCCAGATGAAGGAGGGACAGGCCAAGTTGGAGTGGGCCATGGAACAGAGCACCACCCAGGCCGAGGCTGACAGGACGGCCTTTACACAGGCTATACAGATACAGTCCGATAGCCTCTTGAAGCTAGCAGAGGAACAGACTCAACTACTAACTGTACTGGGACAAGGCAGAACCAATCCACCACCTGGGACAGTCGTTCCCCTCCAGAAGTTCACCCCGGGAGAGGACCCCTTGGCATTCTTCCTCAACTTTGTAAGGGCTGCAAGAGCCAGTTCATGGCCAGGAGAAAGGTGGCCCTTCTATCTTGCACCCCTACTGATAGGAGAAGCACAAGCAGCTTACCAAATGGTAAACCGTGACGGAACAACCGCCTACGCCGTAGTCAAACAATATATTCTAGATCGGCTAGGGGTGGATGAGGAGACGCATAGGTTGAAATTCCGCCAAGAAAGAGGTGCTCCGGGGGATTTGCCCAAAACCTTGTTCTACAAGCTCAAGGAAGCAGCTGATCTGTGGTTAAAACCCCAAGAGGGTAACATTGATGCTATTATGAACAACGTGTATTTGGAACAGTTCATCGAGGCTCTGCCTTATAGTACCCAACGGTGGCTCAAACAACATGCAGGGCTAACGCTAGAACATGCTATAGAAATGGCCACTTGTTATGCCAGAGCCCAGGGGCGTCCTTTTGTAAAGGAGCCGGAAAAACCATCAAAAAGCAACTTACCTCTGAAACAAGAAAAAAAGCCCCAAAGGGGGATTACAGAACCCCCTCGTATTCGTCTTCAGCGACCTGAGGTCCCCAACGTCTCGGGTCCTCAATGTTATGACTGTGGGGAATGGGGCCATATAGCCCGGTATTGCCGAAAGAAAAAGGAGAAGGAGGATGAGCCCGTGGATGTGAGCTATGCTCCTAGGTCCATACTATATGCACAGGAAACTGGGACTGTATTCTATGTAAGTGTGACTCTTCACGGGGTTTCCGTTAGAGCTTTATTGGACTCCGGTTGCAAACACTCAGTGGTGTGAAAAGAACTTGTTGATCAGTCCTGTCTTATCCCCGGAAAGACTGTCCACATCCGTTGTGTTCATGGAGACGTTAGGGAGTACCCGGTAGCCTTGGTAACGCTCTACAGCCAGACAGGAAAGGGAACCAAAGTAACAGTAGGGGTTATGCCAGATCTCCCTGAGCCTATTATCATCGGGACAGACAACCCATCTTTTGACACCTTGATGTTAGACGCACTTCAACACGTCCCTAAGACATATGATACCTTCCTGTCCTTAGAGCCATGGGCTATAGACACCCATTTTAGAACGGCTCAATTGAACGATGCTAGTCTTTCTAATACATGGCAAACCGCTGGAAAAGCTCAGGATCCTATAAACCAAAGATACCCCACATTCATAGAGGAAAACGTCTTCTCTATAGGTTGGCTAAAGCAGATGCAGAACCTCAGCTGCTAGTTCCCAACGGATTCCGCGATCCGATCTTATTTTTTGGCCACGCACACCTCTTAGCTGGCCATTCCGGGGCAGAGAAGACAGGGCAGTCTATCTTACGTCATTTCTTTTGGCCAGGGATATACGCTCAAGTTCAGAAATATTGTCAGGAGTGCACAATATGCCAGAAGCGTAATCCATACACTCCACCTCCTGTCCCGTTGTGTCCCATGCCCATCATTGGTGTACCCTTTGACAGAATAGGTATGGACCTGATCGGACCTTTGCCCAAATCAGGTAGAGGACATCAGTATGCCCTGGTGTTAGTAGATTACGCGACACGTTATCCCGAGGCTTTTCCCCTTAGAGCCGCTACGTCATCAGCCATCGCTCAGAGGGTGATAGAGGTGTTTTCCCGCATGGGGTTCCCTAGAGAGATCGTTACCGATCAAGGCACCCCCTTTGTGTCTAGGCTAATGCAGCAGGTGTGTAAACAACTAAACATCAAACACATAACGACCTCTGTATACCATCCCCAGACAGACGGCCTGGTAGAGCGATACAATGGCTCCCTAAAGCTAACCCTCAAGAAATTGCTGCCTGGGACGGTAGAAATTGGGACCAGCTTTTACCTCTTGCCCTTTTTGTCCTTCGCAGCGAGACCCAGTCCAGCTTGGGCGCCTCTCCGTTCGAATTACTGTTTGGACGGAAACCGAGAATTCTATTAGAGATCACCAAAGACAGTTGGGAAAAACAAGGAGTCAAGGAAGCAGAGGCATTATTGGACTATTCTCAACAATTACAGTCCCGTCTCCACAAACTTAGAACACTTGCACATGACCATTTGGCTGTTGCCCAAACTAAACAGAAAATGTTTTATGATCGGGGCAAGAAGTGGAGAGAGCTCAATGTCGGGGATTGGGTATTGATCTTACTACCCTCCTCTACCCATAAATTGAGAAAAGAATGGCAGGGACCTTTCAAAATAGTAAAAAAAATAGGACGCATCACATATCTGATACAGTTGGAAGGAAGAAAAACCCAGATGTATCATATCAACCTACTAAAGAAGTGGCTAGGGAAACCCCCACAACCAGTCAATACCATCTCCACCGAAGTAAAACCGCCTCACACCGTCAGAGAGACCCCGATAAACCCAGAACTCTCCTCAAAACAGAAAGACGAAGTTCTCTCTCTCCTCTTACACTTTTCTGAAGTATTCTCAGACCAACCCGGACGTACTCATTGGGCTGAACACCACATCCCTACCCCACCAGGGGTAGTGGTGAAACAGAAACCCTACCGCATTCCGGAGGCAAGGCGCCTAGGGTTCCAAACTGAAGTGCAAAGTATGTTAAAATCTGGGATAATAGTACCTTCCCACAGCAATTGGTGTTCGCCAGTGGTCCTGGTACCCAAACCGGATGGTAGCATTCGCTTTTGTATTGACTTCCGAGCTGTCAATCGTGTTTCTAAGCAAGATGCCTACCCACTGCCGAGGGTTGATGAACTTCTTGAACGTCTTGGTGAGGCCCGATATATAACAACCATCGACCTCACCAAGGGTTATTGGCAGATACCCCTCGCACAGGCTGACAGAGAAAAAACGCCTTTTCTACACCATCGGGCCACTATCATTTTACTGTCCTCCCCTTCGGGTTGCATGGAGCTCCGGCAACTTTTCAAATGGTCATGGACAAGTTGTTGGCCCCACATATGGATTATTCATCGGCCTATCTGGACGATATTGTCGTCTTTAGTAAAACATGGGAAGAGCACCTTGTCCATTTACAGAAACTGTTGTCCAGCTTACAAGATGCCAAGCTTCACATCAATGCAAAAAAATCCAGAATAGCTTTCCAGAAGGTCAAATACCTGGGTTATCCTTGGGCGAGGGTCGCATCGAACCACAGACAGAAAAAGTTGAGGCTATAAAAGCAGTGCCTTACCCTTCCACGAAGAAAGACCTTCGGCATTCCTAGGTCTGGTGGGTTATTATCGCCGGTTCATACCTCGGTTTGCTGCTTTGGCAGGACCTCTCACAGATCTACTCCGAAAGTCCCAAAAGTCTTCTACGCTGCCTGTCCCCTCTGACAAAGAAACTTCTGCTTTCCTTGCTTTAAAGACTGCCCTCATGTCCTCCCGTGTTCTCGTCTCGCCTGACTTTCGGAAAACCTTCATATTGCAGACGGACGCCACAGGGGTGGGCATCGGAGCAATTCTGTCCCAACTAGATGAGCTGGGGGCTGAAAGGCCCATTCTCTATATCAGCCGCAAACTCTTTCCTAGAGAACAGGCTTATTTAACGATTGAAAAAGAATGTCTTGCTGTCAGGTGGGGGGTGGAGAAACTGAGGTACTATCTGGAGGGCAGACCCTTCATTCTCTATACAGATCATGCCCCTCTACAATGGCTTCAGCGCAACCGTGGCCATAACGAACGCCTTCTGCATTGGTTTTTGGCCTTACAACCTTTCCAGATTGAGGTCAGACATAGGAAGGGTTCTGAGCAGGGGAATGTGGACTTTCTGTCACGATTTTAATTTCCCCCGATGGGTCAATCCCGGGGGTGGGATGTGTCATGGGGTCGCTGACACGGACGGACGGGGTGCGGACCTTAATCCCTGTTTGTTTCTGCCCCGTCCGCAGGACCCTGTCGGCTCCTTTAACGTTTCCTGGATGACATCGATGGGTGAGCCCTCGGCGGCAGCGTCATCTCTCGGCGGCCAATCAAAGGAGTCGGCGTCATCATCTTCGGCCCAATCAGATGTGCCGGGGGCGGATAAGGAAGCTGACGCCTCACAGGAACACGCGAACGCCGGAGACGGAGCTGAAATCGAAGCCGAGAGAGTTGCGGTAACCGACGGATCGCCTGACCCCGCTGTGGACGACGACCTGGTCCTGCCTACCGACAAGCCAGGAGGCCACCGATACCGCGAGCCGCCCCTCCATGCTTCTGGAGAAGTGTGGCTGGACAAGGTACGGGGCCGGTTAAGGGGTCTGTTTTCTTCACAGGGTGGGACGAGTTAGGGGTGGGCGAGGGAGGTCACGGGACTGTCTGACTGTCGCTCTTCACTTCACTGCACTCACGACTGTTTTGTGGTTGTGGTTGAAAAGGGTGTTGGAACCCCGGTGATCCCCTCACGCCCCGTCCCTCCTCATTCCAAAGAAAGCCCCCCAGAGCATTCAGTAACACAGGGTGTGTTCTTTCTTTTCTATTTGAGCTGCCCCTTCGGAGAAGTATCCGGGACCCCCGCAGAAGCCTCGGTGTATCGTCAAGTGCCTCACCAGGAGCTCCAGCCAGAGTCAAGAGTGGGACATCGTGCGGAGTCTATACTGTTCTCTAATTTGTTTTGGACTGACACCCTCGCTGTGTTGTTTGGAATAAAGTGGCAAAGAATCTACCACTAAGTCTGAAGACTGCTTCTTAGGCCTCACCCTAGCCTGAACCCCACAAAGGAATAACATTTCAGGTACTATTCGTATGAGTGCTGTTAACTCATTTTGAGGAACTAATTCCTACGTGCCTTGGTTTATTATTTAGTTCCCCCTTCATCTGACTGTTGAGATTGTGGAGCCTGAAGATATTCCTGCGAGCTAGAACCTGAAGATAGGTATGAGAGTGAAGCGGAGTATTATTACATATCGGGCCATAGCTAGCATTAGGGTCTTACGGTTGTTCTTTTTTTCCCTTTGCAGTTTCGCCAAATGCTCTCCAGCCTAGACCAGGGAACTCAGCATTCATATGTGAAGTTATACAGAGCGTTATTACTAAATAGTTCAGGTATATGGTGATAAAGTTCCTAGGATATATGAATAGGAAAGCAAGTAATATATGTGGAGAAGTGATCATTGTTTATTTGTTGTTTCAGATCTCCCTCCTAGCTGTCCCTTCCCCTTCCTTCCCTCACTTCATCCTTCTATCGACCTGTGCCATTACGGCAAGCAGGCATGGTTAGGTCAAGAGGTGGACCCCATTAGCAACAAACGATCCTGAGGACTCGAGGAGTAACAGAATTTCCGACCCACGGTATACAGTCCTCCCGGTCAGTTGTTGCTTATGGCTACCTTGGAGAACGTCATGGAGGCCTTGGCCTCCTTACAGGGGGAGTTAGCTACTTCCCGGCAGGAAACTGCAGATTTAAGGGCTAGGTTGGATGGGCTACAAAGGAACCCTTTCAACGTAGGGGCAGCTACCGCTGCACCCAGTGCCATGGTGGTAGAATTAGCGGTTTCCATTCCTTTAGCCTCACCTGAAAGATACCATGGCGACTCCAATAACGTACAGGTATTCTTGACACAGGTGTTACTACACTTCTCTAGTAAGCCTAAATATTTTCCCACCAATCAGGCAAGGGTAGCATTCCTTATCTCATATCTGGCAGGTGATGCGGCACAGTGGGCTGTCCCTTTGGTAAATAGAAACGACCCTCTGTTACACGATTGGGACTCTTGTCGTGAAGAATTCGTTAAGGTGTTCGATAGGAGAGCAGATTCCTACACCGCTGACAAAGAATTATTGGAGCTCCGTCAAGGAAGCAGGGATCTGTTAACATATCTAAATTCCTTTAGACGTTTGATAGCCGAGACAAAGTGGCCTGAAGCAAAACAGGCAGCGTTATTCCACCAAGGGTTGAGGGATGAACTCAAAGACGTTATCACTCAAATAGATCCGCAGCCTGCAACATGTGAGGATCTGATTAATCTAGTCCTGCGACTGGACCATAGAATGAGTGAACGCAGAGGCGACACAAAGAGGAAGGAAAAACCCTCTCCTTCGTATGCTCTTCAGGGTTCTTCGGAAACACAACAAGCCACAAGATCAGAGCCTATGGATATAGGGACTGTGAGGGCATCGTTGTCTATGGCTGAGAAGGAATCATGTCGTAAACAAGGGCTATGTTTGTATTGTGGCCGGAAAGGCCACTATGTAAGGGAGTGTCCTGTCAAACCAAAGAACAAAAGATTCCGGGCTAATAAGTCTGTGTCTGCAGCCAGTGACAAGGCTTCGGAAAACTAGATGACTCCATGAACCATGAAGGGAATTCTTGGAGTCCTGTGTGTATCCCTTCTTTGTCAAATCGATATATTTCCGAACAACGTCATTTGTACATTGAGGTCAAGATGTTGTTACACAATGAATGGATTGTCATGGAAGCAATGGTAGATTCAGGTGCCACAGGTCTGTTCATTGATATGAATGAGACCAAACACATAGGAATTGGTATGATACCAAAGAAAACTCCGGAAGACATGTATGCTGTGGATGGGATGAAACTGGTAACAGGACCTATCGGATATCACACAGAATCAGTCCGTATGGTTTTTGGATCCATGCACCAGGAAACCATTGTTTTTAACATCATAAAGGCACCCCAATATAGAATCATTTTGGGGATGCCCTGGTTGCAGAAGCATAACCCAGAAATCGACTGGGTAAACAAGACGGTGTTAATGAACTCCCTGTACTGCAGAGAACATTGTGGTAGGATCATGGAAAACCCAGCCAAGACTCTAACTTGTGGTTTATCGATAGCCACGGCCGCTGAGAAAGCGGTACAGTTGCCCTCCGAATACCTGCAGCTTGAAAAGGTGTTTGACGATGTTCAGGCTGAAGTGCTCTCACCTCACAGGCAGTACGACTGTCAAATAGACCTTATCCCTGGGGCTGTGGTTCCTGTCGGAAGACTGCATGCCCTAACTGAACCTGAGAATGCACACTTGCGGGAATATTTGGACAAGCATCTGGAGTTGGGATTTATCAGGCCTTCTAAATCCCCCGCAGCCTCTCCACTTTTTTTTATACCCAAGGCTAATGGAGAACTCAGAGCTTGTGTGGACGTTAGGGCCTTAAATGCGGTGACGGTGAAGAACCGTTATCCCTTACCGCTTATAAACGTACTATTGGAACAGGTAAAGAGTGCAGGCATATACACCAAGCTAGACTTAAGAGAGGCCTACCATTTGGTTAGAATGAGAAGTGGGGACGAATAGAAGACGGCGTTCAAGACCAGGTATGGGCTCTATGAGTATCTAGTTATGCCCTTCGGGCTATGCAACGCCCCCGCCGCCTTCCAATTTTTTTTGAACGATGTGTTTCATGAAATTCTGGACCACTACGTGGTAGTATACATAGACGATATTCTCATCTATTCAAAGACCGAAGACGAACACATCATGCACGTAACATCTGTCCTGCAAATACTGCAAGAAAACCATTTGTTTTTAGGAGTCATGCTGAGTCCATCAGGCCAGGAAATAGCCGAAAGAAAGATCAAGGTTGTCAAGGATTGGCCCCCTCCTAAGAATCTTCGGGATGTGCAGAGCTTCCTTGGCTTCGCTAACTTTTATAGGCGGTTCATTGCACAGTTCTCAAGGATGGTGGTTCCCATCACACAGTTGCTAAAGAAGGCAAATACATTTGAATGGACTCCTGAAGCCCAGATGGCGTTCGTTGCTTTGGAAGAAGCATTCGTGACCTCTCCGATTCTTTCACATCCTGATCCGAAAAAGACCATACCTGGTGGAAGCCGATGCATCGTATACAGCTGTGGGAGCTGTCCTATCGCAAAGACATCCCTCCACGGTGCAATTGCATCCCGTAGCGTTTATGTCCCGAAAGTTGAATGAGGCAGAACAGAACTACCACATAGCCGAGAAGGAATTGTTGGCTATAAAGGAAGCATTCACAGAATGGAGGCACTTCTTGATGGGAGCGAATCACATGGTCACTGTGTACACAGATCACAGAAATCTCCAGTTCATGACTGCCGTAAAGCATCTCACCCCTTGTCAGCTTAGATGGATGCTTTTCTTTTCGGGGTTCCATTTTATCATCACGTACCGTCCTGGGGTGAATAACAGGAAAGCTGACGCTCTCACCCGTCAGACGTCTACCTCGGATCCGGTGCTGCCTCCTGTTAATGCCATCATAGACCCAGTTAAGGTGTTGGGGGTGATACAGCCAGAGGCCTTCCTTCAAGGAGTTCTAAAAGGGGTACAAACGTTCTCTTGGAAAACATGGCTGCAGAGCCATAAAGAATGGCAGATAATGGATGGTTTCCCTGTAAACAACCATCGCTTATTGGTGCCAACAAACCCTCTTCGGAAGCAAGTGTTCCGCTGGTGTCACGAATTTCCCTTTGCGGGTCACTTTGGATTCGAGAAGACCCTCGAGCTGATCAATAGACAGTTTTGGTGGCCTTCCTTGCGGAAGGATGTGAAGGAATGGGTTGGCACATGTGATGTGTACGCCACCATCAAAACCGACCATGGCAAACATAGGGGGTTGTTACAACCACTTCCTACCCCTTCTAAGCCATGGGAGAACATTTCTTTGGATATTGTTGTTTGCCTACCATTGGATCAAGGATGTACTACTATTCTGGTGGTGATGGATTACCTGACCAAGATGGGGCATTTTATAGCCTGTAAACAAGTTCCCACGTCGGGCCAACTCGCACGGCTGTTGTTGTTACATGTGATGCGGTTTCATGGGCTGCCCAGTATCATTATGTCCGACAGAGGTTCCCAATTCACTTCCCAGTTTTGGAAGACATGGTGCTCTGCTTTGCATGTCACGTCGGCATTGTCTACCAGCTTCCACCCACAAACGGATGGTCAGACGGAACGCCTCAACCAGACTTTGAAGCAATATTTGAGGTGTTATGTGGACTATAGTAAGGAAAATTGGGTGGAGTTTTTGTGGTTGGCGGAGGTTGCCTATAATAACGCTACGCATAGTTCCACAAGGGCATCTCCGTTTTATTGCAACTATGGTCACCATCCTAGATTCCTTCCTTTTCTTCATCCCCTTAGGGCAGCGAACATTCCTGAAGTGGCTAGCAGGGTGGCGCATATACGAGACACTCTAAAGGATGCACAGGTACAGCTGAGGAAGGCCAAGTCTGCATATAAGGCCTTTGCAGATAAGCATAGGTGTCCTGGTCCCCTATATCAAGTTGGGGATTCTGTGTGGTTGTCCACAAGGAACATGCGTTTCAAGAAACATAGTGCGTTTCATCCAAAGTTTCTTGGCCCGTACAAGATTAGGAAGTGCATCAGTCCTGTCAACATGCGCCTCAGTCTTCTATCCCATTTGCGCATTCATCCTGTGTTCCATGTTTCATTGCTGAAGCCTTCCAGGTCCCAGGGTAGGAAGTTGCCCCCGCCTGTGGTGGTCAATGAGGAGTTGGAGTATGAGGTGGCTGGCATACGGGATTCCAAGTAGAAGGGTCGGCGATTGTGGTACCTGGTGTCCTGGAAAGGGTATGGTGCGGACGAATGTTCATGGGAACCCGCGGCTGGGGTACATGTGCCTAGACTGGTGGCTTCTTTCCACAAAAAGTTTCCTATGAAACCCGGCCCTTTGTTGCGCCCTCCTTGAAGGGGGATGTACTGTCACAATTCGTTTGTGCACACTGGTTAGGGGATATATCAGCAAGGTATTCCAACTACATCTCCCACAAGGCCCTGCGCTCTGCTGGGAAGGTAATACCTATTTAATCACATGACTAACCAGGAAGTGTGTCGGAAATTCTGCTGGCCGGCTGGCTGTTCATGTGGGTATTTTCCACCACCGGATTGTGTCCATTGTTGCCCGGATTCATTTTGGATTCTTCGTATACTTTTGTGTGGCTGGAATAGTTAGCGCGGCTGCGCTCTGTTTTGGGAAATTCGGCATTTCTAGATTAAAGGTCCTCCGTTGGTGAGCCAACGTTGTGCTCGTGCGGGGGACGATTTCTAGGTTTTGGCTCGATTACTGTTTGGAGCATTCCGGTCCTCCGTTGGCAAGCTACAGGAAGCAAGCTCATGCGGAGGACGTTTTCTTCGTAGTTATCGGATTGTGGCATTGTCTTCCGTTGGAGAGCTGATCCAGAACTCATGCGGAGGACGGACTATATTTGATTATCGGACGGCATTTTCGGCCGCCTTGACTCACGGGTCCTCCGTTGGTGAACTCAAGGAAACGAGTTCATGCAGAGGACGATTTAAAGGAATCTTATTTACCGCAGTATACCGGATGGTATTTACTTTATTATCAGAATCTTTTCTTCATGTGAACTTCCTACAAGGAACAACATTTCAGGTACTATTCGTATGAGTGCTGTTAACTCATTTTGATTAACTAATTCCTACGTGCCTTGGTTTATTATTTAGTTCCCCCTTCATCTGACTGTTGAGATTGTGGAGCCTGAAGATATTCCTGCGAGCTAGAACCTGAAGATAGATATGAGAGTGAAGCGGAGTATTATTACATATCGGGCCATAGCTAGCATTAGGGTCTTACGTTGTTCTTGTTTTCACTTTGCAGTTTCGCCGAATGCTCTCCAGCCTAGACCAGGGAACTCAGCATTCATATGTGAAGTTATACAGAGCGTTATTACTTAACAGTTCAGGTATATGGTGATAAAGTTCCTAGGATATATGAATAGGAAAGCAAGTAATATATGTGGAGAAGTGATCATTGTTTATTTGTTGTTTCAGATCTCCCTCCTAGCTGTCCCTTCCCCTTCCTTCCCTCACTTGATCCTTCTATCGACCTGTGCCATTACGGCAAGCAGGCGTGGTTAGGTCAAGAGGTGGACCCCATTAAGCAACAAACGATCCTGAGGACTCGAGGAGTAACATCAACGTCAATTGCAGAAAGAGAATTAACCCATTGTATTAATCTTGGATGTAAAGCTTTTGCATTTGGAATGTTCGCTTTTGTTACTGGCTCTAAGGCAGGTATAGGTGTAACTACCATAATTCGTTTACCCTGTGCGAGGGCTCTCTCTTTTGCTACAGCAGTTTGAACCGCTATCAGAATTTTTTCTATTGAAGTGAATTTCATTTCTCCTTGTGTGTACAAATGTGTAAGCTATTGGTACTTTTTCACCTTCGTTAAAAGTTAAGTACGTGAATCCGCATTGTCCTGGAATGATTCGGATCACTAAATTGCGTACGTTTACACGTGTTTGCAAATGTTTTGTTGCTAACATGTCTGTTTGCAATGAACCCAAAATGTCTGTGTGTTTTTGTGTCCAATTTACTGTTTTGAAATCAGGTTTGATTAATTTGTAGAGAGGTTTAACCCTTTCTGCGTAGTTTAGAATGTATGTTCTTCAGAAATTCAGGAAACCTAGAATCGACTGTTAGTTTATCAGTATTGTTGGAGGTTGGAGCAGCGCACATTTCTGTAGAAAGTTTGCTGCCAGGCTTTTGCCTTCACTTGAAAGTTCATATCCTAGAAAGAGGACGTTTAAATGGGCAATTCTAGATTTTTAGAAATTGAATTTGTACCCTTCAGAGGCGAATCCCAATATAATTGTATCCACCCTACTCAAGTGTCTATCCGGTTTACAACCATTACAACGCAACTTTTACCACGCAGTGCTGTTACAACGCAGGTTTTTCTACGCATACCATTACAACGCATTACACTGGGGGGCGCTCTAGGATAGGGAATACGTTTAATTTACTATCCAACACCTTCCCTAGTGTCTACGGGGACTGGAGTTGGAATAGTAAATTAAACTATTCACTATCCAGCACCCCCAAGTGTAATGCGTTGTAATGGTATGCGTAGTAAAACCTGCGTTGTAACAGCATGCGTGGTAAAAGCATGCGTTGTAACGTCATACATTCGTCTATCCAAGTCATCGTCTGTTAGATAGATGTCATCGACATATGATAAGGCTTCGTCATCATACGTTTGTAGTAACTCTGTTACTCTCGCTGAAAATAACCCTAGACTATTCTTGAATCCCTGAGGGAGACGACAGAAGTGACGTTGTATCCCCATAATTAGGAAAGCGGTCAAATACCTACTTTCTGGAGCAATGTTTTGACAGAAAAAATTGTTAGAAATATCTAATGTGGTTTTATACTTTTTACGCACAATGTTATTCATTAATGCTGCACTGTGTGCATTTTGTACTGCAAACGTTTTGCAACAAGAGTTTAGATGTCTGTAATCCAATACTAGACAATACGTATTTTCTGGTTTGGAGACAGGGCACAAAGGATTGTTAATTGACGAGGTGCATGTTTTAATCACCCCTTGGTATTCAAGTTGATGTAATATCTCCCTGACCTGTTTTTAGCATCTTGCTTATCTGGGTACTGCCGTTGTGCAGTTAGTTGATTTTTCAACTGGATTTTATGGTAAGGAGAATCCTCATCCCATCCTATATGTTTTTTATATAATGCAGGAGCTTGGTCCACTGCCCATTTCCTGGCATAAGTATATTTTAAATGAATTGGAATGTGGTTGGAGAAGGCTGGCATAATGATGTATTCGCCATGTTGGCACTCCCTGACAAATTCCGGTGACCAGTCTTGACCAGCTAGAAGAATATCATAACCCTTAGAGCACGGGTACTCATAGTACGGCCCGGCAAGCCTTCCGTGGCAGTCCGCGTACCTTGAGACATCGTACCCATGTTTAAAAACATTTTTAAACAGTGTCTGTAAACACCCCCGCAGCAGCGCAGACTCTAAGAGACTCTGCTGCTCTGTGGGGGCCGGGTGATTCATTCCATCTAGTCAGAGTGGGGCTGCAGGGGCGCTAAGAGGTGAACAAAAGCCTAATTTACATGCAAATGGTCTTTTAAAGACACGTGAGGTGCTCAGGTGCGGCTGTGTGTGCCCGGGAACTGTCTAAGCCCGGGCTGACACACAGGCAGGGTGAGATGACAGAGGGAGAGGGAGGTAGAGGGAAGGAGACAGAGGAAGAGGGAGGGAGAGGGAGGGAGACCGAGAAATGGAGACAGAGGGAGACGGAGTAAGGGAGACGGAGTGAGGGAAGGGGAGTGAGGGAAAGAGAGTGAGGGAAGGGGAGTGAGGGAAGGGGAGAGAGTGATGGAAGGGGAGTGAGGGAGTGAGAGAAGGGGACTGAGGGAAGGGGAGTGAGGGAAGGAGTGAGGGAAGGGAGTGAGGGAGTGAAAGAGGGAGTGAGGGAAGGGGAGTGAGGGAGAGAGTGAGGGAAGGGGAGTGAGGGAAGGGGAGTGAGGGAAGGGAGTGAGGGAAGGGAGTGAGGGAAGGGAGTGAGGGAGGGAATAAGGGAAGGGGAGAGAGGGAAGGGGAGTGAGGGAGGGAGTGAGGGAATGGGAGTGAGGGAGGGAGAGAGGGAACGGGAGGTAGTGAGTGAAGGGGAGTGAGGGAGTGAGAGAAGGGGAGTGAGGGGAGGGAATGAGTGAAGGGGAGTGAGGGAAGGGGAGTGAGGGAAGGGGAGTGAGGGAGTGAGGGAAGGGGAGTGAGGGAGTAAGAGAAGGGGAGTGAGGGAAGGGGAGTGAGGGAGGGAGTGAGGGAAGGGGAGTGAGGGAGAGAGTGAGTGAGGGAAGGGGAGTGAGGGAAGGGGAGTGAGGGAAGGGAGTGCGGGAAGGGAGTGAGGGAAGGGAGTGAGGGAGGGAGGGAATGAGGGAAGGGGAGGGAGGGAAGGGGAGTGAGGGAGGGAGTGAGGGAATGGGATTGAGGGAGGGAGAGAGGGGAGGGGAGGGAGTGAGGGAAGGGGAGTGAGGGAGTGAGAGAAGGGGACTGAGGGGAGGGAATGAGTGAAGGGGAGTGAGGGAATGGGAGTGAGGGAGGGAGTGATGGAATGGGAGTAAGGGAATGGGAGTGAGGGAATGGGAGTGAGGGAAGGGGAGTGAGGAAAGGGGAGTGAGGGAAGGGGAGTGAGGGAAGGGGAGTGAAGGAAGGGGAGTGAGGGTGGGAGTGAGGGAAGGAGAGTGAGGGAAAGGGAGTGAGGGAAGGGGAGTGAGGGAGGGAGAGAGGGAAGGGGGAGAGGGAGGGGGAGGGAGGGGGGAAAGGAAAGGAGAGGGAATGAGAGGAAAGGAGAAGGAAGGACAGGGAGGGAGACAGAGAGAGAGAGAGACAGACAGGCAGAGTGAGGGAGAGAGAGGGAGTGAGTGAGTCAGTCAAAGTGAGACAGAGGGAGAGAGGGAGAGAGAGGGAGAGAGAGGGGGATGGTTGGAGGGAGGGAGACAGAGAGAGAGAGAGAGAGAGAGAGAGTGAGAGTGTGTATGCCGGGTCTGGTAGCTCAGTGGACGAAGGCGTCCGCTGCAGGGACCTGTGATCAACCTCATGGTCACAGTTTATTTTGTTGCTCTAGCCCCGCCCCCTCCCCCACTGACCCCGTCCCCACCGGTGCGGCCCTCGGACACAAACCACACTGTAAATTTGGCCCCAGAGAGAAAGTTTGTGAGTACCCATGCCTTAGAGAGTCCCTCCCAAAAGAGTGCTCTTATCTTTCTTCGTATATCTCCCTCCATCCGGAGTGTTATTTCATATAACTTATGTGGAGAACTAACCCTGGTTTCTGCAGTTTCAACTTGAATAAATTCATTCAAGTCCACTGTCTGAAGGTGATCCTTCAAGTTCTTGCGAGCTATGGTGACTTCTGCTGTGCTGTCCAACATTGTCTGAGCCCATTCCCGGTTCTTGAGTTTTGTCCTCAAGATCCTCGGCATGTCTGATTTTTAGACCCGCTACCTTCTTTTTGGTGAATTGAGGTTTCTTGTTTTTCTGAATGTGCTGATTGGCTTTGGACTTCACGTGTTCTTCCTTGTTTTCTGACCGTCCTCTTCCTTTGGATTTCTTTGACGAAGTCTGAAAGGTACGAGAGGAACGTGTATCAGTATCTTGATATTTATCAGGTTTTCTCAAATTATCCCTATTCCTGAGGTTATACCTCCTTTCAGAGGGCTCCTTTTGAGGAGATCTACCTCGGGATTGAGAACGCTTCTCTTAAGTTTGTTTAGTATTTTCCCACTTCTTTTCAATAGTAGTAGGAGTGTTTTTAATAAAGACGTTTAACTGTGTAATTCTACTAATCTTTGTATATTATTAAGTGATTGTTCATCCGACATTGATTCAATGTTTGGGTCAGGTCTGTAGTTGGCTAAAGCTAGCCATGTTGCTCCTGGTCTACCTAGTGGACCTAGCCTGGTAATGTGATTTATGTTTTAGGGCACCTTTAAACCAGAGCGCATGCTCCTGGTATGTTAGTGGAACTTCTAAATCCTCGAAAGGAGTGTATTCCTCTGGTGGTTCATCTTCTTTCTAGAAATGAAACACATGTGTTACTGGATTTGCTTCAGGGAAGACTATCCAAGAATAGAATACCTCTGTCTGGTGATATTCATGTGCCTCTATCACAAAAATTGCCCTACCACTTCTCGTTGTTAGGCCATATTTTATAATTTTTATAGTGATGGCTTTCCTTAAATTTAGAGGAATGCTTATAGCATCCTCATCGGTTTCTTGGAAATGTGATGTTAAAAACTGCATCGGCTGGATCAGCCGCAGCTCCACCGGTTTCGGTGTTGTTGCCATTATTTGACATTTTGTTGACTGAAAGTTTTCAGAGCAAGTTTCAAGGAAACAAAGATAAGGTGCACAATATTTTGGAACACTGTATCCTTCAACGTTGAAAAATCCAAAAAGCTATTACATAGGATTTTCGTCCTACTCAGCTATGGCGGATATTATCCCTTTACCCACTCCAGACGTCTATTGGAGTATTACGGAAAAAGGGGTCTCTGAGAAAAGCACGTTAAATTAGTGCCTTACCAAACGTTGGGCGCCATGTAGTGCGGTTCCTATATTCCCAATAGGCTATGCGCATTGGAATAATATATCCTATAGATATGACGTAGGACTTAGGTCAGTAGGTCTCTATCGAACATACTAAACTTAATTGTGAGTGCCAGCTAGCTCAGAGGTCACTAGAAACTTTCTCGAATTCACAAAAAGGGATTAGTTTATGACAACCGCATAAACATGGCAACTTTGTTTTCCTAGGACTGGAATAACTATCTTCAGAGTCGTGGAAACAATAGATAAGTATTTCACTCAGTCAATCGTGCAAGCTTCGTTTCTACAGAGTTTGCAGAGAAATAGTCAGACGGGCATTTTCAATATAAGGTTTATTGAACAGACTTCTTTCTCATGCAAGAGAGGTGAACTCCTACAATTGTTAGACAGAATGCAAATTATAATGCGTGCAGCGAGAATAGTATTATAAAATAATACTGTAATAGCATTGTATGGTTTCTAAGCCATATAAAACTACATACATAAATAACACAGGCTAAAATACTCAACTGGTGCTTCTAAAATACGCCTACCCCAACATCCCTAACCTAGGTCTAGTATGAGGGAAGAAGTAAGTATGGTCTTTAGCATAGGTTTAGTTTTTGCCAAGAATCTACCAAAGGTTTCTCTAGGTTCTAATCAGCTCCATACCTTAAAATGAAGGAGGTCTGGTACCTGTGTCTCGAGACGCGATTTCCCAATACCCCGCAAGGGGAGTCAAAAACACTGGAGCTGGATTTCTCAGCAGAGGAGGGCAACTTCCTGATCAGTGCGTCAGCTGGAGAGTCAGCTTCCTCCGGCACTTGCTGTAGCGAGCTGCGTCGTGCAAGTAGGTAGTCGAATTGCTCCGAACTACCTTGCTTTGCCATAGCAAATGAAGGTATATTTATACCTTGAAAGTGTTTAGGGATGCCAGTAGTGAAGTAAAGTCGGGCATACGAACGTCATGAATGAACCCCTAAGGAACAGATGTTCATTGTAAAACTATTTGAGTTCTTGGAGAAATCAATATTTAAGCAAGGGAAAATCCCTAACGGCTTAAGCTGGTTTTCCCAAAAATCGTTGTGACGTTTGGTGAACGGATGGAAGTAGCCATGCCTGTATTTGGGTTGCATGGGCTATGCCTAAATAAGGGCTTGATTTCTATGCCTATATAAGGGCAACGTGAATTGTACCTATATAAGGGCATGAATCAGGAAAATGTATTCGGAATCTAAAACACCATACAACATGGTGAAGTGTGATGGAGGGGAGTGTTGTGTTGTAGAATAGAGTATCATAGAGTGGAGTGGCGTAGATTGGAGTGGCTTAAAGTAGCTTAGAGTGAAGTGGCTTAGAGTGAAGTAAGCTTGGTATATAGCACACTGCTATTACAGACAACACCTTTTCAATTGGAATGACCATTACATTTGCACATACAGATTTACTGATAAAACTATACAGCAAACAATCAATATTGTGTGGAAATGGCATCACCTAGTGTACTGATTTGTTCTGATCATATTAAAATATTTGTTTCCACCACACTTCCAAATTACAAAAAATTAGCTACATTTGTGCTTTCCAATTTCTGATATATTCTGAAATATTAGCACAGTTCATTTGCAGGCATTTAAATTTTGTTGTGCTACAAATAATTTACTTTCCCCAGTACCTGAAAAGATTGTCACATAAATCCCCTCACTTTGAAGTCAGGGAAAGAAAAGTAAACACCAAGCTCCCTTGGAAGACAGATCCTGACATTTGACCTCTGTCTTTGAACACAAAAAATATGAGATAAGAACAACATTTAAAGGCCTATTTCAGAAAGTGAGGACTTGTGGAGGAAAATAGGTGTGAGCGTGAACAAGCTTTGCTCCTCAGAAGGAACAAAGACACGCTGGAGAGCCTAAAACAAATAAAGCCAGCAAACGGAAAGCCAGAAAATGTGAGTTACTAACCACAAATCCAATGGTAAACATTGGGTGAAATGTATTTCTAGGGAAGCTTTCAGAATGCCAACAAGAAGTCTTTTCGCAACCACACAGCCGGCTTCGACCTAAAAAGGAACTCAAGGAACTCCAAGTCCAAGAATGTACAACAATGTTGACTGCTTCCTAAGAGCAATAAGGAGCCATGCGATTGGCATGTGAGTGTTATAGAAACAATGGGCCTGATTCACAAAGGTGAGCTTACAATTTTGTGTAAATTTACTCTTTTTCGGTATTCACAAACTATGATTTAATATTAAGTTTATGACTGCGGCGGCTCCACACCTAAAAAGATAGAACAGGCCTATCTTAATATGTGCAGAGTTCTATGCCTCAACTGTATGCGGTGTCTGTGCACTTGTAAACTTACTAATTATTTGTAGTTTGGGAATACCGAAAGGAGTGAACTTACACAAAAGCTTAAGCTCACCTTTGTGAATCAGGCCCTCTGTAACACAACAGTCATTTATGGGGCATGGGGAAGCTGTACCATTCAGATATGTCATGTCTAAGGTATACCTGCACAATGTGACGAGGGGTTCCCTAGTCTCACATATCTCACACATATTCATTGGCCCTGGATGAATGTGGGCACTCTTAAGGGTTGGGAGCCCCTTGAAGGGTTCAGGGGCCCCCTGTTCTGCAGGCAGTAGCAGCCGGCATGGATCGATCTGGAGTAGCGGGGCGGGCGGGAAAGGGTGTGTAGGGGGTGATGTAAAAAAAAAAGTGAAAAAATGTGCCTTCTTGCCGCTCTCCAGCACATCGTGTCAGTCTCTACTCTCCGGGGCCGAAACAGGAAGCAGCCAAGCTCCCTTCCCTACGCCAATTACAACGCTGCAATGCAGCGTTGTGATTGGTCTGAGCGCTCAGCCAGGAAATGGGAGCCTAGGCATGTTCTTCGTGCAGGCTGTAATGCAGCTTGCATGGAGAACAGAGTACTAGCCAAACAGTCATTGCGCACTTGGACTGGAGACCACTCCTCCCCCGCTCTGACAGCAGAGCAGCCCCGCCCGCAAAGCTGCGCAGCAGGAACAAATACAATGATAATAATTTGTTCTTTCTTTCACTGCTTTGCAGCAGCGGGGCGGCGCTCTTCCGCCTTAGCAGAGGAGCTGCCACTGGCCACAGGGGCTGAAGGGGCCTTTGTTACGCCCTTGACTGCTTGTTGCTGGTAAGGCACAATCACACAACTCAAGACGTTTGTAAAAATGTTATTGGATGTATTGATTTGTTTGGACAGAATCAGGACTGGTACTTCCACAATGCATTGATTTAAATGGCTAGCTCAGGACTGGAATCCTGGTATCCCAGCGAGATGGAGTTGTCTTGATACCCTAGAGTATTGTAGCCCCTCGGTCCAGGTCATCATGAACACTGTGTTTCCAATCCTAGGCTTTTTACCAACAAACCATTACTATCAGGTGTGTTAGTTTAAATTAGTTTGTTTGCTGGAAGTGGCCCAAGACCACAACACCTTAAAAGCATTGCATGCTTACCAGAAAGCCCAAGGCTTGGAATCTAATTGCCTCGGTGATCTGGAGCATGCCTCTCAACCTCTTTAGTCCACCCATGCCAAGTTTCCCAAGTCCATTCACGATGTCCTGCCCCAGTCCAGGTTTTTTACTTGAATCCTGGAACTCATATCTTGTTTATTCCATTCCATCAGAATTAAAATAATAAACCTGGACTGGAGCAAACCGTCACACATGGAACTGGGAAACATGAGAGTCATGCTAGTTCACAAAGAGGATAACAGTGTTTTGGACAAGAGTCTGGATATAAAGGGGGATAACCTCACTAAGAGGCGGGGGAAACCGGTGTTATATTGGAGCAGCGGTGAGCACGAGAAAAAGCCTGGAAAAATAGGGACCACTGACTGGGTAATGGCAAATTAATATTTTGTAATAAATAAATAAACAAATAAAAACCTAAAAAAATGTATGCAGGTCCTCAGAAGTTTTCAAGAGCTGCCACCGCTCAATTCTCCCAATCACACTGCCCCCTTCCTTCATTGGAACTAACCACTTGCAGCACTGGTGCATATATATATATATATATATATATATATATATATATATATATATATATATATATATATATATATATATATATATATTACCTACTGGCGGTCGCCAGTAGGTATATATAGTTAGGATTTTTTCTCTATGGGATTTTTGAAAATTCTATGTCTAATTACTTTGGCGTTTGTGGACGGAATTGGCTGAAATTTTCAGGAAAATGGAACATTTTGTTTCTGAGCAGCCCCTGAAAATGTGGGGGGGGTTCGTCAAGGGGGGGCCAAGAAAATAGGGGGATCCCAAAACGCGTTTTTCCCATGTTAATTTCCATAGGGCGGTTGGCCTCACTTTTAGCCCGAACGGCTGAATGGATTTGCATGAAACTTGGCAAAATTGTAGGGACTGTTAGCCCGATGTGCCTTTGCTAGGTCTCAATATATGTGCTCCAGTGTATTTTGATAAATTAACGTTCAAAAAAATATATATATCTGTAACAGCGCTCCGAGTAGCGCTCCGGTTCGCGTACTTGACGCGTAACGGAACTTCGCGAAGCGAAGCTGATTGGCTCTCCGGTGTCTGTCAACATTCTAAACAGTCCGGAGCGGCCGCCATCTTGTCTCTCGGTAGGATCGAGAGACAAGAGGAGGCCAAAACAAAGGGGGAAATGACCATAAGGGGGCATAGTAGATCCTCCCTCACCCTCTAGGTTTGATGTGGAGGCTTTAAAAGGGCCCCGCGGGGCAAAAAAAACCAAAAAAAACCACAACAAAAAACGTTTTTTTGGCGTGGGGAGCGCCCGGTACGCTTTTGTGGAATGGGCGGTGGTAATCTAAATGATGAGGGGGGGGGGGGCATCGTTCAAAGCACATCAGCGTGCATAAACACGAAAATGTTTTGATCTACCACGTACTTGACTTATCTCTAGCTTTATTAATACAATAAACAATAATGAAAAATCGACATCAATAGGGTTGTCCGTATTCCCAGTCAGTACCCTTCCCCGCCCGCCATGTGCACAAAGACCGCATACATCCCCCATAACGTCAAGGCTAAGTAACTAGAACGTCATAAGGAGTTGCAAGTCGCTCCCATACTGGCGCCATTTTGGTCGAGGCCAGGCAGGTCCAGAGTATAGTTCAATGTCTCCATTAAGTAGCGGCAGGACCAGAATCCCTTTCGGCAGTTCTGGCTTCGTCATTACGAGCACTAGAAAACAAGACATTCTGGGTAATACCACCCTTGACGCAGCACTTTATTCTACAAGATGGTGTCTTTCAAAAGCCAGGGGTATAGGAGTATGTAACAAGCGAGCCATTTAATTGAAAAAACTAAACGTGACAAACGGTTGCAGAATCAGTGAAGGTTGATTTTTTAATTGAAAGTATAACAGGATCAGTTACAATAAAATCGTTCATACGCACACCATGGGCGAGTATCATGGGTAACATTATTTCAAAGCTTTATTAATACAATAATCAATAATGAAAAATCGACATCAATAGGGTTGTCCGTATTCCCAGTCAGTACCCTTCCCCGCCCGCCATGTGCACAAAGACCGCATACATCCCCCATAACGTCAAGGCTAAGTAACTAGAACGTCATAAGGAGTTGCAAGTCGCTCCCATACTGGCACCATTTTGGTCGAGGCCAGGCAGGTCCAGAGTATAGTTCAATGTCTCCAATAAGTAGCGGCAGGAGCAGAATCCCTTTCGGCAGTTCTGGCTTCGTCATTACGAGCACTAGAAAACAAGACATTCTGGGCAATACCACCCTTGACGCAGCCCTTTATTCTACAAGATGGTGTCTTTCAAAAGCCAGGGGTATAGGAGTATGTAACAAGCGAGCCATTTAATTGAAAAAACTAAACGTGACAAACGGTTGCAGAATCAGTGAAGGTTGATTTTTTAATTGAAAGTATAACAGGATCAGTTACAATAAAATCGTTCATACGCACACCATGGGCGAGTATCATGGGTAACATTACTTCGAAGCTTTATTAATACAATAATCTATAATGAAAAATCGACATCAATAGGGTTGTCCGTATTCCCAGTCAGTACCCTTCCCCGCCCGCCATGTGCCCAAAGACCGCATACATCCCCCATAACGTCAAGGATAAGTAACTAGAACGTCATAAGGAGTTGCAAGTCGCTCCCATACTGGCGCCATTTTGGTCGAGGCCAGGCAGGTCCAGAGTATAGTTCAATGTCTCCAATAAGTAGCGGCAGGAGCAGAATCCCTTTCGGCAGTTCTGGCTTCGTCATTACGAGCACTAGAAAACAAGACATTCTGGGCAATACCACCCTTGACGCAGCCCTTTATGCTACAAGATGGTGTCTTCCATTCAGAAAATATTGTTGGCAGCATTTTGAAAGGAAAGATAAACGGCCGTTCTCCTAGTGAGTCTCACATTGTTACATTTATGAAGAATGTTGAAGAGTAGTATGTTGAAAATCTGAAGCCATCGTTCTACAAACTCTCAACCAGCCTTGGATGGAAAAATCCTGAAGAATGTACAAACTGAAAACCAGTTTTTGTCTGCATAGCATCAGCAGCAACACTTGAGTCAGCTTTGTGTGAAGCCGCCATCTTGATCCAATCAATACTGTCCACCTGCACACATTCAGGGACCAGGCCGCATTGCGAGGGCACCGCAAGACGTGTCTTCAGGTCAAACGGATTGTGGGACAAGGTCCAGAATGAAGAGTCACCAAAAGGCAAAAAGTTCCGCCGGACCCCGGGAGGCAGCCGCCTATGTCGGGGCCGATCTTAGGCCACACCAGGGCAACAAGACTTAGGGAGGGGGCAGGAGCCAAGCGCCCCCTCCCAGTCCGCGCCACCACACCGCCCCTCGGGGGCCTCCGTCAAGCGGTTCAGGGAGGCACCGCAGGCAGCGGTTCTTCAGATCAGTGGCTCTCACCGGCAAGGCTCCCCTCCGTCAGCAGCGATCGTTGGCGCTGTGGTTGCGGCCGGAGGCCCCACCTAGTCAACGCTCTGGCCTCTCCATGTCGTAGGCCGCAAGAGTGGGCGCAACTCAGCTGGATGGCGGGTGAGACGCTGTAGCCGCAAGAGTAGGCGAAACTCAACCGGCCGAGTGAGGCACTGTGCCGCAAGAGCGGGCGGAACTCAGCTGGCCGAGCGAGGCACTGTGCCGCAAGAGTGGGCGGAACTCAGCTGGCAGAGTGAGGCACTGTGCCGCAAGAGCGGGCGGAACTCAGCTGGCCGAGCGAGGCACTGTACCGCAAGAGTGGGCGGAACTCAGCTGGCCGAGCGAGGCACTGTGCCGCAACAGTGGGCGGAACTCAGCTGGCCGAGCGAGGCACTGTGCCGCAAGAGCGGGCGTAACTCAGGTGGCCGAGCGAGGCACTGTAGGTCTTCCTCTCACAAAGATGAAAGTCAGAGTGAGGAAACAAGGAGGGGTTTTCATCATTTGGGACAAAAAAAATAGTTATAAACCAATGAAAAGTGTCATTTTTACGTCACATGACCTAGCCTTACATCATTAGGAAACCAAAAGTGAAATGAACCAATGAAATTTTTTATTAACAAGTCACATGACCTGTTATGCTTACGTTACGTGCTCTGCGCCGCGCCCCGGATCGCTTCCGGGAAGCTGCGCTTCGCGCCTCGCTTCGCGCATCGGGTGCGCTAACGCAGCGCGTCATATGACGCATTACGCAACAAAGCGATACTACAGTGTTTCTGGATGTTTCAGACTGAAGCTGGCGTCAGCATGAGAGCACCCCGTGGCTACGTCGTGACCGTTCCGCGAGCAATCATGGCAGTCGCTCCCCACCGGAAGTCTGCGGGAGTCGGGGGCCCCGGTGACTCTTGTAGAATCTTCAAGGCTGAGGGGACGCTTTTGGGAATGGGGCCCATGCCCTAGCAGTCAAGCGTCCGAGTTCCAGGGTTGCCCAGAGCCATCCTTGCAGGCCAGGCCCAAGTCTGTGGAGCTGACCGCCATTTCGTGAGCTCCGTGGCAGCCGCCTGTCGCTGTACCGCAAGAGTGGGTGCAATTCAGCCGGATGGCGGGTGAGACGCTGTAATAGCAAGAGCAGGCGCAACTCAGCTGGCCGAGAGAGGCACTGTGCCGCAAGAGTGGGCGTAACTCAGCTGCCGAGTGAAGCGCTGGGGTGCAGCTGAGAAACCTCCACCTGGGGAGGTGGGGGAGGCTCGTTCGCGCCGCCTCTCCCTTCCGGTGCACCCCACGCCGTCTCATGGCGCAGGTAGGCACTGTGCCGGAAGAGTGGGCGTAACTCAGATGCCGAGTTAAGCACTGGGGTGCAGCTGAGAAACCTCCACCTGGGGAGGTGGGGGAGGCTCGTTCGCGCCGCCTCTTCCTTCCAGTGCACCCCACGCCGTCTCCTGGCGCAGGTATATGTGATGGTCGGACCAGGGCACCGCAGGACGTGTCTTCAGGTCAAACGGATTGTGGGACAAGGTCCAGAATGGAAGAGTCACCAAAAGACAAAAAGTTCCGCCGGACCCCGGGAGCCGGCCGCCTATGTCGGGGGCGATCTCAAGCCACAGCAGGGCAACAAGACTTGGGGAGGGGGCAGGAGCCAAGCGCCCCTTCCGAGTCCGCGCCACCACACCGCCCCTCGGGGGCCTCCGTCAAGTGGCTCAGGGAGGCACCGCAGGCAGCGGTTCTTCAGATCAGTGGTCTCACCGGCAAGGCTCCCCTCCGTCAGCAGCGATCGTTGGCGCTGTGGTTGCGGCCGGAGGCCCCGCATAGTCAACGCCCCGGCCTCTCCATCTCGTAGGCCGCAGAGTAGTCGGGGAGAAATCCCGGGAACGGCAGCATATATTTGGATCAATGTTGCAGCAGGCTGCCATGTAAATAGTTATTTAATTAAACGTTTTACCCTGTTACTTTGCTGGTGTGTTGTATATATTTATAATATTTGCATAGGGTTTGTCGTTATTTTGGGCGGGGTGGGCGGCGGAGCCGAGCTGTCTTGCAGCCATCATGGCGTCGAGCTCGGTTCCTCTCACTAGTTTCATATTTCTCATGAGGGGTTGTTCCTAATGTTTCTATTTTAGCGAGGTCAAAAAGAGATCCCATTAGTGGCCTACTGATTTTGCTTGATTCCTTTTGTTTTTTCTAACGATTTTTCACTATCTGCAAAGACTAAACAGAGTATTGCGACTATGTGCTTGTTTGTAAATAGAGAATGAACCAAAGAGAAGCAATTCCAAAACAGTAAATGCTTGGATAACAATCAATCAAATGGAGAGGGAAGCAGGCACGACGGATTACAACGGGGGCAAAGGCCTGCGTTACCTACCCTTCACTATCTGCAAAGAGAGTATAATCCTAAAAGAAAAGAGGGGAGGGGGGGGCAGCGTTCAAAGCACATCAGCGTGCATAAACACGAAATTTTTTTTACCTACCACGTACTTGACATTTTAAAGCTTTTGATATTTGCTAATAAAAAACCATTGAAATTCACTGAAAAAACCATAGGTTATAGACCATATATAGTTAGGAATTAGCATTTACAAAACCTTGAAAATTCACTGAAAAAACCATGGGTTATAGACCATATATAGTTAGGAATTAGCATTTACAAAACCTTATTTTACTCACACAAAACCATTGAAATTCCATATATAGTTAGTTGCACTAACTATATATCGCGCACCCGCAATCCACTGCTGATGATGTCACATATTACATCATTCATGACATGGTCAGTGACATCACTGATGACATCACTGATGACAGCTCAAATGACATCACTGATGACATCACTGATGACATCTCAAATGACATCACTGATGACATCACTGATGACATCTCATTTGACATTACTGATCACATCACTGATGACATCATTCATGTGATGATACGATGAACCTCTTAAGACTCTAATATAACCTTAGATACACTCAGTGTAAACAGACACTCACAGACTGTCACTCATCCATGGAGTTACTCACACACCTAGTCAGTCTTGCAAAGAATCAATCACACCTCCATTTCCTCAACTATACAGTTATACGCACCTTACTTATTGAAACATATACTAACACATATTTACTCTCTTATACAATCCCTGATACAAGTTCACAATGATCCATACAGCCACTCACACATTCACTGGCTTTTATGCACAGTTATTTATATATGTCAACTCTCACATGTACTGTGTTTTACATATGTACTTACTTTGACATGTAGCACTGAGATATCCATTCACTCACCAATACACTCATGCACACAGTCAACCGCCCATACAGCTGTTTCCACATGCACTTTTGAACCCATACATCTAGTGAATCAACTGCTCACACATCTATGCACAGAGTCATACACCTCCCAGCCACCAACACACACACTCAGTCTCCCATACAAATACTTGGGCAACCAATCAATAACCCATATAGTTACTCATATAGCTACTGATCAACACATGCAGCAGTTTACAGAACAACAGATATAATGATGCACAAATTAAGACAGTTTAGTCACTAACCCATGCACTCAGTGAGACACATTTAATCACTCACTCATACAGTCAGTCATGCACCTACTAAATCCTTCATCCAGACACTTATAAATCCACTCATTCTTCAATATGTAAGACATATTTTAACTTTACAGAAACATACAGTCACTGGATGTTGTCATCAGTGATGTCATCAGTGATGTCATTTGAGATGTCATCAGTGATGTCACTGACCATGTCATGAATGATGTAATATGTGACATCATCAGCAGTGGATTGCGGGTGCGCGATATATAGTTAGTGCAACTAACTATATATGGAATTTCAATGGTTTTGTGTGAGTAAAATAAGGTTTTGTAAATGCTAATTCCTAACTATATATGGTCTATAACCCATGGTTTTTTTCAGTGAATTTTCAAGGTTTTGTAAATGCTAATTCCTAACTATATATGGTCTATAACCTATGGTTTTTTCAGTGAATATATATATATATATATATATATATATATATATATATATATATATGTTTCAGCCACGTTATAGTTAGGAATTAGCATTTAAAAAACCATTCCTTATTTCCAAAATAATATGATGATGTTTGACCCCGTATGCCTGAACCTTACTAAAAGGAGAATACTTTTGGAAATAAGGAATGGGCCACACACCCACTTAGGTATAATTGACACTCGCTCAGGACTATAAATCCCAGCTTGCATTGGAACTATGTATGAAGGAGCAGGCTCACTAAGCGGCCACGAGGCTGAATAAAGGTCAGCAAGCACAGCGAGTTCGTGTTGCCTGTTTTTAATGAGCTCATGAATAAGAGACATTCTCACCTCGAAACGCGTCGGGCATTATATAAAAACAATCAGGATTTGGGGCTAAACTTGAGAGACAATAGACCGGAGGTCTGCGAGCTGTGTGTGCCCTCGCTCGGGACCAGCTGTCGAGCAAATTGTTGATATATATATATATATATACCACCAAGTACAGGAAACCCAAATTGAGGAAGTTCGCCACACGAAGGTAATTCATGCACACTTTATTCGGCAGGCAGCCAGCAGGAACCTTCAAGGAGCAGCAAAGTGAAATGGATCCAAGCCAGACGCGTTTCAGGAGTCACCCTTTCTTCAGTGGCTTAACACGAACTGCAGGCGCTGCGAGGGGTGCAACATTTATTTCCACCACCTGTCCATGTGGGAGGGGCCCTCTCACGGCCCTCTGGGTGACATAGTCCGCCCCAAAGTAATACCCAAGTGGGTGCTTCGCCGCATTTCATAAAATGTCATAAAATAAATTCACGCACATCACCAAGTTGGGACCTGCCCTGCTTTGTCCGTCAGGACTTCGCATCAGCCCACATGGGATTTATTTGCTTTATTCGGCAAGAATGAAATAGCGCGCCCACTTGGGAAAACTCTACGCACTACAGATCCCAGGAGGCTCCTGGTAGCCACGCCCACCATGGCAGGGATCTTTAAGAAACACGAGTGCGTAATGAACAGTGCTATCACGACTGCCTTGCACCAACGCCGCTGATGAAGGCAGTGCAAACACCCGAAACGCGTTTGGGCTTTTAAAAATGAAAAATGTGATGTGTCTTCGTGATTGTGAAGTTTGCCAGCAAGATGTGCAGCTACCAATAAAGAGCTTCAAACTTACCTTCCTGTGGCCTGTCTTCGAATTTGGGCTCCTGCTTCGATTGATGTATACCGGCTTTCCAAGTCGGGAAGACTGCCCGCCGCTGTTGCGGACCATGTCCCGTCACCACCGGGTGATTGAACTCTGAGTAGGAAGGAGAATGGAACTGCTTTGCAGGGAGCGCCCCGTTTTGCTCGTAGTGACATCTAGAAAGCAGGGCAAGCGCCCGTCAGGACTTCGCATCAGCCCACATGGGATTTATTTGCTTTATTCGGCAAGAATGAAATAGCGCGCCCACTTGGGAAAACTCTATGCACTACAGATCCCAGGAGGCTCCTGGTAGCCACGCCCACCATGGCAGGGATCTTTAAGAAACACGAGTGCGTAATGAACAGTGCTATCACGACTGCCTTGCACCAACGCCGCTGATGAAGGGAGTGCAAACACCCGAAACGCGTTTGGCCTTTTAAAAATGAAAAATGTGATGTGTCTTCGTGATTGTGAAGTTTGCCAGCAAGATGTGCAGCTACCAATAAAGAGCTTCAAACTTACCTTCCTGTGGCCTGTCTTCGAATTTGGGCTCCTGCTTCGATTGATGTATACCGGCTTTCCAAGTCGGGAAGACTGCCCGCCGCTGTTGCGGACCATGTCCCGTCACCACCGGGTGAATGAACTCTGAGGAGGAAGGAGAATGGAAGTGCTTTGCAGGGAGCGCCCCGTTTTGCTCGTAGTGACATCTAGAAAGCAGGGCAAGCGCCCGTCAGGACTTCGCATCAGCCCACATGGGATTTATTTGCTTTATTCGGCAAGAATGAAATAGCGCGCCCACTTGGAAAACTCTACGCACTACAGATCCCAGGAGGCTCCTGGTAGGCACGCCCACCATGGCAGGGATCTTTAAGAAACACGAGTGCGTAATGAACAGTGCTATCACGACTGCCTTGCACCAACGCCGCTGATGAAGGGAGTGCAAACACCCGAAACGCGTTTGGCCTTTTAAAAATGAAAAATGTGATGTGTCTTCGTGATTGTGAAGTTTTCCAGCAAGATGTGCAGCTACCAATAAAGAGCTTCAAACTTACCTTCCTGTGGCCTGTCTTCGAATTTGGGCTCCTTCTTCGATTGATGTATACCGGCTTTCCAAGTCGGGAAGACTGCCCGCCGCTGTTGCGGACCATGTCCCGTCACCACCGGGTGATTGAACTCTGAGGAGGAAGGAGAATGGAAGTGCTTTGCAGGGAGCGCCCCGTTTTGCTCGTAGTGACATCTAGAAAGCAGGGCAAGCGCCCGTCAGGACTTCGCATCAGCCCACATGGGATTTATTTGCTTTATTCGGCAAGAATGAAATAGCGCGCCCACTTGGGAAAACTCTACGCACTACAGATCCCAGGAGGCTCCTGGTAGCCACGCCCACCATGGCAGGGATCTTTAAGAAACACGAGTGCGTAATGAACAGTGCTATCACGACTGCCTTGCACCAACGCCGCTGATGAAGGGAGTGCAAACACCCGAAACGCGTTTGGCCTTTTCCTTTTTGACCATGTCATGAATGATGTAATATGTGACGTCATCAGCAGTGCATTGCGGGGGCACGAGTTGCAGTTAGCTGAACTAACTATAACAGGGAAATTCTATCGTTTTGTATGAGTGAAATGTCCAACTAACTATAACGTCCCTGAAACCTATGTTTTTTTCTGTGAATTTCTAAGGTTGTTTATATGCTAATTCCTAACTATAACGTCTATAAAACCTATGTTTTTTTCAGTGAATTTCAAAGGTTTTTTAAAATGTTAATTTCATATTTTAATATTTATAAAACCTATAATTTTGCTAATTTCTTTACAATATTTTGCAACTCTATTATCCTTTTTAGGTCTCGAAGCGAAAAGCGCGCGAAAGCGCGCGAAAGCGCGCTCTCGCTGACAGCCTATAGCTGTCGGTTCAGCCGACTTCAGCCGACAAAGACTGGAGACAGGAGCTGGCCACGCGCACCACGCGCAGCATTGAAACAGCATGGCAGAGTCATGGCAGAGTCGGATTACGACGCGCCCTTTAGGATTTGGTCGCGCGCGTGAGCTTCTTAAGTTTCGGTTTCGTTTTCACCTCGGAGACCCGGTGTGAAGAGGAGCAGGGCAGCGGGGAGTTGGGGACGAGCGTCGGCGCCCCCAGAGGAACCACGACGAGCAGCAACGGAGGTGGCGGAAGCGCTGGTGGAAGGGGTAATGCTTGTTGATCAAAGTGACTTATTGTGAAAGGGACAAGGCCTGCACATATTTAAAAACTTTTGATTTGGCTCCTCTGTAAACAGTTACACGTTGCACGCACCCCACATATATCAGCGTTTTGTCAAACAAATGCGGCTCAGGGGATTTTCCTTGTTTTACAACCCATTGAATCGTTGTTATGCCTCTATTTGGCACCTTCCCCACGCACATTAATTTCCTGCAGATCTGCGTGTGACTTCAATCGCACTGCTTCCCTCACGGTCGCACAGACTTCTCTTTACCCGTCGTAATGTATTATTTAGGTCGGACATCAGACGAGTTTACTGCTAATGTATTTTTTCACAGCTGCTTGACGGCTATCTTCTCCATAGTTTAACACCCTTGCCGTCCGTTGACCTTGTTTAATTACCCGTGGGTGCCCCCAGGCGCCTTGTGAGAGGGGACAGATGCATCTCTCAGTCCTCACCGACGCCCCGTGCTCCCCCCGCATCGTAGGGTCGTGGCGGGTGCAGGGCGAGTGAGGTACTGGGTTTTTAAGAACCGGTACAGAACCAGTAACCCAGCGGTGCCAGGGAATCAACACCCAGAGACCTCGGGTTCTTCCTGATCCAGACCTACAGAAACTCAGAGTCTTCTAGGTGAAGTCAAAGATTAGTTTATTGGCTGCAACCAAGATAACAGGTGTCCTAGAAGTACAATACGGGTATGTTCTCAGGAGACTGCACACTTTTACAAAGTCAGGCTTCTCTTCTTATACACAATTCTGGGCCTCGGCCAAAACATTCTTGGTTGTAAAGTAAATAGTTAACATATTCTGGTTCAAGGAAAAAGCAGAGTCATGATGACATGTCCATATTTCACTTCGTGCTGCCGACAGCAAATCATTTGGCAAGGCCCAACATTTCATCAGATATCATTGGACCCCTAATAAAAACGGGCACCTCCCCACCATAAAGTAAGTGAAGCGAAGGAGTGGAGATAGATGTGAGCGAGATATGGCAGGTGTGCGCGCTGAAATGGTTTTATGGTTTGTTGAGCCTAGATGCTATCTTGCTCGGCCACTGGGAGGGAACTGACCTAACGAGTTCGGCCTGGGGCAATGGTTCCAACTTGTACTGAGGTCAGGGAAAAGTCGATTAAGGAGTACGTGTCCTTGTGGAATCAAATTCAAACTGGATTAAGGCCTATGTAAAGGGCAACATATAAATGGGAGCCAAGGGTTCAGAATGTAAATGACGATTTTCGAGGTGAAATCGTCACTCGAACACGCCGAAAATACATGTACATGATGTACTCGTCATTCTCGGTCTTTTGATACCAAATTCGTCATATTTCGACGAAGTTTTAATTCTCGAGTCCAGAACGATTATACGAATCCAGATTTTCAGAACCTCAATCCCTCCTTTTGCCCTTACATAGGCAATTATTCTATCCTCATGTTAGTCTGAATCCAGATCGATATTCGTAAAGTCATTGAGATGTTGCTGTAACATCATTCTAGTACTTAGTTCATCTCTTGACACAGGCTTCCTTACACATGATGTAACACAGAGGCCACATATTGCAGGAGCACAGTGTATGCATAGACAGAACAGGAAAATAATGGCTAAGACCATCCCAATAACCATCAGAATTTTCCATCCCCAGGCAGATATCAGTTCCCAGAACCATCCCATTAACGACCAATCTCCTTTATCCACATGAATGGATTCAGAAATCTTATGTAGTTTGGAGATGGCCCTGTACACGGTTGGAGCATTATCTGGGATGAAAATGCAACAACTAGACTGGATCAATTTGCATACTCCACCTCGGTCCGCAAGTATTACATCCAAAGCGACCCGGTTCTGAAGGGTCATAAGTCGATCCGACTGGAGCTCAGCAGTCAGGTTACTAAGGGCACCAGCAGTTTCAATCACGGTGGATTCAACTACCCTTGTTAATTGCCTTATGTTTCTACTGTTAGCCATGGATCCCCAGAATGGCAGAAAACCCTTTGCAAAGTCCCCAAATTCTTGACCTGCAGTGTCTTCTTTACTCAAGACACCTCTAACTACCCTTGTCCGGTGGTAATCCGCCGCTGCTGTGTAGGTGGGAGGCAACAGGAATGAAACAAAACATGAGCCCGAGAAGTCAGGGGGCAACCATGTATAGGCTCTATCATGGCAGATGAAGTAAATACCCTTAGCGGCTAAAAACGCAGGGGAAATCTGAGATCCAAAAACATACGTGTTGTAACTTGGAATGTCCCCTTCCCTTCCCTGCCCCCCTCCCCTTTCACGCGCAGTGGTATGGTCCACACTGACAGCTCAGGCGCTCGCTATCGAATGTTGAGATAGCAGCTGAGCCCCTTGTGATAAGCTGACGGCATCTATGTGTTATTCTTAACCCATTAAATTAACTTAACTACTTACACCGCCTCCTCTTTACTATAATACGTTTCTGTACAGATACTCTTCCCTAGCTGAGCTCTCGGATTCTTGCCAATACCTTGCAGACACAGGTGACCTTGATGGGGTACGATCCAGATAGGGGACGATCTTTTGGCTTGCTGTTTCTCACTTAATGTAGTGCCATATCCGGTCACGTTCCAACCTACATATGCAAGTATCTCATCATCCGGAGTATCTTCATAGGAAGTTACTTCCTTGATCATGTCAACTATACCTTTGACTAGGGCGCTAGTCTTGAGGTTGTCTTTTACAGAACGTAGGGGTTGGATTTCTCGTGCATATATGAACATTGTCCTATATGCCCATACTGAACCATTGTGACTAAATGGCAGGACCAAATAGGGGATACCTTTATCCGTTGTGTGAGGCATGAGACCACACACCCAACAGTTAGTTGTGTTCATTACAAGTTGGTGTTGGTGTAATAACTGAACGAAGGAGTTATTAATGAATTCTAACCTTCTATTGGATTCGTGGTCAGGCAGAAGGTGGAAAGAATGAGAGGAAACAGTAGGAGGAGGTATGGGTGGTGCAGTGGGCGCAAATGTTACATGGAAAGAGAACAAAACATAACTTATCAAAAAAATCATTACGCTGGATAGCATAAAAATACACAATATTATAAAACTTTTCTTTGTCATCGTGTTACATAGTCTCTGCTTAAAGTTCATTTGTTTGGCAGGGATCTCCACATCAGGAAACTCCATCCTCTCTAAGGTGATGCCCGCGACGAGGAGGTTGATTCTGCTAAGGAGTGCTTCTGTCAGTCTAGGGCAACTCCCTTGGACCGACCAGAACCACCGACCTAACGTCGTTGGCTGCACTTCCGAAGACTTTAACCAATCGCGGCCCTAGCAGCGGAACCCGGATGGCGGTTCGAAAAACAAAAAATAAGCAAGTTACCTAGATGGGAGATCTGCACTTTCAAAAATAGGATTTGGGGAAAAAGATACGTTTATTAGTCCATAGGTCTTGGTCTCAGATCATAAAAAGGAATCACTTTTGTTCGTTCGTTCTTCTAGGCCGCAAATTGTAGCGTCTTTTTCCTGGTATTGTCTGGTCCTGAAACAGCAGTTCAGGCTCCAAAGAGTTCAATTGTTCTGGTGGTGGCACAGTTTCTTGAAAAATGTTCTCGCTTTTACAATCAGGGTTAGTTTCTTTTACACGGTCATCGCTGACAGGTATGACACGTGGCACAGTTGTAAGCTCTGAGTCAGTGCCACCTTTCTGGACCCACTGGTCACGTGGCGGAGGTGAAGGGATTCTCTTGCAATGGACCCCGTGGATCCAGTTGGCCTTCCCCTCCACTCGAACTGCTGACCTCGTGGAAAGAAGGACGAGATGTGGCCCGGTCCACCTGGGCTGGTCGTTCTTTGTCCTTTGAAAGTTTTTTACGAGGATCTAGGATCCAGGGACAATGGAGTGACCTGGAGTCTCAGAGACCGGAGGCAGGGTGTTGTGGACCTGTTGATGTAAAACACGCAATTTAGCCGTCAATTCATACAAGTAATCAAGCAAAATAGGATGTTGCAGCTCGCTGAACTTCGTGGGCCTAGGCACTCCCCATATGTTGGCTGGCCGGCCAAAGACAATTTCGTAAGGGCTGAGTTTCACTCGCGAATGCACAGTCATTCTGGTGGATAGGAGTGCTAAGGGTAGAGCGTCAGGCCATTTAAGACCTGTGCTCGCTTGGATTTTGGCCAATTTAAGTTTTAGCGTGCCATTGTAACATTCTACTAATCCAGCTGATTGGGGGTGATTTGCAGCGTGGAACTTCTGCCTAATGCCTAGCCCTTCACACACTCTTTTCATCACACGACCCACAAATTCACTTCCGTTGTCAGACCAGACCATTCTAGGCATTCCAAACCAAGGGCTTTCGCTGTGGACAAGGCAGTATTGTCTTTTAGGGGATAGGCTTCTACCCATCTTGAGAAGGCACAAACAACAACGAGCACGTATTTTAAGTTGTTGCACCTCTCCATATGTATGAAATCTAGCTGCAAAACCTCGAACGGATACGTACGTAGGAGGTGCAAAATGACCAGCTGGAGTTGGCGTTCCCCTACCAGGATTGTGCTTCAGACATACCATGCAATTCTTGACAACATTCTCTGCACACTTGGGAATCCCTGAATTCTTCCACACTGGGGCCAACAACTCGCAAATCCCTTTCACGCTGATATGAGCCATTCCATGAGCCATTGTAACCACTGCAAGCACATATGCATCGGGTAACAACCATCTCTGATGCTCTGTCAATTCAACCCAACAACCATTTGCATCCATTCTCCCTGTACTTTCTCTCCACGTGCTCAACTCTTTCTCTGTGGCCTCAGCTTGAATGGACTTCACACTTTCTATCGTGTCCTCACATATTCCAACCTCACCAGTCCATTTTTCAGGGCCTGCAACATACATTCGGCTCATCACATTCTTTGCCGTTTCTTTAGCGGTCTCATCAGCAAACGCATTTCCACGACCAACATCATCAGTCACCTTCTTGTGAGCACTACATTTCACAATCGCCATTTGCAGGGGCAAGGTCAGTGATTCAAGAAGCTCATTCACCAACTGACCATGCTGAATCTTAGCTCCATGCGAAGTCAGGAATCCACGTTCTCTCCACAATCGTCCAAAACTATGAGCCACTCCAAACGCATACTGACTATCAGTGTAGACAGTCACTCTCATTCCTTTAGACAATACACATGCTCTCGTCAGGGCGACTAATTCTGCGGCTTGAGCTGAACCATGTGATATTCGTGCAGTTTCAACAACTGTGTGCAAAGTCGTGACAGCATATGCTGCAGTCACGTTACCATTTGGGAGCTTAAAGCATGAACCATCTACCCATAATGTACCGTCACATTCAGCAAGAGGAGTGTCAAATAAATCCACTCTCCCTTTTGTCTCTTCCTCTGTTGTGAGGAAACAATCGTGCTGTTCTAAAGCATCCGATTCCTCTGCAGTTGGTAACAACGTGGCTAGATTCAAAGTACTGCACCTTTTTATATGCACATGGCTCGCTAGCAGCGTCAATTTGTAACTGGACAGTCGAGCACTAGTTAAGTGCTGTGTCTTGGTCCTATTTAACAATGTGTCTACTGCATGCGGGACCATCACGATTAGTGTATTATTCATTACTAGACCAGCAGACTGTCGAATAGAAACAGCTGCTGCTGCTGTGGCCCTTAAACAACTTGGCAATGCTTGTGCTACCGGATCCAAAGTTGACGAAAAATAGGCGCATGGCCGCTGTTGACCTCCGAATAACTGAGTTAACACAGACAAAGCACAGCCCTCCTTCTCGTGGACATACAATGTGAAAGGCTTACTGTAGTTGGGCGTACCTAACACAGGAGCCGAACATAATGCTGTGCGTAATTCGAGAAAACTTTTCTGACACTCTTCAGACCAAGGAATGGGATTGGGTGTATTTTTACACGTTAATGCCACCAAGGGTTTGGCCAATAACGAAAAATTTGGAATCCATTGTCTACAGTACGATGTAATGCCCAAGAAAGCACGCACTTCTCTCTGTGTTCTTGGCACATTCAATTTCGCTATTGCCTGAATTCTTTCTGGGGTCAGTTTCCTTCCCTCCTTCGATAAGAGGTGACCTAAGTAGGTCACTTCTTGTCGGCAATATTGAAGCTTGGAAAGTGACACTTTGTGATGTAGATCACACAGATGACGCAATAATGTCAATGTGGCCTTTTTACAAATTTTCTCAGTATCCGCAGCAATGAGCAAATCGTCCACATACTGTACAAGAGTGGCACCTTTAGGCAAAATAATCGTGTCAAGCTGTGTTTTCAGAGCTTGACTGTATATTGAGGGGCTTTCACAGTAGCCTTGAGGAGCGCGTTTAAAGCGGAAGCTTCGACCTCCTAAACTGAAGGAAAAAATATCCCTGCTCTCCTCAGCAATTGGGATGCTGAAGAAAGCATTCTTTAGGTCAATCACTGAAAACCATGAAGCAGAAGCTGGAATCATAGTCAATAATGTGGTAATGTCGGGGACAACTGGGAATTGTGGCACAACTATCTTATTTACTTCTCGAAGATCAATCACAAATCTGTACACAGGTGGCTGAGAAGGGTCAGTTCGTTTTAAAACAGGCAGAACAGGACTATTGCAAACATTGCCTCGTGTTTCTTCGATCACATCCTTTTCAATCAATTCGTAAACAATCGCTAGCAAAGCTTTTTCACCCTCATTAGATATTCTGTATTGGGGAATTCGTGGCATTTTGACATTCGACTTCAATGTTACAACATATGGTGGAATTTCTAAAAGACCTACATCATTAGGACCAGTAGCCCAAAGAATATCCGGGAGAAGTGACAATTCTGCTGGAAGTGCATCTCTCGACAAATACATGGGAGAAACCACTTTCTTACCTAAAGTAAGTTGTACTCCTGAAGGAGAACAGTACAAAGTCGCATACAATCTTTTTAGCAAATCTAATCCTAGCAAATTTTCACCACAACCTGTTGTCAGAATAAGGGGTGCTTCGAATTCACAAGGACCAACAGAAAGAGATAAAGGGTCAGAAATCGGATTTCTAACTGGGGCGCCAGAAAAACCTACAGAAACGTTCATTTCGCCAGACAAAGGTGCGCCAGGGAGTTTGGAGTGCATAATAGAACTCTTTGTAGCACCAGTATCCAACAGAAAAGGTTCTGACACACCTGATGTAATCACCTCAACGTAAGGTCCACTCTGATCTACTGGAACTGAAACAACTCCCTCTCTTTGTCTATGGCTGTCCTAGCAATCATCATTCTCCCACTGCTCATTTTCTGTGTAATAATCTTCAACGTAGTATTGAGCTGTCCTGTCAGATACGTCATTTTGCTGATCAAACCTGTTCATAGAGTTTTGTGGTGGAAGGGGACGTGTGTCCTGAGGGGCGTTTCCACGCCCTCTACCTCTAGGTGCTTGCTGACTGCCACGACCTCTAACACCAGAAACTCCATTTGCACGTTGTGATAGGGCAGGACAATTATACTTGTAATGACCCTCTTGTTTGCAATATAAACACTGGTTGGGACCTACGCGGGGTTGAGTGTAATCGAATCTTTGCGAGTTTCTCTGATACTGTTGAGGCTGCTGAACAGTATTTTGGTAGTGATTCTGACCATTATTATTTTGATTACCGCCACCACATGGCGGATAGGCTTGCTGTAGCAAAACCTTCGTTTTTAGTTCTCTAGTTTTCTTTTCTACTTTATCTTTCTCATCTTTGTCTCTATTTTCGTAATATTGCGCAGTAGCTAATATCTGCGCTGAGGATGAGACTGCCCAAGAACTTTCTGAATCTTTTAATTTTTTACACAATTCTGGAAGCAGATTGTGCACGAATTTATCAACAAACAGTCTCTGACCACCTTCTGTGGTCATATCTTGACCGCTGTGGTCAATGAATGTTTCTTCAAATCTGGTGAAGAAATCTGAAACAGTTTCTTCCTTCTTTTGCTTGCATGTGGACAATTTATCCCAATTTACTCGTATTGCAGGCATTATCGTTTTCATGTAATCTACTATTTTACCAGGGAGTTCTGCTATCAGAGGCTCAGGCTTGGCACCACCAACTTGGCGGGCATCTGCAGCAGTAATATTAGCCCACGTGTCACCTAATTCCTGGTCATGATCTACATGACGAATTTTACCCCATAAAGGCTGTGGAACAACATTCCCAAATAACATGTCGATATCGGCTAAATTCATTATACATGACCCAGCAGTTTGTGACAATTCTTTATAGTACCCTGCAGGATTTTTACGCGAATCTGGTAATGTTTGTTTGAGTGCTAAAACTTCAGCTCGCTTCCATGGGACATGTACCCAGACCCGCTGAAAATGTGGCAGAATAGGTGGGACAGCAGTCGTGTCACCCTCCCTCCATTGTGGGGGAACTTCTCTCATAGGGTATTGTCGCGCCTTTTTCCTACTGGATGTATTAGATTCAGATGGTGACCCAGAACTGCTTCCCCTACTCCGATATGATAACAACATTTCAACTGCTTTTTCCACGTCTGGACCTACAATCATACCCTCTCCAAACTTAAACCGTACACGACACATCTCTTGTGGGATGCAGTCTTGATCATTGTCTTCTAAATCCTCGCCAAGAAAAACACACATCTGTTCGAAAACATATCTCTGTGTCGCTGCTTCCCATTGATGGAAGACTTCCATGACAGACTGTACATCATATTTTGCAGTGTCCATGACCCATTTCCGAGCTAAACTATTCAGTGAATCTCTCTCTTGATAATCAGGCAGTTGACTTCGCAACTGTCTTCTTCCTATGTTAGGGGTCGTAGCAGGCGACCCGAAAAGAGGTAAAAGAAGATTAGTAACAGTGCTGGCCATTTTCTGCCGAATGGAAGGTGAAACTGAAGGACAAACAGATGGAAAAACGGGGTGAGATAAGGCGGGGGTAGAGATAGCAGAAGAGGTATCAGGGAAAATAGAGGGGGCACTAGGCAAAATCGTAGAGGGAGCATTAGGAGGCGTAAAAAGTACAGTAGGCAAAATTGTAGAAAACACAGGTGAAACAGAAGTGGTCGGTGGGCCTGGAGGAGGCTGCACCGAAGAAGTAGGAGCCAGCTGAAGAACAGCTGGTGAGTGCTGTGGAAGAGCAGGAGGCGTAGTTTGCGCAACTAAAGGTTGCGGGGGTGCTGTGGCATTCTGCGCATAGGGGGGTGGTGAATTTAGCAAATGTGACATTAATGGGTCTTTTTCACGCTCTTTTGCTGCCTCTTGCTGAAGAGACGGCAAAACTGGATAACACTTATCTATTGCCAGTTTACGTTGCCTGTGCAACTGCTCATTCATCTGCTCTTCCTCATTATCTTTAAACTGCACAGCAGCTTGCATTACTGAAAGTCCCCCTTCTCTCTTATTTTTCTTAGCTAATTTAATTTCTTTTTGTTTGGCTTCTTTACGCCATAAGCGGAAAGAGTCAAACATCGCCGGCCGGGCTTTCTTTTTGAAGAGTTTAACTTCAAGGTTGTCTAAGATTTCAGAATCAAAGCTACCATATTGGGGCCATTTTAGAACACCATCTTTCCTGGTGTATTTAATCCATACTTCGTTGTAGGTGATGGGGCCTACCCCATGTTTTACATATAGCTCGTAAGTCGGAGTTCCAACTGGAGGAACCGGACATGAGTCCTCCAGTCGGGAGTCCCTATTATTACCAAGACAAAACAAATTCCCAAGTCTAAGACTAGGCATCCTCGCTCTCTAGTCTAGTTCCAAACTTCAAAGGATTATCGATTACGATATTCCTCGTGAATACACGAGTCCTTCGGTTATGGTGCTTGCAAGTACCAATACAAAGCTTTGTATCCCAAAGATACCACAAAGTAAGTCCAACTAAGGACTGGGAGACGCTCCACTTATACTTAACTGAAATATCGATGACGTCACCAGAAGACTCGTCTCAGTGTTTCGCTCTACCAAAAACTGCAAGGGTCCAAATCAGGGCGATAGCCAGGGCAGCAGTCCTTGTAGCCGTCGGGAAGCGGGGAACCTCGCAGCAAAGACCTTCGGACCACGTCGACATGCAGGGGTCGATGAGGTGGTTGGCCGCCCTCCGGAATTTCCACACGAAGCTCCTCACGATCTTCTGGCTGACTGGTACCACTGGAATCGCCCCAAACGTTGGGCGCCAACTGAGGTACTGGGTTTTTAAGAACCGGTACAGAACCGGTAACCCAGCGGTGCCAGGGAATCAACACCCAGAGACCTCGGGTTCTTCCTGATCCAGACCTACAGAAACTCAGAGTCTTCTAGATGAAGTCAAAGATTAGTTTATTGGCTGCAACCAAGGTAACAGGTGTCCTAGAAGTACAATACGGGTATGTTCTCAGGAGACTGCACACTTTTACAAAGTCAGGCTTCTCTTCTTATACACAATTCTGGGCCTCGGGCAAAACATTCTTGGTTGTAAAGTAAATAGTTAACATATTCTGGTTCAAGGAAAAAGCAGAGTCATGATGACATGTCCATATTTCACTTCGTGCTGCCGACAACAAATCATTTGTCAAGGCCCAACATTTCATCAGATATCACTGGACCCCTAATAAAAACGGGCACCTCCCCACCATAAAGTAAGTGAAGCGAAGGAGTGGAGATAGATGTGAGCGAGATATGGCAGGTGTGCGTGCTGAAATGGTTTTATGGTTTGTTGAGCCTAGATGCTATCTTGCTCGGCCACTGAAAGGGAACTGACCTAACGAGTTCGGCCTGGGGCAATGGTTCCCACTTGTACTGAGGTCAGGGAAAAGTCGATTAAGGAGTACGTGTCCTTGTGGAATCAAATTCAAACTGGATTAAGGCCTATGTAAAGGGCAACATATAAATGGGAGCCAAGGGTTCAGAATGTAAATGACGATTTTCGAGGTGAAATCGTCACTCGAACACGCCGAAAATACATGTACATGATGTACTCGTCATTCTCGGTCTTTTGATACCAAATTCGTCATATTTCGACGAAGTTTTAATTCTCGAGTCCAGAACGATTATACGAATCCAGATTTTCAGAACCTCATGAGGAGCCCCGGGCTTCGTCTTCACCTCCCCAGTGCCGCATGTTTGCGTTTCAAGCCCCCCCTGGAGAGATTCAGCTGTTTACTCACCTGGTTTGAGCCCAGTCGGAAGTTGTGCCAAGAAATAAAGCAAAACACGTAATATTAAAGAAAACAGGCTCTTCTGACTGGGCTCGTTCCAGTCGGTTCCACGAGCAGTCTTTACCGCGTCTGCATCCCTGCCCAGACAGCATTGGAGGCCATGGGGTTGGCAGCATGCAGTGCCAGTTGTCTTAGAGCCTGGTAACTACTCTTTATCATCCCTGCACTGGAACATCGGGGGTCAGAGGGCTGGCTGGGTACCTTCCCGCTTGCCTAGTTGTCCAGTAACACCCCTTCACAGTCCCTTTTCAGGCAGGACAGGAGTCCTAGGTTTGCCAGTACACAGTGACGCTTGTTTTCAGAAAGAAGTTACCATAAGGTGCTACATTTTCGGCAGTGGTGGGTTGCGACATGCGACAGTTGAAAGTTGTGGGGCGTAATGGGATGAAAGCCTAACTGTCATAAGGGGGTATTTTTATCCGATAGTGTTTGCTGCTGCAGTACTTGCCTAGCGCTTTACATACAGCTTAATTTCACATTTTCGTTAGTTTAGCAAAGTCCCAGTAATGTAGATAAAAGCAGTTGTACTCAATGAGTATTTATCCAAAGCATCCAATTACAGATAAGACATTTTAAAAACTGTTTAAAAGGGTTGAAATCCTGTGTACACCTCTTGCCGGGCCGTGCAGGGATTGAAGACACACAGGAGAGCTTGGTGATCAGCTTGTACTTTTGAAGACACAAATATTCTTTGTAGACAACGAGACCCCACGGGCCTCAATGCCGGAGAGACAAGCGGCACTTACTTTATTTATATCTCAATACCCCTGTAGGTTAAGTGGGCCCAACCACTATACCGGGACCGCTCCACAAACTACTGTAGCGCCGCTTGCTCTGAGTGAGTGAGTGAATGCACGCGCTCAGCAGCTTCGAAATGATTCGCCCCAAGGCTCTACAAACTCTGAGGAGTGGGCACATTAAGAATAGGTGGGGGTTGAGGGTGTTTTTTGTTTACCCTACGTACCCATAAAGAAGGCAGACTGAGACACAGTGGCCAACTTTTCAACTCGAAGCCTGGTCTGGGAATCGAGTGACTGTTCTGACTTGCCCAGTTCCGCTTTGGTGAACCAGACCAGCTGTGGTGCTTTGGAGTCTGTGCGCATTTCCTGTTGGATTTCTGGGCACAGCATATCTGTAATCTTCTGTGCTTCCCCCTGGTGCTCTGGTCTGGGCAGTGCGCACAACACTTCCTGGTGTTTGTAGGCACATTGCCTCTTTGGGTCACTTGGCAATCTGCCTTTTGTCCTTGAAAAGCTGCCCTTTCTCAATAACTCTGCCAGCTGTGGTCTGGTGCCTCCCACCAGTCCCTCCCTGCATCACCTGACGCTGAGACAATCCAGAAGCTGTGACCTAGCTTTTTAGGTCTCGACCTCTGCCAATGCCCTTGCGCATTGCAGATGTCGAGACTAATAGAGTTGGATCCAATCCACGAAAGCTAAACCAGGCGGATTGCGCCGAGTGCATGTGCCCGTGCACGCGCTTTCCATTTGCTCTCTGAGCCGCCTGCCTCGCATCATTGCATCAGACCCGCCACAGCAATACCGAGAGCTTCACTTCAAAGGGATCCGCTCCCCCGCCCCCTGCTTCACACTTCAAAGGAATGCGCCCCCCGCAATGCCGAGAGCATTTCCCGGCCGCTTTTAATTTAATTTCGCAGCCGCTTTTCATTTGATTTTGCGGCCGCTTTTAAGTATCCTGCGTGTCTTTTGCGCTTGTTTATTCATCCGATTCCTAACATATTGCATGTACTGAACAGTTATGTACTAAACCTGGCAGAGTGGGTGCCCTTTGAACTTCTTGTTTTTTTTGTTGCAAGCACGCATTTGTCCTGATCAGAATTGGTGGAAAGCATCAAACCACCAGATACTTAATGCCACCGCAATCTCTTTTTGATTCATTTAGTCTTTTTCGTCTATTTATTTCTTGAAAGCAAATCATTTTCTCCCGTTAATATCTGTATTTGAAGAGAATTCGCTCACAACGGGGTCGGCTTTGAAAGTAACATTTACTGCCTGTTGACAGCAATGCCATCAGTTGTATTATTTTTTTGACGTTTGAAAGACCGAGGGAATGTGCTTGCTTTCCATAAACTTCCTCCGTGGTTCCTCCCTTCGGGCGATATATGGCATTCCTAGATGCGTGTTTCCTTTAGTGACAGCGCCTCGGTAATTCTGGTCTAAGGACCCCGGTGCGGTGCTCTGTGGTGGTCTGTGTTCTCCGGCATATTTAAAGGCTTGGCGACTCCGCCCCATGGCTGTCCAAACACACTCTCTCCACAGGCCCCAACATCAAAAGAGCTAAGCTGAGGCCACTGGAAATTGGAACCACAGGGTTCTGTATATCAACTTCACCACTGTGATGGGCAGTGATTTCTTTCCATAATGCATCTTTTCTTAAGATCTGGCAGGTGTGTCTCTCTGTGCATGTAATGGGAAAGCACAGCAAGATGGCTCTTTATTTGCCCACAGCACCACCACAGCACCACTCAGCACCACCACAGCACCACTCAGCGCCACCACATTATCACTCAGCACCACCACATTATCACTCAGCACCACCACAGCACCACTCAGCACCACCACATTATCACTCAGCACCACCACATTATCACTCAGCACCACCACAGCACCACTCAGCACCACCACAGCACCACTCAGCACCACCACATTATCACTCAGCACCACCACATTATCACTCAGCACCACCTCAGCACCACCACAGCCCCACCACAGCATCCCTCAGCACCACCACAGCACCACTCAGCACCACCACATCACCACGCAGCACCACCACAGCACCACTCAGCACCACAACAGCACCACTCAGCGCCACCCCATCATCACTCGGTACAAAAGGGGGTGGTGATGGACGGAGCATCTGAACCAATAAAACACTCACACCCAGTCAAAAGATCAGGGTTTGTTTCATCACCGTTCTTTAGCCCACTCTGCCACCCCAGTTCAGACATGGCTATATGCAAATCAGTCTGACCCTGTGCCTCATGGGAACAGTCCAGCCCGAACTGCCAAGCCATGCCTTCCCTGGACCGGAAACAAGCTTCCGAGGACCGGTTTCTGGCATTCCAGCCGTCTTCAGCCCGGCTTGCTTGAATCCAGTGGCACGGTTTCTGGCATTCCAGCCGTCTTCAGCCCGGCTTGCTTGAATCCAGTGGCATCACTCAGCACCACCACAGCACCACTCAGCACCACCACAGCACCACTCAGCGCAACCCCAGCATCACCCAGCACCACCACAGCATCACTCAGCGCCACCACAGCATCACTCAGCACCACCACATTATCACTCAGCACCACCACAGCACCACTCAGCGTCACCACAGCATCACTCAGCACCACCACAGCATCACTCTGAAACACTACAGCATCACTCTGGAAACACTATAACATCACTCTGGAACACCACAGCATCATTATGCGCCACCACAGCATCACTCAGGACCTCCACAGCATCACTCAGGACCTCCACAGCATCACTCAGGACCTCCACAGCATCACTCAGGGCCTCCACAGCATCACTCAGGGCCTCCACAGCATCACTCAGGGCCTCCACAGCATCACTCAGGGCCTCCACAACATCACTAAGGGCCTCCACAGCATCACTCAGGGCCTCCACAGCATCACTCAGGGCCTCCATAGCATCACTCACGGCCTCCACAGCATCACTCAGGGGCACCACAACATCAGTATGCGCTACCACAGCATCACTGAACGCCACAGCATCACTCGTCGCCACCACAACATCACTCCGCGCCATCACAGCATCAATATGTGCAACCATTCAACAACAACTGGTTCAAATATGTTCTCTCAATGTTTCAAGCTTCATTACAAATGTCACAAAAAGATGTTAATATTTCACTTCTGTGCTTGGATTTTCGTCACAATAAAATACACTGAACATAATCTTCACAAAAGTTATTTACAAAAGTTTAAGCTATTGCGATTATAAATTACAATCACTTTTATTTAAGTATTAAATATTTAAAAAAATTAAAAGCCATTTTTATTTGTAATATCAATAAATATAAGTCACGTAAATACAACACATATTGCATTACAAATGCTATAGGTGTCACATTTGCGAAAGTTATAACTATTGGCATTGTAAATGACAAAGCTATTAATTTAGCTATTTTCAAAACCAACACATAAGTAAAAAAATTGTCATTTACAAGACCAATAGCTCAAACTTTCCTAATGCGAGACCTATTGCATTGCAAATGCTTGTTTAACTTTTAAAATTATGTAATATTTTATATTGTCCCCAAAAATGTGTATATCATTTTTTTCTTTTTTTTGGAGAAAACTAAAGTCACATACTGGTAGTCTACCAAGCTCCATCAGCATGCGAATCCTATCCACCATATTGAAATGATGCGAGTCCCGCGTTACAACATATACGTATATGAGGTCGCGCCAGCGGCTAGTTTGGTATGTGAAGGGTACGCAGTACCAAGCCGCGCATTACGTCATGTATGTATGGGGTCGTGCCCGCTGCACGTTGCATATGCGACGAGTGTACGCTGCCAGGCCCTGTCTTACGTCATAGACGTATGGTGTTGCGCCGGGTACGCCATTCCCTCATTTTTTTTATGTCTCAAAAGTATATGTAAATAACTTTAAAGTGTATATGAGACCAAGCGACAATCTAAAATATTTTAAACATTTATATATTTCTAACTATAATAAACTTATATTATAGTAAATATATTGTCTCAAAATCGCGTCGGGCGGTCTCCCTGCGCGCTGAGTGTGCAATTGTCATGTGACCTTAAAAAAAAGCATTTCATTAGTTCATAACATTTCCCATTGTAGCAGTTGCAAAACGCCACTCATTTTAGTCATTCTCTCTACAGCATTTGATGAGACACACCTCTTCTGCTTAGAGAGCTTTTTTGAAACTTTTTGCTATGTACACATATCTTACACTACACACAACATGCAACCACCATCTTCATCAATATTCATCGTCTGTAAAGTAGCCTTCCACCTGTGATAGCCATACACCTAAAAGTTACATAACCAAAGTTTTCCCCACTGGTAACATGGTTGCATACGCTGTCCACAACACAATGTAATGTAGTACTGCCCAGGGGCAGTATCATGCATAGATAGTGAAGACACAGATAGATAGTGGAAGTGAGTATGGGCACTTGCGCTCAACACCTTTTTATTACCAGGGTCACATATCCAGTGACGTCTGTGGTGGATGCGTGTGGAGTGAGTGTAAACCAGCCCTCAGGGAATGGTTGCTACTACCATCAACTACAACAGTAATCATTGGATCACACACAGACATTCAATAATAAAAGAATCAATAGTTTGTGCTGCAGTAAGGTAGGGACATTAGATGTGAAATAATACAGAAAAATATTCTATTGTAAAAGAACCACAACTTGTGGTATACTGAGACACAATCAATAGATCTGAAATAATACACAAAAAGATTGTACCATAAAGGGTCCATCAGTTCTAATGCACTCAGATAGCCACATCAAAAGCATTCAGCATGTGCACAGCCAGCGATGATGCGTGCTGCGGGCGGCCAGTACTAGGAGTAATACCTGTTGCCATCAACACAGCATCATCTGCAATAGCGACTCAATCTGAATTGTGAACACTGCTGTCTGCAGTGTAGGCCAGAGAGAACGGTGAGCAAGGGCCCACAGCTACGTAAGGTGGACTTGAGCTACACAGTTTGTCATACGAGAAGCAACAAAGAGCGCGTGCGGAGCCTGCGATGATGCGTATGCGTGGTGCAGACAGAGTGTACTCCAGCAATGTCTTTTCCCATAGGACTACCTCATCTACAATACCGACTCGATCTGAATTGTGAACACTGCTGTCTGCAGTGTTAATTGAAGGCAGTACTCACACAGACATCCATGAATACTTTTTCTCACTTCCGCTTCACAAAATACAGCAACATAAATTACAGAAAACTCTGCAATAAAAAAATCAAAACAATTCGAATTGCGATTTCTGCTGTCCACAGTGTAGACTATTCAGTGTTCCTTTGCACTTGCAAGATGAAGTTGGTAATTGTAGTAAACCTATAAGTCATTTAAAACAATTTCTTCAAGCAAGTATATTAAAAGGATATTGTGTATATTTCAATAGACGTTCTAGTTACTTGACTACTGGATTCTGTAATTAAACAATCACCACTCAATCTGAATTATGAGCCCTGCTGACCGCGGTGTAGGACAGAGGCACTATTCAATAACGCCTCACAGCCACGTACCGTTGATTTCGAAAGCATGGAGTTGGTTGCTCCAGATCGGAGGGGGTACACAGAAATAATCACAGACTTTAACTTCTGACATCCTCAATCTTAGAATCAAGACACCATTTCACGGTTCGGACCTGCTGTACCGTGGTGTACTCCACCGACTGGTGTTAACCAAGCACAATAATCGTGTGCAACAGTTAGCTACGCAAGCACAAAGTCTGATGCACCTCAACGGATGGAGTTCTATGAAAACCAAGCAACAAATAATATCCAAGATCTTCCATTGTGGAATCAAGACACCGTTCCACTGTTGGGACCTAGAGTTGGTTGCACCTGATCGGAGGTGGTACACAGAAATAATCACAGACTTTAACTTCTGACATCCTCAATCATAGAATCAAGACCCCGTTTCACTGTTCAAACCTGCTGTACCGGGGGAGGAGCCAAGCTCGCGTCCGAGATGGCCGCGTTTTAGCTCGGCTCCGTTCGCTTTCCTGTCTGGAACGTCTATCCTGTGTTTTATCCTGCCCCGGGAAGTATTCTTTGATAGACTATGGAACTACGACATTTCACAGGCACTTACCGTTTGATCCGTTTGTTCCTGGGTGCCGCGGATCCCGAGCTGCGCCCTTGTCTGCTTCGGGGCCTCCGGAGCGAGCGGGCCTGACACTCCTTGGCGGCGCCCGGGCGGGACAGAGCGCTGTGGCCGGCACTTGGTGGCGGTGTGGGCTCGGTCGGAGAGGCCGATGTGCATTTAGACCGGTAACGGCTATCCGGGCCTGGTCCGGCGGTCCTGCGGCCTGGTGTTGGGGCGCTGCCTTCCATGGACGGGTTTGACCGTATATGTGGCTCGTCTCCCCTTTGTTCTCCGGTCCGGCCATTTTGAGTCCCTCCGCCCGGACTCGGAGAACGGAGCCGGTGGCGTGTGGGGAGCCGGCGACTCGCCTTCTTCTGGTGGCCCCCCTTCCTGCTCTGGTGGTGCCTCTGCTGGTGGTCGGCTGTATCCTGTTTGCCCCGCTGGTGCCCGGACGGGGGTCGGAGTTTGCCGCGGCCCCGCCGGGCTTCTAAGATGGCGGCCGGCCCCATGTCTCTCGGCCTGGTCGAGACTGGCGATGCTGGTCCGCCGCATGGCACGTTTGCTGAATACCGTAAAGGTGATCCTCCGCTTGGCGACATCCTCGCCGCCTTGCGCTCCTGGGGCGCTCCCATGGCCACACCTATCATTGACCTGGAGGAGCATCATTTTGCCGGGCCTGCGGGGCCCCCCTTAGTCGGTGCGGCTTCATCTTTGTTGTGTGCTGCTGGAACTTTCCTGGAGGTCGTGGGCCCGGCGGCCGCCGTCGGAGTGGGTGTACGGATCTCTGCTGCCCGCCTTCATCCTGAGCTCCCCCTTGTGCCGGGGGTCCGCCGGCCGGGTCCCGTCCGGACCGTCCTCGTTGGATCTCCCTTTCCTTTTTTGCCTCGAGTGGTCGAACGAAGATCCTGTGATTGCTCTGCCGGATCGGCTTTCCTCATCTTGTCGCCGGAACTGTGCCTGCTTTGCCTGATGTGGTTGCCGTCCCTTCCTGTTCATCCGGGTCGCACTCGATATGGCTTGTGTGGCTTGCCGATCGGACTCCCTGTTATTCACCTCCTGTATTGCATGATTTGGTTCCTTGTGTGTTGGACGACTACAGCTTGTGATAAACAAGGACAGGGATGAGATGAACTTGCCTCGGTGGACTATTATCTTGCGGTATGGTTGGATGATCCGTTTGTGATTGTATGACTATGTTCGATTCTCCTTCATGTTCCTGGAGTTTATCCTTGTGCTTACTATCTTCCCGTGGGCTCTGAGTATTTTCGGACAGGGGGGAGGGAGCTGATGGGGTTTTGATAATATGGCTCCTCTCCCGTTGTTCCTTCCCTGTTTTCCCTTCTTCTTTTTGTCTTTGTGGTTCTTTCTTACTTATCTCTTCTATATTTCGGGTTCTGATTAGGGCGACAGGCACGCTGCCGGGGGGTAGGCCATAGCCTTCTGCAGGGGTGCAGGGTGGGATGTGCGGGGTGGGGGGGGGTCTGTTGTGTTGTGTTTTCCCCTCATTCTTTTTGGTTCTATGGCTCTTATGTATCCCCCCTTTTTTCGAGACGCGGTGTCGGCGTGTGGCCCCCTGGGGTGTGTTTGCTAGCATGGGCCTTCTGGTATTCCTGCCGTCACTGTTTACTGCGCATTCATTCCTCCTGTTACCATTAGTTCCATGTACCGGTCTATTCTCGAGTGCTTTGTTAGCCGTGGGGCGCGTACAGTGATGCTGCGTTCTTACTTCTCTCCCCTTTTTTTTCCTATGTCTTCTCCCCTCCCCCTTTTTTCTCCTCTCCCCCTTTTTTCTTTCCTTCCCCGGGTTGTTGCAACAGAGGGCTCTTTGTTTTTGCAAGTCTAATTTTAGTTTTGTGTATTATTGTGTGTTTTCGTAGTGGTGGGAGGGCGCTGGGCAGCGGTTGCAATTGCTTATTATTGTGGGACTCACGTTCTGCCTTTACCAAAATGTAACTGTTCTTTTTGAATTTTCCTGTGTTTGATACTTCTGCTTGCTCGCGGCCCACCACGGCCCTCTGGACTTTACGGATTACCATTATTCTGCGACACCCCTTCTTCTATTATAAAATCAACCTTCTCTCATCCTGTTCGTGATGTTCGCTCAGTGGCTTTTTGCCTTTGCTTCTTGTATGGATTGCTGTGATATCCTCTTGGTGCTTCTGTACTGCCTGATATGCCTTTTTCATTGTGGTGGCCGGCCCGATGGGTTGTAGGCCCGTATCTGTGAGCGCTTTCTGTACAATAAAGGTTTTTAAAAAAAAAAAAAAAAAAAACCTGCTGTACCACGGTCTACTCCACCGACTGGTGTCAACCACGCACAGTAATCATGTGCAACACAGAGTCTGATGCACATCAATGGAGGGAGTTCTATGAAAACCAAGCAGCAGGTAATATCGGACATCGTCCATTGTGGGATCAAGACACGTTCCACTGTTGGGACCTAGAGTTGGTTGCACCTAGTCGGAGGTGGTACACAGAAATAATCACAGACTTTAACTTCTGACATCCTCAATCATAGAATCAAGACCCCATTTCACTGTTCCTACCTGCCGTACCGTGGTGTAGTCCAGCGACTACAGTCAACCGAGCCCAATAATCCTGTACAGCAGTTAGCTACGGGAGCACAGAGTGTGATGCACCTCAACGGAGGGAGTTCTGTGAAAAGCAAGCAGCAGGTAATATCGGACATCGTCCATTGTGGGATCAAGACACCGTTTCACTGTTGGGTCCTAGAGTTGGTTGCACCTGGTCGAAGGGAGTACCTTCACCTCCACTCTCAGATGCATTTCTAACATCATCCATTGTGGGATCAAGACACCGTTCCACTGTTGGTACCTGTTCGACTACGGTATTACTAGTGTACAGAGTACTCCACGCTGCTGTGCCTGTGCCGCGGTAGCCAGCGTTGATCTCAGGAGCCTTCCTCGCTCACAGACCTCGGCCCAGGAGCTTCCGCTGGCACGTGGTGGACCCTCTTTCACATACGGCGGTGTCGAAAGATGAACTATGCGGCATAAATGCGTTGCAGCATCCATGACAGTTTCCGAGTAACAGCATGTTGAGAGCATCATTCATGCAGCCACCTTCGCTCACTTGGGCAACCTTGTGGGCAACCTTGTGGCAGTGTAAGCTGCGCAGACCTGGCAGACATGTTCGCCATTCCGTAAGAGAACCACACCCAGAGAAACGTGCCTTTTATTCATATCCCTACACTAGCCTTGTGTACACTGAGCCAGCCAGCCCACTACGCTAAAGATTTGGGTGTCCCTAGTGACTGTACTATCATGGTAGTGTCCACTATCCACTTCATTCAATACACCATCACTGTATGTTGACATGTACATGTCTGTGCTCTGCATACTCAAGTGTGTCCGGCACATCCCCTCAACACTTTGCATTGTATACTTTTTATAATCGAGAATCACTTGCCACCTTCGCACCTACTTTGCTCCCATCTCTCCCCGCATTCTGCATTGTGTGGCAGAGGTGCCATGCCATGTTTGGTTTGTGTGCTAGCCACGGTTCCCACAGTACGTAGTGTCATTGTGTCTGCTAGGTGTACATGTTGTTTGTCATGTTGTTTGTGATTATATACGGTAGCACGTTAATACATGAGCAGTGGTTACTCCCATTTACATATCGCTCTCTTAAAGAGCATACAGAAGTTTTTTCTCATAGGTAAAAACTGCGACCACAATGGCAGTTATTCATTACTATCCAAGAATGTCCAACTGCACGCTGCTTCTAAGCTTACAGCCCCCAATCTTGCGTGCTTTCTCAAAAGCACGCCAACTCCTACAATTAGACCAACATTTACATAGCTTTCTAACGGCAGTTATCTGCTTCTTAATAACATTCACTGCTGCGGAATGTGAGCTGGCATACCGTATGTCCTTACTGTTTCAAACCGAGTAGCTTCCTGGGGCAATGTCTATTCCCACCCACACAAACTAACTCCCAAACTTCAACTTGGCCTTCAATCCCTACTTTGAAAACAGATTTCATTAAACTAACCAAACTGAAAGCGCTTTTGTTCAGAACAGAAGTGTCCCTCACGTCTGCAAAAGAAATGTATCGACTGCAGATAGCACGAACTTCAAGTAAAATACAGCTCCTTTTAAATACAAACCTCCCATTACAGTTTGTGAATTGTTACACAATTTTCAACACATCTCACACTCAAGGTCTGGCACACTTTTTGACATGGTCTCCTACGGTCTTCTCACAGCCATTTAAACTGTTTTTGGTATAATGTCTGACTTCATTCATCCGATCATCTCTGGAATAACAGGGACAGTGCCCATAATTTTCGCTCTGTTTGCAGCCATTCTACTACTATTTTTGCTTGTAAAAATGGCTGCGCTCCCTGTGGTAACAATCATGTCCGACAGACTACGCCTCTACGCAAAGCTACATCAATTCCGTGAAAAAATGTAACTACTTTTCGGCTGCCTGCCTCTATCTATTATCGGAGCCAGCTACAACATGACATTTATTTACACATATGCAATCTAGGTGCAACCATCGTTTTATTGCAAAACTTGCCCATTCGACTGGCGAATGGATCTATGCCTTGCCAACATCCCAACAATCGCTCCCGCTATCCAGCAGGTAATGCAGTATCTTGAAACCATGAACTTGATTGTTCGGGCATTGGAGAAATGGCGGATGACACGCAAAAAGGTTTCGTGGCGGAATGGGATTTCTGCGCAGCCGCGAAAGATCTCCTGCAACGTGCGACCTTTGACAACATCGCAGATTGCCTGCCAATTCAAATTGCCGCTCCAACATTCGAGGAACATAACTGTCCCTTCGAGGATATGAATTGGATTGCTTCAGGGGTGTGGTTTGGGCGCCGATGGGGCAGGCGGCTTGAGCCGATAGCTCCGCGCTCGATCCCACAATTATCCTGGAAAACGGGATCTCCAGTGGCCTGTGGGGGACGGAGCTTGCATCGGAACGCCAGGGGCATACTCTGGGCCCGACGTCGTGGTGGAAAGGGGCTCAGTGAGCGAGTTTTCTTTGTTCAGATCAGGATCGGGTGAGCCGAGGCGGAGCTCCCAAGATGGCGACCACCGCAGACTCTTGGCACGCTATGGAGCGGGCCTGCTTACAGTGACGGCAGGACGACCGGCTGGTATGCGGCAGGAGAGAGGCTACTGCTACTGAGTGCCGGGACCTGCATCGCTCTGGGGCGAGCGCCAAGGTGAGCGTCAGCGACCTGCTGCCGGTGGGATCGGCCGGGAGCCTCACAGCGGCGGCTGCCTGAGGGAACAGCGTGGGGACGTGGGCGCCTCGCTTTGTGACCGGGAGCCGAAGGGGCGCGGAATCGGAACGACGTCTGAGCGGCGCCTGAGCGGGGAGTCCCGAACCGACCGGTGCGGCAGATCCCGGGGGCCCCTGGTGGCGGAGCGGCGTGCTGCCTGGAGCCAGACGATAGTGGGCCACTACCCTGAGGGCTGGGTATCACCGCCATAGTGAGAGGACGCTTATCTGGCATTGCGGCCAGGGACCGGCTCGGCGGCACTGCACTGGGGGGCATTAGCGGTGGAAGCTCCACGACTACCCAGGAACGTTAGCCCTATCAGTGCGGCGCACGGACCGCTGGAGGTGGGAGTGTGGCGGTACCAGCTGGATGTTCGAGCCCGGCGCACCCCGGGCCGGGGCACCGAGGAGAGCGCTGTTGACCAGCTGCAGGTGAAGCCTGCTGGGAGTCCCACGTAGGCGGCCGCTTACCGGGACAACGAAGTGGGGCGCCCTCTCTGGCGCTGTAGTCGGAAATCAGGGGGGAGAGGTGTCGGAACTGAGTGAGACTACTGAGCAGCCTCCAGGACCCTCTGGAGTCGGAGAGTGGTGCTGCTCCGGAGACCGGTACTCGCGGCACGATTGCGTGGGGGCCGGGCATTCCCGTGCAGCCTACACATTGGATGGGCCTGCTGCTGGTGTGGTGTCGCGGGGACCGATGAAGCAGCACTGTATGTGGGGCGACGGCAGGAACGGCTCTACACCAACGGAGGGACTGCTGCCCTACTAGCGCGACGCGAGGTCAGAGATTGGTGACATTTCCCTGGCATCGGATAAGGGGGCGCTCATTGCTGCCAGCATACGTGGAGCCAGAGCAGAGGGCATTACCGGGCGGCGCTGTGGGAAGAGCGGCTTGCATGATGAAGCCGGGTGTTACAGGAGGAGGCGACGCAGCGCAGACTACTGTCCCAGATGATGGAGCGGCGATGGAGGGCTCGGAGACTGAAAGGAGGCTAAATAAGCGTCTGGATCAGATCCTGGAGGCCATCACGACGACCAAGGACTCCCTGCATAACGACATCTCGCAGGTCGCGACGGGGCTGGGCCTCTTGAAGGCCGATCATTCGAAGCTGGTGGATAGGGTGAAGAACACCGAATTACTCGTGCGAGATCTGAAACCAGCGGTGGTGACAGTTGAACGGAAACTGGAGGGTGCGCTGCAACGGCTGACGGCACTAGAGAAAAGGACGGAGGATGCCGAAAGTAGGAATCGGCGCAATAACCTGAGGGTGGTCAGCCTGCCGGAGAAAATTGAAGGGGCGGATATGATCGCCTATATGGAGAACTGGTTCCGGACGCAGGTGGCCCCGGAGGGGTTGTCCCCCTTTTTCACGCTAGAAAGGGCACATAGGGTGCCGGTCAAGCCGCCACTGCTGGGACGCCCGCCCAGACCTGTGGTGGCACGTGTCCTGCACTACAAAGACAGAGATCTGTTGATCCAAAATGTGCTCTCTATGGGGCCCTTCGAAGTGGAGAACAGTTCGGTCACAATCTTCCCGGACTATACCCAGGATGTCCAACGACGGAGGGCCTCATTTCTAGCGGTCAAAAAGGAACTCAGAACTGAGGGGATTCAATACTCACTGCTGTTCCCGGCCAAACTATGGATCATCCTGGATGGCACAACACAGTTTTTTCTGTCGCCTGAGGAGGCTTGGACTTGGCTCGAGTCCTACAGAGCGGGAACAGATCTCAGACACAAGGGTAAGGATGAGCGACCTAACCAGGCGAGGGTGCGCCAATCACAAAGCATCTGCAAACGACACAAGACTCAACAGGCCTTGCTACGAGCGCAGATGGCGACGGACAAACAGGGGGCCCTAGCAGCGATGGCAGCAATCACGAGGTCGCAGACGGAGGACTTGGTTGACGGGCCGGCATCGGACGACGACAAGAGACATTCTGGGACTGAAATTTCAGACGTGGATAGTATGGTTGGCCCGGAGGTGACACCTCGCTCGGCGGACGACTTGTGACCCGCATGACCTCTTGTGTGGAGTGCAGCATACGGACTACTGTTGATGGCGCAGGAGTGCATGGTAACCATTTTGAAAGCTATAGTTATCACAGGCCGCGGGGAGGGATCATGGGGCGGGGGGCTGGGGCGAGCGCTGCCGCTTGTCGGGGTACAACCACGTTCCTATTGCCCTTAAGGCAACCTGTAGTGGCTACTGCAGGATAGATTTGTTTGTCTGGGTTTTGAAGTTTGGATGGGGGCTGATGCACAGTTGTTGGTTCCTGTTCTGGAGGAGTGGGTGTTGAGGGTTTTGTGGGGTTTTCGGGGGGTGGGTATTTTGGATGCTGGTGTGGGCTGGCGGGATAAGGAGGATGTGATGCGGAGGAAGGGTAGCGATGGGGACTATTCCTGAGCTGAAGTGCGTCACGTGGAATGTGCGCGGACTGCACACCATGTCCCGACGTCATAAGGTGCATGCATATTTGGTGAGACAAGGGATTCAGATTGCTTTGCTCCAGGAGACCCATCTTACTAAATTGGAGTGTGTGGCGCTGCAGAAGCGCTGGAGAGGGCAAGTATTTGGCACAGTGTACTCTGCGTTTGCGAGGGGGGTACTGATATGGGTACGGGCGGGGACCCCCTTTCAGGTCACAAGTCAAACGATTGATCCCGAAGGTAGATATGTGGGAGTGGCGGGGAGACTATATGGCCGAGAAGTGGCGCTTTGCAGCATCTATGCCCCGAACATGGAACAGCCTCGCTTCTTTGACGCCATATCTAGAGTATTGGCGCATTACTTAGCGGGGCCAATAATACTGGGAGGCGATTTTAATTCTATTACTGATATTACCTTGGACAGGTCCCATCCACCGCTAGTTGAGTCCCCGGTGCGTAGGGTGGCGAAACAGAGAAGAGATTGGCAGAATGAATGGGGGTTGATGGATGTGTGGCGTGGGCAGCATCCTGAGAGTAGAGACTACTCCTTCTTTTCCGCACTCCATGAACTGCATGTCAGGATTGATACGATTCTTTGTGACCCCACCACTGCTAACCTGGTGACACGCACTGAGTACCTAGCTAGGACCATTTCAGATCACAACCCCCAGCTGCTTTCTCTCCAGTGGCAGCGAGTGCGGACAGCGATTCCTAATTGGAGATTGAACCCGGACACGCTTGAGGATCAGGTCTTTCAAGCTGAGATTCAAGAGGGAGTAGAGTCGTACTTTGCGGTTAATAAGGGGACGGCCTCTACTAGGGGACTAGAGTGGGACGCATTTAAGGTAGTGGTGAGAGGCTTATGTATTAGTAAACACTTTGGGGAAAGGAAGGTGGTTCTAGAGGAGGTCAGGAAGGCAGAGGAAGCTCTGAGGGAGATAGAGAAGCAGAGACCGGAGCAGGGAGCGCTGCATACGCAGCTCTTGGAGGCTAAGGAGTTGGTGGCATCGGAGACCGAAAGGTTGCGATGCTATGATTATAAGCAGTATACAGCGAAGGTCCATGCGGAGGGCGACAAGGTCGGTACGCTGCTGGCGAGATTGGCGAACCCGGAACCGAGGGGGTGCTCGATCCTGAGTGTGAAGACGGAGTTGGGGGACACAGTCTACTCCCAGACGGCGATCCTCTCATGTTTTACTGAGTATTATGAGACCCTATACCAGAGCCGTTTGGAGGCCGGGGATGAAGACTTGGCCGAGTATTTGGCGGAGATCGATTTCCCGCAGCTGGAGGAGGGGGAGGCTAAGGCCCTGGGCGCTGCGATCACCTTGGCTGAGGTTAGGGGTGCGGTCAAACATATGGCGAGGAAAAAGACACCTGGGATAGACGGCCTCCCGGGGGAATTTTATGCTAAGTACATTGACATTTTGGCGCCCCAGTTATTGGAAGTCTATAACGAGGCACTGGACCAGGGACGCCTACCCGGTTCTCTGAGGGAAGCTTTGGTTGTGGCCCTCCTGAAACCTGGGAGAGATAGCACAGATGTGACTTCCTATAGGCCACTGTCAATGTTGACAGTGGACTATAAAATCTTGAGTCGCATCCTGGCCACCAGACTACTACCGTATATGACGACGTTAATCCACAAGGATCAGGCTGGCTTTATCCCCACCCGGAGCACTTCGGCTAATATAGGCCGCCTGGTGCGCGTCTTAGGGAGCGAGATGGACCCGGGCGACTGGCCAGCAGTGCTATCTATTGACATAGAAAAAGCATTTGATAGCTTAGAATGGGATTATCTGGATGAGGTGTTGAAGAGGTTTGGCCTAGGGACCAGGTTCCGGCAGTGGACGAGAGTCTTATACTCCTCGGCTACCGCCAGGGTGCGACTGGGCTCGGTGATATCGTCCGCGTATCCGGTGCAGAGAGGTACACGACAAGGATGTTCGCTATCGCCTCTGCTGTTCGCTTTGGCGATAGAACCCCTGGCGATACGCGCCAGGTCGGGGGCGGTCTACGGAGGGATCGTCTGCCGAGGTGAGCAGCATTACATCTCGCTCTATGCGGATGATCTACTGATGTTCCTAGAAGACGCGGCAGAGGCGCTGAGGAGGGCAATGAACGCGCTTGGCGCGTTTGGAATCCTGTCGGGTCTCAGAGTGAACTGGCGCAAGACCTGTCTTTTTCCACTGAGAGCGGGAATGCCTCAGCCGCCGCTACCTGTGGAAGTGGTCTGGGAGGACTCCTGTTTTACCTACCTGGGAGTGAGGATCTACCATAGCGCGGAAGATTTGCTGGAAGGGAACATAGGTCGCTGCGTGAGAGCCCTGAGGGGCTCGGCGGCATTTTGGGCCACACTCCCGCTATCGGTGGTTGGTAGAGTGGCGCTGCTCAAAATGGTGGCATTGCCGTGCCTCCTGTATTATTTCAGAACGTTACCAATTTGGATCCCCCCTCGGTTCTTTAGGGAACTGCGGACCCTCACCATTGGGTTCCTATGGGGGGACGGAAGGAGACGGGTGGCGTTGGATACGCTGCGGCGGCCAAAACTTGAGGGGGGAATGGCGGTACCAGATTTTGAATTGTATTATTTGGCGGCGCAGTTACAGATCCTTACGCAACACGTGGCTAGGGAATTCCGGGGGCCTGACCTGCACCGAGGGAAGGGGATTCCGAGACATGTATTGTCTTACATTATCATGCACCAACAGCTTGATGTACGGGACCTGACGCTCGAGGAAAAAACTTTACGGTTGTGCTGGAATAGGAGTCGGAAGCGAGCGGGAGTGGTACACCCGTATGCCCCGGAAATACCTCTGGGCATGCTAACGGCGTTACCGCATGGGGGATACTGGTCCCCCCTCCTGGAGTGGGAGGAGTTGGGGCTCCACATGGTGGGCGATTTGTTTGCCGAGGGGGAATTGCTGCCCTTCCAGGAGGTGCAGGACCACTTTGGAATCCCGGTGGGGAACTTCCTCTTGTACATGGCCGTTACAGCGGCGATAAAGAGGCATTGGGGAGCGGGGCAGCTGGAGCCGACGACAACGTTGGCGTGCCAATTTGTCGTGATGTCCGCGGGGACGTTCAAGGCGGTTACGTGTTTGCATTCGCGAATGCTCCACGAAGGATTGGCGCCCCTTACCGCGTTGAAACTGAAATGGGAGGAGAGTGTGGGGAAACCCATACCGGACGAAACATGGGGTCGTCTACTGCGGGGGGCATGGAAGGGATGCAGGAATGACCGCTTTCAGCAAGTGCACTTCTTTGTCGTCCACAGGGCCTATTTAACTCCAGGCAAGATACAGAGTCATTTCCATGTCGAGGGGGCAGCGTGCCCGAGGTGCTTCCTCCCGGGGGCGGAGTTGGACCACATGATGTGGGATTGCCCGAAACTGGGATTGTACTGGACAGAAGTGGGAGAGCTCTTGAATGAAGTGACGGAGAGACAGGTGACTTTCGACAAGGCAGCCTGTCTGCTGCTCTGGTTTCCTCATACGAAGAAAACGAAGGTCACCAGTAAATTTATGGATCTAGGTCTTATCTTGGCACAGAGAGAGATCACCTGGTGCTGGAAGTCGCCCGAGGGCCCATCCAGTAGACGCTGGGCAACGGAATTGGACAAATGGGCCAGGAGCGAAAGTATGGTCCGGCTTAGACAAGCTACACGCACTGCGGATGAGAAAGGCTTGGAGGTGGCACGAGCATGGGAGGGCTTGGTACAAACACTGAGTGTGTACCTGTCACAGGAAAGGGACCAGGATGATTGAGGCCGGCGGTGGGTTCCAGGTGACGCATGATTGATTGAGTGTTGTCCCTTCAGCTCCTGAGTGACGGAATATACTCCTGCAGTTGGCCCACACCAGAGATAGTTCAGGGAGTGGGTGGAGGGGGGGGGGGTGGAAGGGGCCCTGAGGGAGGCATGAGGGGTATAGCTATACATGTGGACAGAGAGATTGTGGTAGAATGCTGGGATTATTGCCCAGGCTTCCTTGGATAGAGCAGGGGCGTTCACATTGTTCATTATTCCTCACTGCTGACTGGAGGTGGCAAGTTGTTGGTTGGGGTTTGGGGTGGGGTAGGGATAGAAAAGCAGATCTTTTACACAAGCCCGCAAGTACTGATGTCGAGTGAATATTTGCATTACTGTCTTGTTGCCTGGCTTACTTACGGATTCCTAGCTATCGCCGCCCTACCTCCGGGATGTGGGCATACTGGCTGTGTGATAATATAATACTGACTGGGGGAAGGCGATAAGTAGCGGCGGGCAAGATTGCCAACATGTTTGTATATTTCTGATTCTGCATTAAAAATTGAAGTTAAAAAAAAAAAAAAATGAATTGGATTGCTTCGCTTTTCTCAGACAATGGCAACAATGACCTCTTGGAACATTACGCATCTCCAGCCACTGAAGAACTTACGAAATGCAATCTCCAAGACTTGTAAGAAACTCACGTTATTCTTGGATTGATTTTTTCCATCTTTTTTTACTTTTTCTTTTATTTTTTTTTAATACACTTCAATTGTACTACTTTCATATAATAACTTTCTAAGTATGCTCACGCATTTGAACGCTGTTTTCATTATTGCCCCTTACGTCTCCACTCTAACCAGGGATCAGTGATGTATGGCCTATGCAAAGACGCTATTTACTTGCTAAATTACCCTAAACCCGACATCCATTTTGAAACCATGTCTATTCTTTGTGCATACGTCTCTCTGTGTGCCTGTTATCCACAAAACCCTTTGATACGATTCGATTCAAATAGCTTTATTCAAGAAAAAACTCATAAAAGCATAGCAAAACATTCATAATGGAAGCAAAAGTTCCAGAATAACACAATACTAAGTTAAAAAACAACATGATCAGCATAATTTGATTCCAGTAAACATGATTTAAGAAAAATGGTATAGTTTAAAATTACGTTAAAGTTAAAAACATTTAGCCAAAGGGTAAAAATTATTAAAATCAAACTAAAATCAATTGATATAGGAACAAGATTTAGCAATAGACTAAACATGTGCAAAGTAAGCAATCAACTATCCCCTTAATGATTTCTGCCTTAAGGCCCACATCCATCCTAGGTATTTAGCTACTGCTGTTGAGATAACTGGCAAAGTGCTAGTACATATCAGCCTTTCGGCTTCGGAGCTTCTATTGGTACCCAATAGTTTACCCATTGGAGTGAGCCAAACACGCCTCGGGGTTGCATATACAGGACAGGCAAAGAGAAGATGAGCAATTGTTTCCCTTTGTCTGCCACAGACCGGTCAAAGGTTAACACTCTCAGCAGACCACCTAGAGGTCAGTGACTTCAGGGGCAGTGAACCCGCTCTGAGTTGGAAATACAGCTTCCTGTCCCCAGGCTTGGTGATAGTATCCCAGTAGGGTTCAAGCCTGGGCGTAAGTTTTGCCCCTAGAAAGACCCCGCCATGTTTGATGAGTCAGTGGCACTCCAGTCACGATATGTGGCCTGCTCCCAGTAGTTCTCCTTTATAAAATTCTTAGATGGAAATATGGCTTCATCTGGACTTTCCCACAGAGTTTGCATGCCCAGAGCAACCATGCTATCCTTAAGATGTCTTAGCCACCGGATCTTATGGTAGGAATCAGATTTTATAACATCCATAAACCCAGCAGCATAGACAGAGAGCTCAGGTGTCGTCCACAACCTACACCGGTACAAAATAGGGCATAGCTTGGTGATGTCTGCAATAGCCTTCCTGCCCAGGTCGTATCTCAAGGGGAGTAAGGGTGTGCTCTGGGGAAGACTAGTGATGCTACGAAAAAAATTATTTTCAGAGAGTGTCAGAGGAGCCATCTTCTCAAACCCCCATAATTCTGCGCCATATAGCGCGGATCTAACGGCTTTACAATCATAAACTTGGAGAACAGGCTTAATTGGTTTAGTTAGCGACCTTTTGTGCTCCAAGCTTAATGCTCCTGCAATCTGGTGATGCTTGAGGGTGGCTAAATCTACATGGTGATCCCATTTGAGATCCTTTCCTAAATGGACACCCAGATAGGTAAAGTCATTGACCATTTCAAGGGGTTTCCCATTCATATAAAATTTCCCCTTAAAACTAGAATGCGGATTGAAAGTCATCAATTTAGTCTTTGTCACGTTAACTTCAAGGCCTCGCTCTATACAAAACTCTTCAAAAATGACTAAAGCGCGCTGAAGGTCACTTGGGGTTTTAGAGACAATTAACGTGTCATCCCCAAACATTAAAATCGGAATTTTAACACCAGCTAAGGTGGGGGGATCTGTGTTAACTGGTAGCAAATAATCAACAATACCATTGATGTACAAGGAGAATAAAGTTGGGGCCATGGCGCAGCCCTGCCGCACCCCACTTTCTACCGGGAATTGGGTGTTGACCCTGCCCTGGCCCCCCCATTCGATTTTGGCATAATTTGCCTCATGTAGCCTCATAACCATGGTCAAAATAGCTTCAGAGAGACCCAATTTCTTAAGTGTGGCCCATAACTGTACACAGGGGACAAGATCAAAGGCTGCACGTAGGTTGACAAAGGCAGCATAAAGGCTGCCCTTTGCTAGACACACAGTCTTCCAATAAATAAGAGTAAACCGGAAGACTTGATCAATTGTGCTAATGTACTCACGGAAGCCAGCTTGAAACGGGGACAGCACACTATTTTCCTCAGCCCAATCCAGGATTTTATTCAGTGTCATCCTCCCAATTACTTTTTGAATTGTATCAATTGGGCTAATAGGCCTATAATTTCCTGGTTGTGTTCTATCACCTTTCTTGTACACAGGAATGATTACCGCCCCTTTTCAAGAATCCGGGACCGGGGCTCCTTTTGCTATTGCATTCGCCACCAACTGGATATATCTACCACATCGTGGCTTGTCGTAAAGAAAAACGTCAGCAGGGACGCCATCCGGGCCCGGAGCTCTCCCTCCTGCCACTGCGTTAAGAGCAGCTAATACATCAGCATAACTAAAAACGTCATCTATGAAATAAATAAATCTGGGGACTTCCATTTGACTTTCTAGAGGGTTACGGGCGTACTGCAGTTTAAAGTAGTTCACCCACCCTTCCTGAGAGACAACATTTTCAGGCTGATCAGAGTGGCCTCCTCTACCCCACTTAATAATGTTCCAGAATAATCTGGAATTCTTATTAACACTAGCTTCTTTTAGCTCCTGCCAATCGACCTCGTCCCATAGGTTCTTGGCCTTGGGGATAGCTGTTTTATACGCCTGTCTTCCATGGCGGACAGCTGCTAAATTTCCAGTCCTAATAGCCTCACTCAAGGATTTTCTTGCTCTCCTACAATCCTCATTGTACCATCGTAGGGGTTTGGGAGTCGCATTAGTCTTGGTTTTGGGAGGGGCCAGGAAATAGGCACTAATACATTCAAACAGAATATCATGGATTGGGGTTACCCTATTCCAATCAGTGCCTGAGACATTAACTTGCTCTAGCGTCTCCAAAACACTGTCAAACTCCTTAGTTATTTGATTCAGTACCTCCTCCTTAGGTGCTATCCGTGCCCAGTTAAGTGGCCTCATGTCATTAGAAGGAACAATATTTGGGGGGCACAATTCAGGGCGGGGGGCATCTTCCTTCCACCACTTATGGGTAACACACAAAGGGTTATGATCCCTTTCTATACGAGCGACAACCATCATGTCGACTATTGTATGCCAGAGCCTCAGGCCACAAAGGACATAGTCTATTCGACTTTTACTACGCCCGTTGCCAAATGTTACAGCCCCAGCCCTGTCCTTCGGAGTCCTACCATTAAGGGCCCTAAGTCCCCTCTCGTAGCAAACAGAGTTGATCTGGACGATAACCTCTGTCCACTTCTTAACGGGTTTTAGTTCTAACATGGGCAACCCCCACTGACTATCCTCATCCGTAAGATTCCATTCGGGAGCAGCCAGGGGCTCGAAGGTTGTGTTTAAGTCGCCCGCAATGATCACATTATTGGCTGCCGAGTGATGCTTGATGAGGGAGTCCAAGGCCGCTATGACCTGAGACTTTCCCCCTCGAACTCCCCTTGCATAGACATTATAAAGGTCCAAATAACCCATAGGGCCTAAGTCCAGTCTTAGGACCTGAATATCTTTACTCCCTGAGGTCAATTCTTTAAGAGTCAAAGGGAGTTGTTGGCGCACACAAATAGTTAGGCCACCCATCGGATGGCCCTTGTCCCCCTTGGTTGCCTGCATGAAAAAATGTAGATAACCGGAACAAAACTGGGGTTCAGAAGCCCAGGTCTCCTGGAAGAGACAAACATCAAATTGACTGATAAATAATAACCAATCTGGCGATGATATCTTAGTGCCCAAACCTGCTATGTTCCATGAAATTAATGTACCACTCCTATGGGCACAGTCATTAACGAATGGAGTACAGTTCCTAGAGTTTGCCTCAAGCCGTCTAATTGACTTGAGGCTAATAGGGGGGCTTGCCGGCCTTAAACTAGGAAATGACCCCCGAGGAGAAAGGGTGAATGGACTTGTTTTATCAGGGTACATTTGGCCCTCCTCATAGTTTAAAGAATCAGTAAATGAACTAACTGGCCCTTTATCAGATGGTACTCCCATGGGGTGGCCAACCTCTTCAACACTAACAATCAGGTTCTCAACACTAAGGTTGTCAAGGGTGCGAATTTCAATGTCCAGACTTTCCCCAGTAGAGCTCACAATACTATGAATGGGCAAAGCTGGGGAGGATACACATAAAAGTCAATCGTTGTTTTCCGGCCCAGAACACCCAGTAATGCCCCCTAACCTCTGATCACAGGACAAGTGATTCTGAGATAATGGGGAAAACTTCCTAAGCTGTATACGGGAGGGCACTGGTGGGCTGGATCTGAACTCTAAAGCAAATACATTCTCAGCCAACAATTCCGTCTTCAGGGTCAGTTCGATACAATCATACTGCTGAGCTACAGAGGTAAGCGTAAGTGCCTTAGTGATGTCATCCCTAATTATAGATCGGCACCCTCTAACATGGCGTAGCCAATGCATGGCTTTGTTAGTCAATGAGTCTGCACTCTCAAACTTTCCCCCCGTTGTAAAACTTTGGGACATTTGTCATAAAGATTTTATTAGTACTGGATGGCCTACTGGGTTCCATGTCCTTACTTCTGCTAGAGATTATGCCTCTATCCTGTGTCCTATTAGTGGGCCCTGACCTGAGATTAGGTGTCAAATGCTCCCTCCTTGGTCTGTTCATCAGATGGGCCGGCCTGTTTTCAGGAGTTATCAGGGATTCATTTTGGAGGTTCCTGACCGGTACCGAACTACTTGCCCTGATCTGCCCACTGTACGGAAGTTTGGTTATGCTTGTGTCCCCGACTAACCTGCCCTCACTCAATGGGTTTGGCCTACCACCGGTAGTCTTCAAGGGGAAATCCTTAGCGTTTGTTGTGCTAGTATTTGATATGGTGCTAAACCCCTTACTTGATTGAAGCCCTACCCCCGCGGATAAATTTAGTATCAGAGTTTTCATGGATGCAATCTCATCCCTCAAAAGAGATACTAAATTCACCAACCCACAAACGTTATTTGGAAGATTAGTACCCATAGTATGAAGTTCCGGTGAGGATAGTGGCACATGATTTGGTAAAGGGCTATAGGCAAAAATAATAGGGTCTGAGCCAGTGTCAACTAATTGCGGTGTCACAGGCCCTCCACTGTGAACGTTTGCTAGGACGGAAAACCTGTTGACACAAGGGATAGATTTGTCACATAAAAATGGGTAACTACCATCCTTCAGGGCAGAGCTATCATTAGCCACAACGGGAGTACTCTCTAGTTCAACAGTTGAGGACCCTCTAGGGACAGAGCCTGATTCATTTAGACCCTTTTGTTTTTTGAGAAACATGGCAGGGATGAAAGGCAAAACAACTCCCCCACTCTCAACCCCTACGCCACCCACATTCTGCTGGGAAATGCCCCCAGATGCATTAACTCGAGTCTCTTTGCCCAAGATACTCTCACATTCCTCAACCAGGCTGTCAATTCAATCAAGGACACAATTAGTGCCTGCATGCCTTGCCACATTCCTGGCCTTCTTCCTCTTACGCACTTTGGAAGAGGCCCCAAGCTCAGTACCTCCCCCCTCCATTGACTTGCGCTTCCCCATTTAGCACGCACTTCTTTTCAAAATGGTAACCAAAAACTAATTAAATAAGTTTCAGTTAAGACACTCAAGTCCAACAGTCCGACAATGATTGACCGGCTATCACAAACAATGTCAGGGGCAAAAACAGTACCTTGTCAAGGGGTGTAGTAAATTATTTCATGCTCCACGAAGTAAGATGTCAGAGGGGTGGCCCTGCCCTGGCTCATCCTGGAGGGAGTCCCGAGTGGGCTTTAAGCACCTCCCGGCACAAAAACGCGGCGTCAGCCGCCGCTAAGGAGTCTGGGCAGTGTAGTCTCCCCCAGAGTAATGGCCCCCGGCACCTTCAGCGCTCAGACCGGCGTCCTCACTCCTTCCCCGGCGTGCAGATGGTGGCAACAGCAGGTATATGGCAAATGACTGGTGCAAGTGTCTGGTGCAAACGGGCTCCCGTGCTGCGGGAGTCCCGACTGGGCTTTAAGCACCTCCCGGCGCAAAAACACCGCGTCACCAGCCGCTAAGGAGTATGGGCAGTGTAGTCTCCCCGGGAGTAATATATATAATATACATATATATGATGATGCAACATGCACTGAATTTAAAGAGCCTGCCTCCATGGGTGTGGTCGCAAACAACGGCCTCCTGGATCTCGTAGTGCAAGAGCCATAATCTCGAGTGAGTTCATCATTGAAACAGTCAATAAAACAAAAATTATTAAAACCCCTGTGGGCTGATGAAAAGTTACACTGGGTGTCCTATTGTCCTTACTTAGCTGCTCCTAGGAAAACCGGTCTCCCGTTACAAAAATAGCACCATTTGGGCGCCAAAACAGGTCCGCTTTCAAGCAGCAGGCTTTCTCCCGCGGCTGGGCTTAGCCGCAAACATGCCACAACTAAAGTTTAGCCCTGAAGGAAGAAGCCACACGATCTGTATTATTTGCATCCATTTAATTCAGGAGCAGCTGCAAACAGGAAACTACAAGATCCAGGAGGCCGTTGTTTGCGACCACGCCCACGGAGGCAGGCTCTTTAAATTCAGTGCATGTTGCATCATCCTTGTTACGAGATGCCATTGAGAAAGGGAAAGGATTCCCGAAACCGGTTTGGCTGAAAATATGATGGTGATTGTTTTCTCTGCATTTCCTGTTTGCAGCTGCTCCTGAATGAAATGGATGCAAATAATACCGATCGTGTGGCTTCTTCCTTCAGGGCTAAACTTTTGTTGTGGTATATGTATATATATATATATATATATATATATATATATATATATATATATATTACCTACTGGCGGTCGCCAGTAGGTAGTTATAGTTAGGATTGGCTACCATAGGAAATCCGCAACATTCTATTGGGAATAACTCTGGCGCCGGTTGAGGAATTTGTGTGTAAGTTTCCAAAATTTTGGCCAGCTCCGCTGCGCTCCTTCCCTGAAAGTTTCGGGGGGAATCGTGAAGTGGGGGTCGAGAAAAAAGGGGGGTCCCAAAACGTGTTTTCCCCATGTTAATTTCCATAGGACGGTCTGACAAGTTTACAGCCCGAACGGCTGAACGGAATTACGCCAAACTTGGCAAAATTGTAGGGACTGGTACGCAGATGTGCCTTTGCTATATTTGCTGAAAATTGCTCCAGTGGGTTTTACGAAAATTAACTTCAAAAACACATATATATCTATATGCGTGCTTCGAGCGCTTACAGGAACGTGTACCGGGGAGCGCACCCGGCACGCTACGGGAGTGCGTGAGCGGAAAGCTGATTGGCTGTCGGGTGTCTGTCAACATTCTAAACAGTTCGGAGAGTCCGCCATCTTGTGTCTCGGTAGAATCGAGACACAAGAGGTGAAAAAGAAAGGGGGAAATAATTAAAAGGAGGCAGAGTAGAGACCCCCTGATCCCCTAGGTTTTCTGAGGGGGGCCTAGAAGGACCTTGAAGGGCTCCCGGGTACGCTCTCCGGTACGTGCACCCTGAGTGCACCACGGGGAAAAACAGTGTAAAAAAATAGAGTCAAAAAATAATGTAGAGTGTTTAGAGGTAAGTTAGCTCTGAAAAGAGCTGTTGTGTTAAGTGGGTGTTTTTTGTACCTACAAGTAGGTACCAATGCAGAGTCTTATATTCAAGAGGAAAACTCTATTCCCCTCATCTGTAAAATGCACACCATCTCTCCTATAGATGTCTTGCATGTTGTAACGCAAGTTGTTGTGGTAAATGGAACCCATACCATAGTCTCGGAGGAAAGCATAAACAGATTTATTTACATGTTTCCTTGCTTTCTCAATCTGTGGACAAAATTGGTTGGCCCAGTTCCATTTTTGCCTTTGGCATATATTAGAAAAAATACCAAGGCAGTTTTTGGAAAAAGTGACATCAATTGCCCAAAGATGTCCTTTAAAAGAATTTCCAGACCTACCCCAGTCAAAGTGCCTAAGTCATTTCCACCACAGTGCACAATTATAAGGTCAGGGTGTGGTAAATGCATAAAGGATTGTACCAATGGTATCAATTGGTGACTCCTCAATCCTCTCTGTCCACTCCATACAATGTCCACATTTGGTAAATCAAGATTGTAAATACCTGTGTTAGCTGCGTATTTTTCACTCCAGTGGACATAGCTATGACCCACAAACCAGACTTTTGTCATTTTGAAGGTAGATGTGCTTCTAGACAGATGAGTTGTGGAAATGAAATGGCAGTTTGATTATGAAAAAAAGTGTTTGAGAATCAGTGCAGATGAATAACCAGAAATGATTGCAGCTTTGTAAAAAATCTCCACTGAAAATTAGGGTGCATGCTTTTTTTTGTAAGAAGTCATTTCAATGGTTGAGAAAAAGTCATTTAAAGAAACATTGCATTTCATTAGCTAGTAGATTGAGAGGTCAAACAGCCTTTGTGGATTTTTTTGCAACATAGTATGATGAACTTGTGAACTGTGTGCTGGTTTAAGAGGCAGTTACCATGGTTACTTGGTGAATGAGCACTGGGGGATGGGTGAATTTTATGTGAGTTTCAAAGTCTTGAAATGTACAACCAATTAAAATGTGCAGTTTGGTTTTGAATTTGTGTGGGAACAATTTTTATTGGCTATGTACAAGAATATGGGTCTGAAATGAGAAAGAATCTGTGCCATTATTGAAAGGCTCCAGTGAAGGAAGCATTGTTCAGACATTCTGCTTAAGAATATCTGTTGACTGTGACTGACACTGTTTGACATCTTCCAAAGCATTTTTAAAGATGAGTAATGATTCTTTTAAAAAAGATAGAGAGCTTAAAGATTTTTGACAAGTATCACAGTGAGTGTCTGTGTGAATTAAGGAATTATATTTTTACCTTTTTCCATAATGTTAGCTGTGTGTTTATAAGGTAGACTTCTTTATTAAATGTTTTTTATGCTTGGATTCAATGCTGGTTTAGAAATTGTGTAATGGCTTCATTGGACTTGTAAATATGCTCCTTTTTTTGAAGCGCCTTGTGCAACCTTTAGCATGGGTGGAAGCAGTGAATGTATGGAGAGGGATAGGAATAGCAGATAGAAAACCATATGAAATGGTGTGGGAGATGCATAAAGTATTTCAGTAATGGTATCAATTGAGATGGAATATAAGATAAAGAGGGGCATATTTACAAGACTCTTGCGCAATTTTTTACATGGGTGCAAGCAGAAAATGCATGCAGAATAATAAAATATGCACCCAGACAAGAATATGAAATGCTGTGAGAGATGTCTAAAGCTTTTTGTAAATAGCATAAATTGAGATAGAATATACAAAAAAGAGAGGCATATTTACAAGCTGCGTGCACAATCTTTGATATAGCTGTGTGTTTATAAGGTAGACTTCTTTATAAATTGTTTTTTATGCTTGGATTCAATGCTGGTATAGAAATTGTGTAATGGTTTCATTGGACTTGTAAATATGCTTCTTTTTTTGAAGTGCCTTGTGCAACCTTTAGCATGGGTGGAAGCAGTGAATGTATGGAGAGGGATAGGAATAGCAGATAGAAAACCATATGAAATGGTGTGGGAGATGCATAAAGTATTTCAGTAATGGTATCAAATGAGATGGAATATAAGACAAAGAGGGGCATATTTACAAGACTCTTGTGCAATTTTTGACATGGGTGCAAGCAGAAAATGCATGCAGAATAATAAAATTGGCACGCAGACAAGAATATGAAATGCCGTGAGAGCTGTTTAAAGCTTTTTTTATGGTATAAATTGAGATAGAATATACAAAAAAAGAGAGGCATATTTACAAGCTGCGTGCGCAATCTTTGACATAGCTGTGTGTTTATAAGGTAGACTTCTTTATAAATTGTTTTTTATGCTTGGATTCAATGCTGGTTTAGAAATTGTGTAATGGTTTCATTGGACTTGTAAATATGCTCCTTATTTTGAAGTGCCTTGTGCAACCTTTAGCAGTGAATGTATGGAGAGGGATACGAATAGCAGATAGAAAACCATATGAAATGGTGTGGGAGATGCATAAAGTATTTCAGTGATGGTATCAATTGAGATGGAATATAAGATAAAGAGGGGCATATTTACAAGACTCTTGCGCAATGTTTGACATGGGTGCAAGCAGAAAATGCATGCAGAATAATAAAATATGCACCCAGACAAGAATATGAAATGCTACTAATCTGCCTAAGATCACACTGTAAGTGAAGCTTGATTCACCCATCATTGTAATCTTAGGCAGAGTCACACATACTGTTGGCAGAGACAGACATGGTACATTATATCTAACATTCTGATCATGTACCTAAGATCACACTGTGAGTGAAGCTTGATTTACCCATTACTGTGATGTTAGGCAGAGTCACATATACTGTCGGCAGGGACAGACATGGTACATTATATATAAAATCCTATTAATCTGCCTAAGATCACACTGTGAGTGAAGCTTGATATAATGAGCAACTAGAGTGCTAACATTCAGAATTTATGGCAAATGTGTGACACATCTGAATGCCTTCTTGATGGAACTAAAGTAAACAAGCATTGAAAACACAATAGATTTGGTGTGATCTTAGGCACATGTGCACCATATTACATGTAATCTACCATCTCTTTGTCGGCAAGCAGTATGTGTGTCTGTCCTGTTCCCTACAGACACGGCCGCTCCCCACGCTGCTCCCCGCCCTGCCTGCCTGAAGCCTGGTATCGTAGCGCATCACCGCCAGACTGCTGCTATTGCCGGATTAATTTGCACATTGCCATAGTAGCGCTAGACTGCCTTAATTGTTTAATCATTTTATTCATTCTTACATCGTAGCGCTAGATTGCCTTGATTGTTTCTGCATTGAAATCATTTTTTGATCGTAGCGCTAGATTGCCAAAGTGCGCTGTTAGTAGAGTTTCATTTGTGCTGCGATTTTGAGGTGTGCCTGGTAGTACCGGTGACACTGCCATTTGCATCGCATTTGCTTACTGTTTCGCTTTAGGCTGCCTGCCATTTTGTTGTTGTTGTTGTGCTTCCCTGCCCGGGTCTCCACCCCGCTCCTGCCTCCCAGCTGCTCCTCCCTCCCACTGATACTGTTAGCCCCGCTTTCACGCGATAGCGCTGTGACCGTCCTGCTCCCTACAGACACGGTCGCTCCCCACGCTGCTCCCCGCCCTGCCTGCCTGAAGCCTGGTATCGTAGCGCATCACCACCAGACTGCTGCTATTGCCGGATTAATTTGCACATTGCCATAGTAGCGCTAGACTGCCTTAATTGTTTAATCATTTTATTCATTCTTACATCGTAGCGCTAGATTGCCTTGATTGTTTCTGCATTGAAATCATTTTTTGATCGTAGCGCTAGATTGCCAAAGTGCGCTGTTAGTACAGTTTCATTTGTGCTGCGATTTTGAGGTGTGCCTGATAGTACCGGTGACACTGCCATTTGCATCGCATTTGCTTACTGTTTCGCTTTAGGCTGCCTGCCATTTTGTTGTTGTTGTGCTTTCCTGCCCGGGTCTCCACCCAGCTCCCGCCTCCCAGCTGCTCCTCCCTCGCCCCTCCCCCCTCCACTACCCTCTTATGACAGATGCTTTTGCGCGCAGCATTCACGCGCAGCGGACGCGCCAAAGGTAAGCCCGTCTACGCCCGTCCGCGCCTGGACCGCGCCCAGCGCCAGACCCCCTGGTCCTCGCAATACCCACCCCACCCGCATAACGTATGACGCCACTACCCTCTTTGCCCTTAACCCCGGACGCACTCCACAATGCTGCATAGCTGTCCCCGGACACACCCTAGGACCAATCGCCTGCCACTCCTGCAAGTTCACCTGCATCAAGACCCACACCAAATCCACTTCCTCCAAACACAGCTCCGACTCTAACCACCTGAAGTGCATCCTGCTGAACACCCGCTCGGTCCACAGACATGCCACTGAACTCTGGGACCTACTCGACACTTCATCGCCGGACGTCGCCTTCCTCACAGAAACCTGGATGAACGCCTCATCAGCGCCCGACATCGCCATTGCCATCCCGGACACTTACAAGATCATCCGAAAAGACCGCACCAACCAAACAGGAGGAGGCATCGCCATCGTCCATAAGAACACCATCCGAATCACGACCTGCTCCGACGATAACCTCACGACTGCCGAACACCTTCACTTCCAGATACACACCGACCCCAGGACCACACTTAGAGGCACCCTCATCTACAGACCACCAGGAACCCGCACACAATTCAACGAAGACATCACTGACTTCATCAGCCCACATGCCCTCACATCCGAGAACTACATTCTACTGGGAGACCTCAACTTCCACCTGGAAAAGAATAACGACAGCAACACCACCACCCTTCTGGACAACCTGGCCAATCTCGGACTCAAACAACTTGTTGACACCCCCACCCACTTAGCCGGACACACGCTCGACCCTATCTTCACCTCCAGCAAGCACATCTCCTTCGATCACACCACAGCTCTCCATTGGACGGACCACAGCTGCGTTCACTTCAGCTACAAAAAGATCACGACCCACAACCCCCCACAACCTATTCCTCGAAGAAACTGGAACAAAATCACCACCGACCAACTCTTCACATCGCTTAACCAAAACCCTCCTACCATATCATCGGACCCAAACCAAGCGGCCACCAAACTTACACAATGGATCACCCACAGCGCTAACGAATTAGCACCCTTGAAAAACCACCAGATCAAACGAAGTAACAAAAAGGCCCCCTGGTTCGACGATGACCTTAAGAAATCCAAGAAGTTATGTCGTACCCTCGAGAAAACCTGGAGAAAAAACCCAACTACTTACAACCTGACCACCTTCAAGGACGCCACCCGCAAACACCACCAATTGATCCGATCCACCAAGAAATCAGCATTCAAGGATCAACTCGACAACAACGCCCACAACAGCAAGGAACTATTCAACATCGTCAAAGAATTTACCAACCCCACCGCCGACACCAACTACATCACTCCCTCCCAAGACCTCTGCGACTCTCTATCCTCTTTCTTCCACAACAAAATCGCCGACATACATAACAGCTTTTAAAACCAGTCCGAAGAACAGACCACTCCAGCCACCTACGAACCAAAACAGCACTCTCACAACCTTTACGCCTGGAACCCAATCACTACTGAAGACACCATTCGCCTGATGAACTCCATCCACTCAGGTTCACCAACCGACCCATGTCCCCACCACATCTTCAACAAAGCAGACTCCATCATCGCACCCCATCTCCGCGATGTCATCAACTGTTCCTTCAATTCCGCCACCTTCCCGGAAAGCTGGAAACATGCCGAACTCAGCGCCCTTCTGAAGAAACCCACAGCAGACCCCTCTGAACTTAAGAACTTCCGCCTCATCTCACTCCTCCCATTCCCTGCCAAAGTCATTGAGAAAGCCGTCAATAGTCAGCTCGCCGCCTTCCTTGAATCCAACAACTCCCTCGACCCCTCACAGTCCGGCTTCCGAGCCAAACACAGCACCGAAACCGCCCTCATCGCTGCCACAGACGACATCCGAACGCTACTGGACAACGGAGAAACAGTTGCCCTCATCCTACTTGACCTCTCCGCCGCCTTCGACACAGTCTGTCATAGCACCCTCATACAACGCCTCAGCAACGTCGGAATACAAGGAAAAGCATTAGACTGGATCATCTCATTCCTCGCCGGAAGAACCCAGAGAGTCCGCCTCCCCCCTTTCAGATCAGAGGCCACCGAAGTCATCTGCGGCGTACCACAAGGATCATCACTCAGTCCCACCCTCTTCAACTGTGATGTATTCCTATAGGTTCTGTATCGATTCCCCTATTCCCGGCCCTGTTCTGGTTAATACTTAACTAGCAGCCGACCCACGGTGCAAAAACCGTTATCTGATTAAGCCACACCACGGCACAGAAACGTGTTATCTGATTAGGTAATAACGCATGCCATCTAATTAGAGAAGCACTATTCCTCCAGCCCCTGATAAGGCATACGGAGTTCTCAAAACAAATCAAACCTATGACAACCTGGGAAAATCCCTGCGGCCATTGTTTTGATTTCACTGAGAAATTCAGCAAAAGAATGTGCGAACAAGCCCGTTCGTATGACATCCTTATTGACGTATCCATGTCCATCCTTACGTCAATCTCGACACCTTACAGGTATAAATATTACGACATTGCCTTAAGCAAACACACGCGGTGGTGACGAGATCGGAGCAGCGAGACGCGCTGAGGAGCCCAGCAGAGAGCGAAGCCCACACGCGCTGCCCCGCCTTCCTGACGCGCTGAGAACGAGAAGCTGTTTTTTCTCCTGCCGAGAAATCCAGCTCCGGCGCTTCCAAGCAGCCCTCGCAGGCAGCTGGAATATCAAGACCAGAGACGAGAGATACCAGCCCTCAACCATTCTAGATCTCAGGTACAGAACTGAACAACCCCTTGCAGAGAATTCTTGAGTCAGTCACTTGGCAAAACAAACTTAACTTAAACTGCTACTTATCTACTCCCGCCCACGTATTAGGCTTAGGTCAGGTACACTGGGGTAGGCGTGGTTAGAAGCACCAGTTGAGTACGGTTAGTCAAATGTATATATGTATGTATCTATTTTATCAATTTTAACTATCATATGGCTTAGAAACCATATCAATGCTTCTACAGTATTATTTTATACTTCTGCTTTTATTGTATGCACTTTACTTAACCATAAGTATCGCAATAATATCGATTCATTTCTCTTGTACGAGAAAAGAGACTGATCAATAAATAACATCTTTTATTGAACACGCCCGTCTCTTCCTTTTCTCTACAAACTGGTGAAACTAAGAATGCACGTACTGACTGAGTAAAATAAGTTGTCTTTTGTTTTCACACGACTCTAGAGATACACTCTTGATTGGGGGAGAGCAAAGTTGTCATGTTCTATGGTTGTCAGAAACTAAATCCCTTCTTGTCTATCCAGGGAAGTTAAACTCCTCCTTGTCTATTCGAGAAAGTTTCTAGTGAACTCTGAGCTAGCTGGCAAAACCAAAAACTTTAAGTCTAATATCGTCAGTAGAAGACCTAGTTAACCTCTGCCCTAGATCTATACTATTGAAGATATTATTCCAATGCGCAGAGCCTATTGGGATAATAGGAACTACACTACATGGCGCCCAAACGTTTGGATAGGCGATAAAACTAACGCAAGACATTAGAGTAACTCAGTCGTGCTTTTTCACACAGAACCCCTTTTTTCCCATAATACTCAAAAGACGTCTGGAGTGGGTAAAAGGTCATATCCGCCAAACCTCGCAGGAGGAGACTCCTATGTATGGTTCTTGGTTTATTCAACGTTGAAGGATACACTGTTCCAAAATATTGTGCATCTAATCTTTGTTTCCATAGAAACCTGATCTGCAAACAAACAGAATAACCTTCCTGTCGGTAAAATGATAGACAGTGATGAAGAAAGGGAGACAGCTAGAATAGCAGCTGAACTCCTAGTAGCAGACAATACTCTGCTGGAAAATGACCCGGATGCAAAACTCATTCCGGTCAACATAAGAAAATCTATAACTTTAAAACTTATAGAAAATGGACTGACATCGAGAGGTGGTACAGTCATATTCGTAATTGAGGCACACGAATATCGGCAGACAGAGGTATTCTATTCATGGATAAACTTTCCAGCAGCAAACGCTGTAACAAAAGAGTTCCACTATTATAAAATAGAGGAACCACCGGATACCTACACTCCTTTCGAGGAGGTGGAAGTACCACTCAAATTCCAAGAGCACCTGCTCTTGTTTAATGGCGCCCTAAAACATAATAATCACATCACCAGGCTCGGTCCACTAGGTAGACCAGGAGCAACGTGGCCGGTCCTAGCCGGATATACACCACATCCAGACATTGAAGAAATGTCTGCACCAGATCTTTTAGCACAGCTAAAACAACTAATCAAAATACATAGACAATTAGTCCAATATGTAATGCGGACTTCAACAATCCAACCAGCAAATAAAATTCCACAGCTGACCCCTCATCAGGGTAACACAAATAAAATTACACCACAGAACATACAGTCCTGTCTGGGTAAAGTACCCGCAAAACGGGAACAAATACCCTTCTGGCTAGCACAAAAAATCACTCAAATAGAGGCGGTGTTTCCAGACACCACCCCGGTAGAAAAACACAGGATTCTGACTATCTGTCTTCCAATGGGAATCGCACCACACGTGGAGGACTGTGACACTTGGGGTACAGTCTTTGCTTCCATATACACAAAAACACATGGTGTACCATCCATGTCAGTAATACCAGATGTGCTAAAACAAATTCAAGATGAATATGGTCCAGAACCCGCTTTAACTCTCGGTATGAAATTACTGAAGGACTTTAAGCAGGTCTCGGCTATATTATTAGCCAACATAAAGGGAGAAGCAGCAAACGTGGCGATCCGCCAAAGGTTAAAAGAGACAGATATAGCAGACCAACCAACTGAAATTGCCAGAATCATAGAGAAATCCTATGAAGAACTAGGAAGAGATAGTCTGGGTGGAATACCGGTAAAACCACAACTGATTGAAAGTCCTGAAAAGATATTTATTAAAAATAATTTAAACACTCAAAAAAAGAGCTGGGATGGAAACAAACAATCCAATCCTAAAGAAAAAAGATTCCAGTCCAGAGGAAGGTCTCCTCGGTGGAGAGAAAGATCTCCGAACCAAGGACGCAGGTCTCCCCAAAGTGAGCCCTCTGGGAAAAAATACAACCTTAGAAATAGGGATAATATAAAGAAACCTGATAGATATCAAGATAATGATACACGTCCCTCTCAATCTTTTCAGACTTCCTCGCAGAAATCGGAAAGAAGAGGACGATCAGAACACACACCAAGAGCACGTCAAGTCCAAAGACAAGGAACCTGCTCATCCGAATAAAAAGTTACAATTTCCAAAAAAGAAGGTAGCCAGTATTAAAGTAATCAAAGATGCCGAGAATACTGAGGACACAGCTGAAAAACGGAGAATGGGCTCAGACAATGCTAGACAGCGCAGCAGAAGTGAGCATAGCTCGCAAAGCCCTTATGAATCATCTGGAGACAGTGGACACGAATGAATATATTCAAGTGGAAACTGCCGACACCAGAGTTAGCAAACCTCACAAAATATATGAAATTACATTGCGTATAGAGGGGGACAAGACTAGAAAAATAAGGGGACTATTTTGGGATAATCTCTCCCAGGGCTATGACATCCTTCTAGCTGAAAAAGATTGGCCACCCGAGTTCGTCAGAGAGTGCCCTCATGGCGAAGAAATAATTATGCCTGCCTTCTCAAATCACATTCCAATTCATAAAAAATATACACTTGCTAGAAAGTGGGCAGTAGCTCAAGCTCCTGCTTTATATAAAAATCATGTAGGATGGGATGAGGACTCTCCTCCTCACAAAATCCAGTTAAAATCACAACCTACTGCACAGAAGCAGTACCCAATTAAGCAAGAAGCTAAAAAACAGGTAAAAGAGATCCTAGATCAACTTGAATACCAGGGGGTGATTGAAACTTGCACCTCACAAATGAACAATCCTTTGTTTCCTGTCTCCAAACCAGACAACTCATATCGTCTAGTTTTGGATTACAGACACCTTAACTCATGTTGCAAAACTTTTGCAGTGCAAAACTCACATAGTGCTGCACTAATGAATAACATAGTACGCAAAAAATACAAAACAACATTAGACATCTCTAATGGATTCTTTTGTCAAAATATAGCACCAGAGAGCAGATATTTGACTGCGTTCTCGGTAAATGGCTCACAAAAAAGTTTCTGCCGTTTACCCCAGGGGCACAAGAATAGCCCAGGATTATTCTCAAAGAGAGTAACAGAATTACTACAAACATACGATGACGAGGCATTATCATATGTCGACGACATTTACCTAACAGATGATGACTTGGATACTCACTTGAAGAGAGTGAATACCATAATACTTGGGTTCGCAGCAGAGGGTTACAAATTCAACTTTAAAAAATCAAGAATTGCCCATCTAACAGTCCTGTTTTTAGGATATGAATTATCAAGTGAGGGCAAAAGCCTGGCTGACAATTTCCTAGAGAAATGTGCTGTACTCCAAGCTCCTAGAACACTTAAAAACTTACAATCAATTCTAGGCTTCCTAAATTTCGGAAGAACATACATTGCAAATTACGCAGAAAGGATCAAACCCCTTTATGATCTAATAAAACCAGATTTTAAAAGAATCAATTGGACTCAAAAACACACAGAAATTTTGAGATCTTTACAAACAGACATGCTAATTAAAACAAAATTAGAAACACGTGATAACTCACGCAATCTTGTGATTCGAGTCATCCCAGGAAGATGCGGATTCACATACCTGACCTCTAATGAGGGAGAAAAGGTACCAATTGAATACAAATCACACTTGTACACAGAAGCTGAAAAGAAGTTCAGTATTAAAGACAACATTGTTCATGCAGTTCAAACGGCTATAGCAAGAGAAAAAGACAACGCCGACGGTAGACATATCACAGTCAGAACAGCGGAGTCAGCCTTTGAGGCATTAACAACCCCATGTAATTTACCAAAAACAGCGTTGAATCCAGAATGGATACAATGGGTGAATTCAATTGCAACGGACAAAGTAAAATACTACTTTGATCCAGAATTAAAGGAATTAAAATATCTAGAATATGAAATAATATACCCTCTGCCAATCGACATTCTGCCTTTACGACAGTACGCCTGTGTAATACATACAGACGGGCATGCTCAACCCTCAGTTTGGGGAGAGCTGGCTTACAAGGCCACATGCGAAATTGTAAATGAAGTGTGGCGCGGAGGTAAATTAAGACCTCTACTTACAAAAACACACTCAGTGGAAAATAATTCAGAACAACAAACTGAAATAATAGCGTTAAAAATGGCGCTAGATAATGCCGATCGCGAATTCCCGACACTTATTGTGTGCGATTCGTATTACTGCGTCAAATCATACAATAACGATTTACAGAAATGGATTCAAAACGGTTACAAAGATGACACAGGTGCAACAATAAAGCAAAAAGTGCTTTGGGAACAAGTAGCTCTTTTACAGAAAGAACTACCAAAAACTCACGTGATACATTCAGTGAGTCATCAGCGTGATGGCGTTCACGTTGGAGGGAATTCATTGGCTGAGAAAGCCACAACGGCAGCAACTGAATCGGCTTCCGTAGTCAAGAAAAAGCGTACAGTAAAACACATTGACGGTGAAACTATGCTGGCGGTGAAAACATCATCAAAAGGCGACTGCTCAGCACTACCGATCAACTATCCACTCAATTATACATACATAATCGATGCAAACTCCGTTCCTTTTGCTCGAATCCCTGGAGTGGGGGACAGAGTGATTCCAAACATGGACAGGAGAGGTTTGTTAATAGCAGACGCACATATGGGTGAGGGTCTCAGACACCTTAAACAAAAAGATTCTCTGGAAGAATTACAATCAGTGTACTGGTGGCCAGGTATGAGCCTGCATCATCACATCTTTGTAAAGAACTGCCCAGACTGCAATAGAGATCGCAGTGGCGAGAGAAACGGTATATTAGCATGGCGTTTCACTCCAGAATTGATCAACAATAAAAACTAATGCGTCCAATTAACATATAAAGACTAGTTTCCACTTGTGATGTAGACCCCAGCACTCGGCTGACGTCTGGACTGTTAGAAAAAGATTTGCGAGTCTATAATGGCATATACGCTAGAAGCATACTACGTTTGGCTGAATGTTTTTTCTTCTTGCCCTAAAGCGTATGAAAAACATTGCCAAATGAGCATAGCATAGCGGGACTCTTCTCACTTCCTACCTGAGGGAACGGGATGGTGTAAAGAAAAAACCAAAGGCATAAAGCAATCTATAACAGCGAAGGTATTAGGTTCGGGAGCTGGGTGGGTCAAACATCTAATAAGTGTCCAACGTAGTCTAAATAACCTGCCAAGAAATTCTCTGAGGGGATTCAGTCCGTACGAACTATTGTTTGGAACTAGAATGATGGTCTTAGATCTTGACAGTCAGACTTCAGTGGTGAAAGAAAAAAGCTTTGATATCAAAGATCGTTTGGCTATTTTACAGGACTTAAACGAAACAAGGAAAGACCTGAGCAACATAAAGTTGAAACAACAGCCAACGACCACTGAAGAAATACCACCTGTCCCAGCAAGACCTGTCTGGATTCCAAAAGTCGGGGATCTAGTCAGGGAAAAGATCGCGGTAAAGAAGGAATTTGGGCCTTCTTACAGAAAAGCAGTTCCTGTCTTGTCTATCAACGGGACAAGATCAGTAGTACTACCGCCCCTTGCTGGTAAAAAGGAGAACCGAGTTGTATCCATCGACCTGGTTAAACCACAATCATGTGGCCGATAACAAACAGTAGGCCAAGTGGACTCCCGATAAGTAGTAGAACACCAAGGTTTGCTACAAACACAGAGGTTCAATCTAAGAGACTACTCACGTTTGAAATGCCAAAAGAACAACAACAAGGTAAGCATGGGCGGATTTTGCGGATTCGCAATCCGCGAATTTGCGGATTTGCGTATTCGCGGATTGCGAAAATACGCGAAATCCGCGGATTTGCGTATTTTTTGGGGGTGTGTGTGTTCGCACGGGTTTCTGCAAGTTCGCGAGGGTTTTGTACAATTTCGCAAATTGCGAACTTACTTGTCGGGTCGCCAGTTTTGCGAACTTGTTGTTTCTACGTGCCCAGCCTGTTTGGTAAGATTTCTTCATCACTGCCACCCTCTGTCACCACTGGCACTCTCTTTGGTCACCCATGCCACCCTCTGGCTCACCCATGTCACCCTCTGTGTCATCACATCACCCTCTAGTTCACCAGTGTACATTATTGGGGCAAAACAAAGCACTGCCATCCTCTGTCAACACTGGCACTCTGGTTCACCCATGCCACCCTCTGGCTGGCACACCCATGCCACCCTCAGTGTCATCACAACACCCTCTGATTGACCACTGAGTGAACAAACACCTGCTAAGTGCTTTAAGTTTTGCAAACAACAACACCTGCCCTGCCCCAACTGACATTAATGAAGGTTGGCACCTGCTTGTCTGCTCCCTTTCCTTTTTGTTGCAAATGCAATGTAAATAATTTTTTTTAACAGGATGCAATGGCATACTTGTAACTATTCTGTGACTGTCAGAGCAGGGTCACACAATAGTTGCAAGTAGGCAACCGGATTCTGGAGGGCCCCTTCAGGAAGCACTACAGCCTGGTAAATGGTTACAAATGATGAGCTCGAACTTTTGCACCTGCTCGTTCGTTTTGCTTTTGCAAAACTCGTTTTTCGGTAATTTCGCCCTATTCGCGGGGCGCGTCGTAGTGCGAACTGGCCCGTGGAGGCCGCGAACTCGTGCGAGTTACCTCAAGGTTGAGTATGGGCGCCGCCATTTTGTTTGCGTGACGTATTTCCGTTTCCGCCCGCTATGTGTAATCTCGCGCGACTCGCGCCTTGCGAATACAAGTTCGCACGAGTTCGCGAGAGAAATCGCGTGCGAACTTACTTACGCGCACGTGATCGGGCCGCCATCTTGTTTTTCATTCATTCCTATGTGTCTGGGTATGGTGTTTCTATCCTTTGTATATCTCTGCCATCCTTTGCTTGTTTTAATATTTTGTTGATCTATTTAACTTATTTTCTATCCCTCTATTTTTCTAGATCTATATTTTTGTGTTTTAGGCTACTTTTGTTTACTTTTGCACTACTTTTTTAAACTTTTATTTCCTTCTTCCCTACTCTTATTCTTTTTCATTTTTTCTCTTCTTTACTGCTAACACCTGCCCAGAACATGGTCAAGACAGCTGTCAAGCTGCCCAAGACGGGCACCGCAGCCCGTGCCCGGCTCCCGTGTGGTCGCTTGAGGGCGGAAATGGTGGTGCCCCGGGAGATCTTCAGCCCTGAGGAGGTGGGCGCACTTGTTTTTTATGTGCAGCGCCGTCTCCCCAGGACCATCGCGGCAGGCGGCAGGATCGCTGCTGGTTACACCAACAGCCAGGAGCGACGGAAGCGGTGGGGGCAGGTGTGCCGGGCCCTTTTTAAGATCACGGGGGTCCAGCGCACCTACAATCAGGTGACCCACCGCTGGACCGACATCCTGGACTGAGAGCGTGGCCTGCTAGACGTGCTGGGAGTGGAGGTCCCCGGGCTTGGTGAGTAGTAGTAGCAATTTTTTCATTACTCACTACTCTGTTTTTTCTCCTGCTCTATGTGGCTGTGTTATATTGCAAATGTTTGCTTTAACTTTTTTACAAAGAGCAATAATGCTGCTGGTGATTACATTGATAGGAGAGGTAAATTACTATTTCAAAATCTTCTGTGCATTTCAGGTGCACTGTTCTCCTTCTCTGTGCCGGTGCCACTGCTTATTTGTTTTCTATTTTGTGTTCATTTAATTGGGCTGAGTAATGTATGAGTGTATTTTACAGAACTGCGTAATGCTAGACACAAAGGGGCAGATTTACAAGCCCCTTGTTCCACGTTTACACTGCCTTACCTGACGCACAGCGACGTAAACGTGGCGCATCCCTGCGAGTCATGTACAACGTGATGCATCTAAGGAGATGCGCCACGTGAAGGCCTGGGCCTGCGCCACAATGGGTGCGTTCCCACGCAGGGGGGGGGGGGGTGGGGGGTGGCGGTCAGGCAGATATGTGCCTCGCAAAAGTGCCTGCGTGAAATCTACAAGATTTAACGCAGGCACTTCCGCGACGCTGCTATGTCAATTCTTTATGCCTGCTTGCTTGAAGCAGGCGTAAGGACTGATGCGGTATGTTGAGTATTATTGGGCAGCCCTGAGCACTGCTATAGTTGCATCGCGCCCGCGACGCGACTCTAGAGATGCGCCCCTATTTCGTCACGAGATGCGTCACGCATCTGCCTACCCTTGCGCCAGGGTTTGCCGCATTGTAATAGCGGCGCATCTGCCGTGACGCAAGGTTAGTTTTGCGTTACGCATTTGTTCTGGTGCACATCTGGAGGTGTCCAGCTCAGAACTCGTAAGTATGCCCCTAAGTGTCAGATTAGCAATTACCTGCGCATCCCTGCAAAGTGTGCGGCACGCCAGCACCACCCATGGTGCGCCGTATTTACAATGCGGCACACCATGGTCCCAAAACGTCACCGAAGCGTTACGCATCGGTGCCGTAAAGGCGGCTCATTGATGGAGTTGCGTTGCAACGATGGCGCAGCTCCAGCAATGCTGCGTCAAGCCGTTAGTCTGCTTCATGCAGGCGCAGGGTTTCAGTGACGCATCATTGTCCTAAATGACTGATTGAAATTTTATATATTCCCCATAACCACTTTTAGCATGCGTTCCTGCGCAGGAACGCCCTCCCTTGCGATGGAATGCTCCCTAATGGCGCAGGGTTTTAGAATGGGATGCATCTCCCATATGCGTCACGTTGTTAATATACGCCACACCATGGCGCCTCTCTTGTTGTGGCGCTGCGTCACAAAATTGACGCAAGAATGGAGCAAAAGAGCTGCAAGGGGCTTGTAAATCTGCCCCTAGAGTAGAGGCTCAGGTGCAGTCCTTCCTTTGTAGCCCTCTTTTTGGATGAAATAGTAGGTTCTTGTTCTTTCTAAATGTTTGATTTGGTTGACAAGGACATCGGCAAGCAGCAATCATCAATGTTTTCTGTTATTTCTTTCATGTTGTACATCAGGTCCGCCCAGGGGCAAGCGGACCGAAAAATCTGATGCAGCAGTGGCTCCAAAGGAGGAGGATGCAGGCCAGGGCGGCGAGTGCTCCTTTGCTGGCCCCAGTAAGTTTTCATTTAAATATAGAGGACCTATTGTTGTCCAAGCATTCCTAATTTAATTGTTTCGAAATAGTGTTTAGATAGGAGCAAAATCAATAATCCTACTGTTGCAGGGACAATTCTCCACAAACCGAACTATGGACACCAAAGACCAGAGTAATAATATTTCAGAGTGGCGTGTTTGGCACACTGTATAAATAAAGTAAACCTGGTAGTGTCAGCAGCACAGATTCCTCCTTGCAAAAATTGCAAAACTTTTCGCTCAGTCACTCTAGTCTGGACTCTCTGGAGGACTAAAAACAACAGAGTCAATTCAAGTTTAAAAGCTTTATTAAAAGTTTAAGTAAACACATATATTAAAATAAAGTTAGTTGGAAATGGAAAAGTGCTTGGTGCTGAGTTGATGAGTACTGGATTGGTACACATTTCTTGTGGTCGAGCCGAGCTTTCACCTGGTTTCAAGTTGATGTTCCTCTTGTCCTTAGAAGTCCAGTTTCTGTCTGTTCAGAGAAAAATAGTGTGTGTTAAAATTAAGCAAGCATTCAACAATTGTGACAAAAAAATGAAGCAAGACAACAGCTTTCCCTGGAAGGAGGGACATTTTTACTTTAGACTAGAGTAGACAGTCAATTAATTTTTCTGTTGTTTTCACATTTTTTCATTCATAGACCAAATACTAGTGGAGTGGTGTAATCTAACATTCTTAAATCTACTTTGTAGGTGGAACATCTGGTGGCGGGGCCAGCTCGGATGTGGTGGTCATCATTGACTCGGAGTCCGCGGGTCAATCTGGGGAGGAGGCGGCGCTAGAGGAGTCGGACCAAGAGCAAGAAGTACAGACTGTGAGGAAGGAGACGGTGGCGGTGGCGAGTACAGGTAAGCTGGATCATGGAGGTACTATCTGACTCTTAGATAGGATATGATGTGTATTCAGTGGTGGCCCAGTGACAAATTACAATATGGTAATTACAGCAGGCTGGGACCGACAGACAGATAGAGGCAGAGACAGAGAGAGAGGAAGACAGAAGGAGAGAGAGAGAGGGAGGGAGCCAGAGGGAGGGTGAGGGAGGGAGACAGAGAGAGAGAGAGACAGCGAGGTAGAGGGAGACAAAGGGAGACAGAAAGAGGGAGACAGAGAGAGAGAGAGAGAGAGAGAGAGGGAGGGAAACAGACATATCGCCTGGGCCTGGTGCAGATGATACGGTTGCTGGTGTGGTTAACGGCTCAGAGGAAAAATCACTCACTTCTGCCAGATCTCTTTCATATGAAAGAGCACCAAACCAAGGATACAAGTGAGTTGTGGGAAGGGAAATGGTGATTCAAGCGCCCCTCCCTGAGGACGCCCATGATACTGGCCTGAATAGTTTTGTACTGCCCTGGCTAGTTGCTAGTTGTACTGTGACACAACTTCCTGCTGAATCATTTTGTGTTAATCATATTCTTAAAGAGCATTGGTTACAGATTATGTCTTTCTTTCTTCATATAGTTGGCAATACTAAAACCTCCAAACCAACGAGGAGTATGCTGGCTGTACTGGCCCGGCAACGGAGGCTGGAAGCAACTGTTGCCGAATATCGGCGACTGGTGGAACTGGAGGGGGATGACACGCACTCCAGTGCATCAAACCTAACATCATCTACATCCTCCTCTGTTACCCCACGTTCTGCCGGTAAGCACAGTGCTCCAGCGAACCGGAGCCGTGCCGGAAGACGCCACCGCCGAGCAGCAAAAGCTGCACCTCGCAGCACTGTTAAAGGTCGCTTGCGCCGTGCACTCCGCAGAGTGTCCGACCTAGAGGCGGAGGTCCAGAAATGGCACAAATATCAGAATGTGGTGGAGGGCCTCCGCCTAGATCAAGCCATCCTCCAAGAAAAGTATGATGCCCTGGCCCTAAAGCATGATGCCCTGGAGGCCAAACTTAACAGCTTGCATCCCTAGAGTGTCCCTTGCCCCTTTTTTTGAGACTTTTGGGGGGTGGGAATTGGGAGTTGGGTTTTTTGGGGACTTTTGAGGACTATTTATTTGTTGGGGTTAGGGAGGGTCTTGCGGGAGATTATTTTGTTAGGGATATAAATATACTTTTTCAAACTTTATCTGAGCATACCTGTTTTTTTACTACTTTTGAGCTGGGTGGGTGGTGGTTTTGCAGTAATTTCATTTAACTGAACACTGTCATCGTGTTGGTTCACGTGCAATAGGCCAAATGTTTTCCTAAGTAAATGCCTGTCACAGAGTTTGATAATTCTTGAGCCCTAGGACTTTGCTGCTAGTACCACTGTCACTCTCTCGCCTCTCCGAATACTCCATTATACTACCTCCCATCCAAACGCTTATCTTACCTGTAATTTGTGTTTGAGGGCTGGCTCCACCTGGAATTCACAGAGTCCCACTCCTAAAGCGTTCTGCAGCAGGGCCACAACTGGAGTTTCCCGGCGTGGATTTTCTGCAAATCAAAAGCAATCAACATTAGAAATGTGGCAGCGGTGCTCACACAACCCTAAAACCTAGAAGCCCCACAGACAGCACCCCTGAGACAGGCAAGCGAGCAATAATAACGCCTACACGTTCACGTGCAATAGGCCAAATGTTTTCCTAAGTAAATGCCTGTCACAGAGTTTGTTAATTCAAGAGCCCTAGGACTTTGCTGCCAGTACCACGGTCACTCTCTCGCCTCTCCGAACACTCCATTATACTACCTCCCATCCAAACGCTTATCTTACCTGTAATTTGTGTTTGAGGGCTGGCTCCACCTGGAATTCACAGAGTCCTAAAGCGTTCTGCAGCAGGGCCACAACTGGAGTTTCCCGGCGTGGATTTTCTGCAAAACAAAAGCAATCAACATTAGAAATGTGGCAGCGGTGCTCACACAACCCTAAAACCTAGAAGCCCCACAGACAGCACCCCTGAGACAGGCAAGCGAGCAATAATAACGCCTACACGTTCACGTGCAATAGGCCAAATGTTTTCCTAAGTAAATGCCTGTCACAGAGTTTGTTAATTCAAGAGCCCTAGGACTTTGCTGCCAGTACCACGGTCACTCTCTCGCCTCTCCGAACACTCCATTATACTACCTCCCATCCAAACGCTTATCTTACCTGTAATTTGTGTTTGAGGGCTGGCTCCACCTGGAATTCACAGAGTCCTAAAGCGTTCTGCAGCAGGGCCACAACTGGAGTTTCCCGGCGTGGATTTTCTGCAAAACAAAAGCAATCAACATTAGAAATGTGGCAGCGGTGCTCACACAACCCTAAAACCTAGAAGCCCCACAGACAGCACCCCTGAGACAGGCAAGCGAGCAATAATAACGCCTACACGTTCACGTGCAATAGGCCAAATGTTTTCCTAAGTAAATGCCTGTCACAGAGTTTGTTAATTCAAGAGCCCTAGGACTTTGCTGCCAGTACCACGGTCACTCTCTCGCCTCTCCGAACACTCCATTATACTACCTCCCATCCAAACGCTTATCTTACCTGTAATTTGTGTTTGAGGGCTGGCTCCACCTGGAATTCACAGAGTCCTAAAGCGTTCTGCAGCAGGGCCACAACTGGAGTTTCCCGGCGTGGATTTTCTGCAAAACAAAAGCAATCAACATTAGAAATGTGGCAGCGGTGCTCACACAACCCTAAAACCTAGAAGCCCCACAGACAGCACCCCTGAGACAGGCAAGCGAGCAATAATAACGCCTACACGTTCACGTGCAATAGGCCAAATGTTTTCCTAAGTAAATGCCTGTCACAGAGTTTGTTAATTCAAGAGCCCTAGGACTTTGCTGCCAGTACCACGGTCACTCTCTCGCCTCTCCGAACACTCCATTATACTACCTCCCATCCAAACGCTTATCTTACCTGTAATTTGTGTTTGAGGGCTGGCTCCACCTGGAATTCACAGAGTCCTAAAGCGTTCTGCAGCAGGGCCACAACTGGAGTTTCCCGGCATGGATTTTCTGCAAAACAAAAGCAATCAACATTAGAAATGTGGCAGCGGTGCTCACACAACCCTAAAACCTAGAAGCCCCACAGACAGCACCCCTGAGACAGGCAAGCGAGCAATAATAACGCCTACACGTTCACGTGCAATAGGCCAAATGTTTTCCTAAGTAAATGCCTGTCACAGAGTTTGTTAATTCAAGAGCCCTAGGACTTTGCTGCCAGTACCACGGTCACTCTCTCGCCTCTCCGAACACTCCATTATACTACATCCCATCCAAACGCTTATCTTACCTGTAATTTGTGTTTGAGGGCTGGCTCCACCTGGAATTCACAGTGTCCTAAGGCGTTAGGGGACTCGTCAACGTAAGTTTCTTCATTGTGCAGAATCCAGGCATCAGCATTATGGGTAATGGATAGGGTGAGTCTGGAGGAGCAGGACTCAGGATAGACGACCAGGACTGAGTTCTTGTCAACTAACTGTTGTGAACCTGAGGAATGCTGCGGCATCAAAATCAAGACAGTTCTGTTGATGGGCTTGTTGTTTTATTGGTTGATTACAGTTTTGTTGGGAATGTGATGAAGCACTTGCTAAAGAAAGACAGACACACAGGAATAAAAGTGAATAAGGAGGACTATTTACAATTAATGAATGATTGAGTCATTTTCAGAACTCGCTGTCAGGGAAGCAGAACTCGTCCTCATACTCTGCTAAATCATCAGTCGGGGTTACTTCTGGTAACTGAGGAGAACTTTCCTCAGGTAGGGCGGTGTCCTCTTCTTCCTGCGTGCATTCTCGTACTCTGTAATCTGGTGGTATGAAGTGCTGGTTCATCTTTATCAAGGTGAGCCGCTCCACATTTGCGGGCAAGAGGCGGGACCTTTTGGAAGTCACAATGCCACCAGCAGAACTAAAAACACGTTCTGAGGACACGCTTGCGAGTGGGCAAGACAAGTAATTGATAGCCAGGTTGGTGAGCTCTCGCCATATTTTTCTTTTCCCATGCCAATACGCCAATGGGTCCTCAGTAATATTGACCTCTGTTGAGTCATCCAGATAGGCCTGCACCATTGAAAGAATGTCCTCCCGGATTCCTGTACTTTGCACTTCTGTGTCTTTTCTAGGACCAGGAAACCCTAGCTGAGTTAGCCAACTCGCTTCTGACATATCGCATGCGCCTGGTGCAGATGATACGGTTGCTGGTGTGGTTAACGGCTCAGAGGGAAAGTCACTCACTTCTGCCACAGGCACAGATGCAGAAGGGCTTTTTTGGGACGCCTGATGGCCTGCTGATTCACTAGTAGTACTGTCTTCTCCTACAGTTTCCTTCCGCTCTCTTTCAAAACGAATGGCTGACTGAGCTAGCCAACCTTTGTACTCTGTAACATCCGATGTTTCAAAAGGAATTATTACTTTGCCAAACAATGGCTTTTTGTAACGTGGATCCAGAATAGTAGCACAAATGTAGTGCTGTTGTTTCTTGATATTTACAAGCCGTTCATTGCTAACTAGGCGTTGTAATAATCTCTGCGCCAACTCATGTGCTTCGTTCTTTCCAACGTCCTCTAATTGTGAAGACACCACCTTGACTTGGTGCTCGAGCTTCAGCAACAGTGGGATAGCTTTGCTCAAAGAACAGTCCTCCCTGCTGACGTCACGCGTGAAGACCTCAAAAGGCCGAAGCATGTCTGTCAGGCTTTTAACTAGCTGCCATTGCTCCACCGCTAGCATCATTTCTGTCGTATCACCACCGTGGTTGTAGAAATACTCATTGACTACTGGAAACAGCTCATGCAGACGCTCAAGCATGTAGAAGGTTGAGTTCCAACGTGTTGCCACCTCCTGGATAAGTGCTGTCACTGGCATTCTACGTTCATTTTGCTTGCGCCTCAGCTCCTTCCGGGCCTTAAAAGAATGGTTGAAATGTGTGCATATTCTTCTGCAGATGGTCAGTGTTTTGTCGACTGCAAGTTCTTTTTTCAAAAAATTTTGCACAACAAGGTTGATACAGTGCGCCAAACACGGCACTCTGAAATAGAAACCGTCCGCCATGGCCTTAACTACATTACTGCCATTATCTGTAGAAACATAACCAACCTTGCAATGTCTTGGGCGCAGCCATTGCAAGAACTTTTTGTTAAAGTCAGCCAAAATGTTGACTGCAGTATGACTTTTCTCCATGCCAAACATGGCTAATGTTGCATGTTTACGAGCACCCTTAAAAATCTCGATCAAGTCACCACCTGCATTTATCTGTTTTATAACCCCTGAAAAAGAGACCCAGTGTGCAGTGATGCACATGTAATCAAGGGCTTGGCAACTGGTCCACATGTCTGTTGTCAGGTGTATAGTGTGAACAGCACTCTTCTGCAAAGCTGCCCCCACCAACTCAAGCACCTCTTTGTGTAGTGCTGGAACAGCAACCCTGGCAAAATAGTACCGGCTAGGAACCTTCCATTTAGGGGCCAATGTTGCCACGAGTTCAAGGAAACCCACACCTTCGACAAACGGAAAAGGGAGAAGGTCCACCGCTAGCATTTTTGCCAGCTTAGTGTTATAGAGGCGTACAGTTGGGTGGTTGCGTTGAAATTGCGCATCTGAGGAGAACATGGCTGAAATGGTGCGCTGGACAAATTTACGGGATGATGCTGATGCCTTCTTCGACCCACTTCTGATCAGTGTTGACATTTTCCGCATTGGTGTGTCTCCCAGACTCTCAGTGTGCCTGCTATGTGTTACGGAGGGTGTGGTGCTGCCAGGGGTACTGGGTGCAACCGGACACATGTCTGACGCTTCTTCTACCTCCCCATCATCTTCAGATGAAACACCTACTATGGGTATATTTTGGCCACTTGCCCTTTGGGATCGCTTTCCCTTGACGTTTGCTAGGTGCGGAAACCATTCGACAGCGTGCTTTCTTTCAAGATGACCTATCTGGCCTCCGGTTCCATAGTTGGTACCAGTCTTACCACGGCTAACGCTAGTCTTACAAATGCAACAAACGGCTATGTTATCATATTTTTCATGGACACTAAAAAGTTCCAAACTGGGGACTGGAAACTTCTGGTTTTGCCGCACGAGGTGATACTGCTGCCAATGCCAGATGAAGCAGTGGTGGATGAGCCTTGCAGACATCTACTGGGTTGTGCAATTATTGCAGCAACCTTACTTGAGGGAGTCGAGCTGGATGGAGTCCCCCTCTGGGGAGAAAATATGGGAGCTGTAGGTTTTGTTGAACTTGTGGTACTACTTGACTGCGTTGGTGGTGCTACCAGTGGCACGTCGCCAGGGTCACGCTCAGCATGACGTCGGGATAGGGTGTAAATGTCTGTCTGCTGCATGGCCGGTGTGGCTGGACTGACATGTGTGATGAATAGATAATTGCTGTCATCCTCTTCAACAACATCAGAATGCACCACTTCATCAAGTCGGACGTTCGGATCCATAAGTATGAGCTTTCCGGGGCCCTTCCTTTTAACATGTGATACCTTTCGCAGCTCATGGTGTGCCTCGCTCTCAGACGTCAGAGATGGTTGCCAATCTAGATCCAGATCATCATCTGATGGAGCGGGGCTTGAAGAGGAACTTCTACACACCCTCCTTGATCTTTTCCTTGCTGGGGAGCTGGGAGAAAATGAATCATCAGGAGGAGTGGCTTCGTCTTCCTGACATGATACCCCGGCTCCAAAGTCAATTTCCTCCTGTGCCCCTACTTCTGGAAGAACAACCATTGTGGGCACTTGCACCGCTCCATGCGCCGCTACATGGGCATCTTCTCTGACCTCTACTTGCAAGTCTCCATGGACCTCTCCTTCTCGGCCTTCTCCTTCTCGGCCGACTCCTTCTCGGCCTTCTCCTTCTCGGCCTTCTCCTTCTCGGCCTTCTCCTTCTCGGCCAGCTCCTTCTCGGCCTTCTCCTTCTCGGCCTTCTCCTTCTCGGACAGCTCCTTCTCGGACAGCTCCTTCTCGGACAGCTCCTTCTCGGACAGCTCCTTCTCGGACAGCTCCTTCTCGGACAGCTCCTTCTCGGACAGCTCCTTCTTGGACAGCTCCTTGCGCATGTACTTCTGCTTGTACTAGTAGCCCATGCAGTTGTTGTTGCGGCTTTGGTTGTTGAATAGTACTTGTGAGATGAGTTACAACCTGTGTTGATGGTGTGCTGCTACTTTCTTGCGAGGAACCAACATCACTGGTCGTTGGTGATTCAACAACTAAACAGGCTACCTGTGCAGCACTCATGGTGGGCCTTTGTTTTTTTTGTTGTTGTTGCCCAAAAAATGTATTGGTTGAGCCACCAGTCTCCTTGGTAAGTGGTGCCACTTGCTTCTTCTTCTCCTTAGTAGAGACATCTTTATTGCAAGAGGACCTACGGGCACCTCTTTTTGGAGCCATCTTCTTCAGATGTCGGAACAACAGGCCGCAGCAGCACTTCTTCCTGGCACTGATGCTCAACGATGATGCGGAGTTTTGTGCACCTAAACGCAAACGAAGACAGAGGAACATCAGTAAATATAAATGTTGCATATGTAGCGCTTGAATAAACAGTTTGCAAGTAGGCATTTATGAATACACACGTGCACACTGCACACCACCACACAATATGGAAATTTCAAAATTAGGATTTGCTAAATTTTTGGGAAACAGGAATTTAACATTGATCCAAGAGAGCAAACACACAGAGGGTTGTACTTTCATGTACCCCTGACTCCGCCTGGGCACAATGGGTGAAAGCAAGGCACAATGGGTGCAGGCCTATGTCTCAAAGCTCACTGCCTGCCTTCAAAATGGCCGCTTGACCCCCCCATCCACATGGCCAGGACCATGCCTCAAAATGGCCACCACCAACATAGCCAGCACCCAACCCCTACTCCAAAAAGTCAAAAAACACAACACAAATCAAATCACCACAATCCAATGCCATCCATCCATTTTCAGAAGGCTTATGCTGCCTGCTGGTGGTTTTCCGGTGCAAAATTGCAATTTTTACAATTTCGCGAGTGCGAGATTGTTGCTTCACGGTGCGAACGTGGCAAAAACCCGCAAAAACCGCGAACAGACCGATTCTGGGCCCCCCTGGGCATAATGGATGACATCAGAGCACAGTGGGTGCAGGCCTATGGCACAAAGCACACAAACTGGCTTACAAATGGCCCCTAGACCCCCACCCACACGGGACCAGACAATAAAATGGCCCCCACCCACATAGCAAGCCCCCAACACCACCCCAAAAAGTCCTAAAACACTCAAAAATCAGCACAATCCAATGCCATCCATGCCCTGGCCAGAATCATGTTTAAAAAAAAAATCAACAAAACAGTTGTATCATGCATGCACCCATAAATAAGCCTGGTGGTTTTCTATTCATGTGCAGCAGAATTGTAATTTTTACAATTTCGCGAGTGCGAGATTGTTGCTGCGCGGGACACGAGCAGTGCGAACACAAGCAAAAACATCCTCAGCTCGCGAACTTGCAGATTTTCCCCCCAAAAAGTCGAAAAAAAAGCAACACACACAAAAATCACCACAAACAAACAACATCAACTTACTTCTTTGTGAAATCAAATTTCGAATCCAAAAGTAATCCAAAAGGCCTCAAATCTAAATATCCAGCAGCAACCACAAAAAGTAATCCTTCCCAGTCAAGATCGAAATCAAAGTGGCCAGGAAATGGAGGAGCTTACTGGACAGGAACAGGAAGTTGGAGACTGGGGCACTTCCTTCACCCCACCCCTATGGGAGGAGCTTGCTGGACAGGAACAGGAAGTTGGAGACTGGGCCACTTCCTTTACTAATTTTTGTACTTTCGCTAGTGCGAGATTGTTCCTGCCCGCGCCGCGGACCGCGAGCAGCGCGAGCAGTGCGAACACAAACAAAAAATCCGCTTCGCGCGGATTTTGCGTATTCTCGCCGCATCCGCGAGAGTTCGCGGATTGCGGATTCTCCGAAAATACGAAAAATCCACGAGCGTAACGGATTTTACGCCCATGCTTACAACAAGGTCTATGCAACAATGCTATGGAACTTAAACCTCTACAAACCCAAATAAAAACATTTAGCAGAGACACACCAATCTACAATGAAGTAATAAATGACTATGCTGCTGCAACAAAACACACGGATAAAGCAAATATCAATCCTGAAACTATTGGAACAATAGACAGAACGGCATCCGGTTACTTCATCAACTTCAGCGATTCATCTGAAAACCTGAGTGAATCAAAGGAACAAACATCAACAAAAACCTTTAAAGACAAAGCTAAGGAACTTTTTCAACAACTGAAAGAAACCTATCTGATTTCTCCATAGATTGAATTCTGGGTGGCCTTAGGTGCACTTATCCTCATACTTTGGCTCATCATGGTACTATGTTTGGGACACTTCATTGAGGGAAAATATGCTAAAATGGACACAGCAAGCCAGAAAATCAACTTGGTCCTCAAACCACACACATCTTCACACATCGAGAAAAGGGAACTTTCTTCAGTCAACTTCACAGCCAATCCTATACCCGGTGGGGTAGCATGGGACAATACTGATTATGAAATCTATGGTCCGGTTGAAATCCTGAAATATCCACACCAAATCAAGATCTCATTGAGTGACTTTGTAAAACCAAGCTCAGTTGCTGATGATTGGGACGTGGAAAGCATTAATAATATGATGTCTGACCTAGTGATGTCTGCTAAATTTACAAAACATGATTATTTGCAGGGTTCGTCTAATTATGATAAAATGTTCTGCTATAATCACTATAGTAATCATTATCTGCATAAATCTGCACAACCTAGAAATGTTTTAAATTATAATCAATGGGAACACTGTGCAACCCCTCCAAAAGGTAGCTCAAGAACTTTTTATGAGAAATATTCATATTTTTCAGGGTTCAACACAAGTAATACAGAAACGTTTTATTTCAAATTATCAAACAAGACAGGTACAAAAACCATGCTTACAAACACTAAATTGATATATTCAGACTCGTTTTTTGAACAAATGAGTACGTTTGGTTTTGAATACTGGGACAAAAATGTTGAAGTAAAAAGTGTTTGGGGTACAAAGGAATGGCAAGTACAAGGTATAGAATCATTGTTTAGAGCCTGCATGATCCCAGAACAAATGATATTTTTGAATGACACTATTCAACAAACTACCTGTCTTGGCCTAGCCAAAATCAAAGATTTAAACAAACCGTCTATTCCAAAGCCAACGATAAACAGTAATAGCTCGACAGATGAGGAGATAGACGTAAACCATATATTAAGCCAAAACAGAACACATCCAGATTGGAAAAAGTGGTTGATCTGGCCCACAGATACTAATAACTGTCAAGACAGATTCCTGAACAAAATCCAGGGGTTCAAATTGACCAGGCCAGACCCTAGATATTCCCAAAGACAACACCCAGGGATAATTACCACGTACAGTGTGGGCAAGCTCTGCCTTCAATGGCTACAAACATCCACACTGGCAGAAATTAAGCAACACCTAACTTTACTTACTGATGGTGCTGACTTGCGTGATTTCATTATGGGACCACGCAAACAGCGTCAAAAACGCTTCATAGCAGCCTCTGTATATGCAGCTTATAACGAAGCCTGGAAAATAACTCAAATTGAAACATCAGAGAGAATACGGGAAATTGACCGTATTAATTTGGAAAAATCACTTTCTGTAGTGGACAATGGGTTAATGACTCTGTCCTCCAGAATATACTCTTTGGACAGCATTGTGTCTTCAGCAATCGACATAGTATCGCAAGACTTACTGTTGTTACAACACGGTCAGTCCCAATTGCGTTCTATTGTACAACTTGGCTGGACGTTACAAAATCTGCGTTCAGGCTATGTGCCTTGGCGTTTAATCAACACAACGTCACTGTTCAATATCTTTAACCTTACTGATAAACAAATCAGTATGGCACAGAAGGGTGCTGATTATACAATCCTGAGCATTGAGAAACTCGAGAGATTACCATTGACAATGTCAGAGCGACCTGTCAGTGAGTGGATAATACATGGAATAATTAATATTCCAATATCTACTTTCAGGTTTCAATACTGCCAAAAATATATACAGGCTGGCATGTACGAAAAATTGGGTAAAGGGTACATTAAGTCAACATGGAACTTGCCCTATTCCCATGCTTGTGTCAGTAATAAAGGCCGGAAAGTGTTTCTTAGTGGCAATAATTGTGCCATGTCACTAAGCGGTACACTTCTGTGTAATGGTATTAGTTTACACGGAGCCTGTGAAGGGTCCTCAAATAACCTTTCATGTCACCAGCTAGGCACACCTGCGACACAAATAGAACCATTCTTTAGGAGACTATCGAACAGGAGTTACATTATAATCGTAGACCGCAGATGTTGTAGCTTGGTGCCCGGAGTAGCTTATCTCATAAGTACGACTGCGAAGGACATGTGCTGTGAACGAGTATTGTTCCCCAGCGCAATGCCAGACAGGGAGGCAAGGTTATGGCCGAATTTGAAAATTTCTTCCATTAGAGTTGATACTTTAAGCAGAATGAAAACAGTGCTCCTTCAGACGCCAACCAGGCTCACGTCATCAAAAGAAACGTATGATCTCCAAGTTGCAAGGACAACGGCAGAGATTCATTCATTGTTATCAACTAATTCCCCCATACATTTCGTAGAAATCCTGAACGAAATCTTAAATATTTCTGATACCAGTGGGGTCTCAAATGTATTTAAGACAGTGTTTTCAGGGGCTCTAACACCATTTAAAGCCATTCTGGGTATTTTTCCAGACTTTGTCCATTCCGTCTTTGGTGGACTTCCTCTCCTTTTGGGACTAGTGGCAGGAATCCTATTTTTGATCCTGCTATTTCGCTATGGCAAACCGTGTCACAGACAAGACACCTGCGACAAGGGAAGAAACAATCCTAGCCATTGGATACCGGGACCAGATATCTAGAATCATTGGACTGTCCCGGCTTGGAGACCTGAACATGACTTGGTTTCTTTCGTTTAGACCTATGTGGCAAAGCTGTGTTTTACCTGTATTAAGGTGCTTGCTATGCGGAGAAGAATGCGTGTTAGACACCTGTCTGACGCTACAATCGGATGCGCCAATGGATGCAGAAACTTTGTTGGGTCCGGTCACGGCTCATGCATTGTGCTGTCCCCAGCGGCTACCAATCCTGATGACGGCATTCGTGGAGACTTCACCACTACGATTAAGGGGTAGTGAGGTTCAAGATGAAAGCAGCATCGATCAGGTACGACCTTCTGTCAGCTATGCTGATCCAAACATCAATGAAGGCAATCATGCTCACGAATGCATGGTAACATCTTTTTCCGAGTTAATGGAACTTTCACAGGAAGCTGTTGACAGCTTTTTCGAGAGTCTAAATGATATGATGTTCTCACCAGAGCAGAAATAATGACTTTTGAACAAGCTAGCACAAGGCGTTCCCAACACCATGAATTTGGCCTTCAACTTTGAAAATAAAGTATCATGAACAATTTTCTCCAGTTTACGGACAGCGGAACATTATTTTTCAGCGGCCCCAAAAATATTTTACAATTTTTCGGGACACTTATCTTCTGCTTAAAGTAGAAACTATTCTTAGAGAACTATATTTCTATTTTAGGAACTTTAGAATCATTAGCTGCCCTCTAGCCTGTTCATAAATATTTTATTTTGTGATGAAATGGTCTCGCATTTTTTTCTTCTGTCTTAAGAGCCATTTCATGTGTAATTTTCATATTTTATTAGTTATGATGTATGAATATGCGTGATATTTAGCATTAATATACTGCTTGAGTGCATATAATGTATATATATATATATTGTTTCGTATATTTCATGTTTCAAAATGCATATGGATGTATTTTGGGGTGGTACGGTATACACATGCTCTACTAGTGTATTTGCTATGCCTAGATCTTGTAAATATGGACATAGTCAGCGTGGAGTGGGTGTGATGTATTCCTATAGGTTCTGTATCGATTCCCCTATTCCCGGCCCTGTTCTGGTTAATACTTAACTAGCAGCCGACCCACGGTGCAAAAACCATTATCTGATTAAGCCACACCACGGCACAGAAACGTGTTATCTGATTAGGTAATAACGCATGCCATCTAATTAGACAAGCACTATTCCTCCAGCCCCTGATAAGGCATACGGAGTTCTCAAAACAAATCAAACCTATGACAACCTGGGAAAATCCCTGCGGCCATTGTTTTGATTTCACCGAGAACTTCAGCAAAAGAATGTGCGAACAAGCCCGTTCGTATGACATCCTTATTGACGTATCCATGTCCATCCTTACGTCAATCTCGACACCTTACAGGTATAAATATTACCGACATTGCCTTAAGCAAACACACGCGGTGGTGACGAGATCGGAGCAGCGAGACGCGCTGAGGAGCCCAGCAGAGAGCGAAGCCCACACGCGCTGCCCCGCCTTCCTGACGCGCTGAGAACGAGAAGCTGTTTTTTCTCCTGCCGAGAAATCCAGCTCCGGCGCTTCCAAGCAGCCCTCGCAGGCAGCTGGAATATCAAGACCAGAGACGAGAGATACCAGCCCTCAACCATTCTAGATCTCAGGTACAGAACTGAACAACCCCTTGCAGAGAATTCTTGAGTCAGTCACTTGGCAAAACAAACTTAACTTAAACTGCTACTTATCTACTCCCGCCCACGTATTAGGCTTAGGTCAGGTACACTGGGGTAGGCGTGGTTAGAAGCACCAGTTGAGTACGGTTAGTCAAATGTATATATGTATGTATCTATTTTATCAATTTTAACTATCATATGGCTTAGAAACCATATCAATGCTTCTGCAGTATTATTTTATACTTCTGCTTTTATTGTATGCACTTTACTTAACCATAAGTATCGCAATAATATCGATTCATTTCTCTTGTACGAGAAAAGAGACTGATCAATAAATAACATCTTTTATTGAACACGCCCGTCTCTTCCTTTTCTCTACAAACTGGTGAAACTAAGAATGCACGTACTGACTGAGTAAAATAAGTTGTCTTTTGTTTTCACTCGACTCTAGAGATACACTCTTGATTGGGGAGAGCAAAGTTGTCATGTTCTATGGTTGTTAGAAACTAAATCCCTTCTTGTCTATCCAGGGAAGTTAAACTCCTCCTTGTCTATTCGAGAAAGTTTCTAGTGAACTCTGAGCTAGCTGGCAAAACCAAAAACTTTAAGTCTAATATCGTCAGTAGAAGACCTAGTTAACCTCTGCCCTAGATCTATACTATTGAAGATATTATTCCAATGCGCAGAGCCTATTGGGATAATAGGAACTACACTACACAACATCTACATGAGTCCCCTCGCATCCATCGCGCGACAACACAACCTCAACATCATCTCCTACGCAGATGACACCCAGCTGATCCTCTCCCTCACCAAAGACCCAAACACCGCCAAAACCAATCTACACGAAGGAATGAAAGAAGTAGCCGAATGGATGAAGAACAGCCGTTTAAAACTAAACTCGGACAAAACGGAAGTCCTTATCCTAGGATCATCCCCCTCTGCCTGGGACGACTCATGGTGGCCACCGGCCCTGGGTACAGCACCCATACCTACAGATCACGCACGTAACCTGGGCTTCATCCTAGACTCCTCCCTCTCGATGACCAGACAAGTCAACGCCGTCTCATCTTCATGCTTCAACATCCTACGCATGCTCAAAAAAATCTTCCGTTGGATCCCCACCGAAACAAGAAAGACGATTACCCATGCACTGGTCACTAGCCGACTGGACTATGGAAATACCCTTTACGCCGGAACCACAGCCAAACTACAGAAAAAACTCCAACGCATCCAAAACGCCTCAGCCAGACTCATTCTGGACATCCCCCGTCAAGCTCACATTTCCGGTCACCTGAAAGACCTCGACTGGCTCCCCGTCAACAAGAGAATAACATTCTGTCTCCTCACCTACGCACACAAGGCCCTCTACGACCTAGGACCCGAATGCCTCAACACACGACTGTCCTTCTACACACCCACCCGCCAACTACGATCATCCAATCAAGCCCTCGCCGCAATTCCACGCATCCATAGATCCACCATGGGAGGAAGATCCTTCTCCTACCTGGCGGCCAAAACCTGGAATTCTCTCCCCACTCACCTCCGCCTCACACAGAACCACCTCTCCTTCAGGAAGCAGCTAAAACCTGGCTTTTTGATAAGTAATGCACCCACCCTCCCTCAAGCGCCTTGAGACCCTCTGGGTGTGTAGCGCGCTATACAAATTCTTGAACTTGAACTTGTCTCTGCTGATATTATTTCAAAGTATCTACAGGCCAAAAACAGACAACCTATATATAAACAAGACATAACATTAATTAGTTAATCGTTTTTTACAGAAAGCAAAGCACATGTAATGTAAATTAGCCTTTTGTTTTATACTAGTGTTTATATTGTTTACTTATTGCAATTGATGTGTAATATGTTTGTAGTGGTCTATAATATGTTATTTTTTCTTTACTACAGATTATAATCATCTATACAAACAAACTAAAAGATGCCTTCTAAGGCAAGAAGAGAGAAAATTTATAAAAGGAAATTAAGGACTAAGGAAAAAGAAAATCAACAACCAACCAAAATAAAATCTTCAGAGAAAAAGAAAAATGCTCCTGGTAAGCAATCTAAAAGTTTTCTCAGGAACTTATTGAAATGTCAAGAAAAAAAAAGTTTTTGGAGAAAAAACAATGAAACACCTGTAAGTTCAAAGAAAACAGGATGTCCTTCTAAAAATGTTAGAACAGTACAAGGAGATGTTACTTTGCATACCGAAAGAAGAAGCAAGCAATTTTCTGAAATACGTAGACGAATGTTTTACAACAGAATAGTAACAAATGTATTAAAAAATGTAAAGAGGTATAAAAAAGACTGCTTTTTACAAGAAAAAAAACATAGTTAAGATCGTGGATGAAGCATTTAAAGTGAAAAATAAATTGTTTTGTTTAGTAATGAATAGAATTCGTACACTTGATAAGATAATCAATGTGTTCAAATCAAAATGTAAGTGGAGGAGAGTAATTAATCAAACTAATTTCTGTGGTGTTTTTTCTGGAGAATGGAAGCATAGTTCAAGTTCTGAGCCATTTTTTAATGAAGAAAGTTACTTTCAAGATAATGATTTGGTGCATGCAGTTGACACCAGTGGTCGAGCATATGAGGTGAAGGACGGTTGTCAGGTTGAAAAAGAAGAGATTGTGTCTAGAAATACAGAAGAGGTGTTACCAAATGAAGTTTTAGGGAGATGTCCTAAGGCTCCATTGTACACATGGAATTTTAGTAGTATTTGTAGTGTCCGACAGGAATCAATTGATTTGTTTCGAAATTTCTTACGGACATATACTAAGAAAAGTGTGAAACAAAAAAGAAAATTTTACAAGAGTTAGATCCTTGTAGAGTGAGAGAAAAAACAGGTTTGCAAGGGCATTCATTGGCTTGTCTTTCAAGAAAAGTATGTCAGAGTGTTTTTCACCATTTTAGGATGTTAGCCGTGCATCATAATAAAGTGAGGAAATTAGTGAGAAGGTTGTACTATGCAAAAAGTCCAGCACCTAAACTAAAACAGTTAAACAGTGCTCTTTTGCATGGAACTGAATTAGATGTCAAAAACATTTGTAATGAAATTGAGTTTTGTTACTTTGGTGAAAAAGAGGTCAGTGCAGAAATTGATACAGTAATAGAAGGTAATGTAGAAGAGAATGAAGAGATTTTAAGTACAGAAAATTTTGAAAATGAAATTATAAAGTTTAAAGTCAATTCAAGTGAAAGGCCTAATTTTTTCTTGTGTTTGTTGTCGACTAACTCATTATAAGCATCAGACTAGATTAGTTGATTTATATGTAAAAAGCGAAAAGATAAATAATAATGAGTGGAAGGATTTTGCAACTTATTTGTTGGTTGAAAATTGTTTTGATTTGGGCTCTGATCAACGTATTTGTACATATTGCTATAATAAATTAAATGAAAACAAAATGCCTGCTAGAGCTGTTCATAATAATATGGAGTTGGTAGACATTCATTCTGAATTGATGGATTTAAATACCTATGAGTCTATTCTGATTCAATGTGTGCATCCTTTTCAAGCTATTGTTCGCATGGAACCTAAGACAGGGAAATTGCCTCCTTCAGTGGAGTAGTGTGGCTCACTGGTTAGAGGCTGCAGGGCTGAGAGCAGAAGTCAGCCCGGGACCAGGGTTCAATTCCCGACGCGGCAGGGTCGTGGACCTTGGTCAGCGGACTCGATAATTCTCGCTTCGGTGCTTACTCTAATCAGGGGTTCCACTCGGCAACTCTGGGCATTAGCTTGCCTAATCTCCACAACGGCCCCACCAATTCCGGGGATGCCTGGCTCCACCTTAGGGACTCCCAGCAAGGGACCATCCCACAGGGAAAGCCAGGACGGGTTCCCCAGAGTTATACAGTGCCGGGACGCCCCGTTGCTGGGGCAGCTGTGCGCTTTACAAGTATACTACATTTACATTTACATTCAGATTTACAGAGAGGATTAAAGGGAAGAGTTGTTTATTTGCCTCTAGATTTTAAGAAAACTATTGATACAATTGGTGTTGAAAAAGTAGAAGAGGAACCTCTGGTTATTCTAGTTAATGGTGTTCCGACAAAAAGTAAGAAAATCTGGCAAGAATTAGTGGATGTTAGGAAAGTAAAGAAGGCAACGTTGCATTTGGTAAAAAATAATCAGTACTATAGAAATGTGTATGTGGGAGATGAGGAAACAACTGTACAAGACGACACTGATGTCTCTGCTGGACAAATAGAAAAGGTTGATGTCTCTAGAAGTGAAGAAATTTACGAACATTATAGTGTTCATCCATTGCATTCCAAAGAAGTAATGGGGAATGCTATTGACTTGTTTCAGATGAAAAAAGCCGAAGGAAGTCCCATTAGTGTATGGGAAGAAAGTTTAGAAGCTCGTTGTTTTCCACAGTTATTTCCAACAGGTGAAGGTGGACGATATGACGACCGACCTGTATCTGCATCTGAATACAGGACTTCAAGATTATATGCAGAAGATCCAAGGTTTCGTCAATGCATTCCATATTTGTTCCATCTATTGTTTGAGAGTGACTTGTCTGGACTTTCCTATGCAGTAAACCATATACTGAAAAGTGGAGCACATCTACAAAATGTTTCGGCAAGGGATTTTATGGATAAAGTCAAACTGCAGGACAGTGTTTTGGAATCTCAGCTAATTAATCTCATGGCATGTCAGCGTGGTACTAACGAGTATTGGTACCGTCGTCATGGGGAATTGAAATGTATGCTAAGAAACTTAGGAACTCCTACATGGTTCCTCACTCTTAGCTGTGCTGAGTATGCTTGGGAAGACTTACTTGAATTTCTACGAGAGACAAATAAAAACATTCAAAATATTGAATACAAGACACCTGGAGAACTGTGCTCTTTGGATCCAGTTAATGTATGCAGGTATTTCAATCATAGGCTTGAAGCTATGATGTCTTTTATTACAAACAAAAAAAATCCTCCGCTTGGAGAGGTGTTGGATTTCTTTTGGAGAAAGGAGTATCAAGCAAGAGGTGCTCCTCATATACATATGCTGCTATGGATTAAAGATGCATCTAAATTTGGAACAGATTCAGATGAGAAAGTGATGAGTTTCATTGAGCAGTATTCTACATGTGCTGTTCCGAAAAGTACAGAAGAAAACAATTTAAGACACCAAGTTTTACGCTTTCAAAGTCATCGTTGTGGGAAATACTGTCGTCGAAAATACAAATCCAAGGACACATTCTATACGAAATGTCGTTTTGCATTTTCACGTCCAGTAACATTGAAAGGAAGAGTGAACAATTTTATGTCTTCTCTGCGACATACTGTGACAAGGAAATCACCCAAAAATACATACAACTTAAGAAGAAATGAGGAATCCAAATTTATAAATGACTACAACCCAGTCATTTTGTCCATGTGGAATGCTAACATGGATATTCAATATGTGGCTGACAACTCTATTGCTGTGGCTTGATATGTGACGTCTTACATCACAAAATCAGAAAAAACGGAACTGAAGGAAATGTGGGAGGAAATTTCACATGAAAAGAGTCTAAGCAAGAAATTATACAGTTACAGTCTAAAGATGTTGTCGCATCGAGAAATTGAAGCGTATGAATGTTCTGATCGGTTATCATCAGCAAGTCTATATGCCAAATCTTATACCATCATTTGGGTGAGTCTAGGTCTTGCTGCAACACGAAACCGAGTTTTGAAATCTGTACAAGAAATAGAATATTTGGCGGAGATAGAACCAGACAGTACAGATATTTTGAAGACAAACATGTTGGATACATACTATCCAAACAGAAGTACTCACCTTGAGAACGCTTGTCTCTATGAAGTTCTACAAACCTACATTTTTAAAAAGAACGCCACAGAAGACATCAATAAAGGTGTATATGCTGTAATTGGATGTGAAGGCTGTCTAGTAAAACAAAAAAACGGCCATTTGATTAATCATCGAAAATTGAGTTGTGATTCTCCAGACAAAAGGGAATTTTATTACTTAGCTCTTTTACAACTCTTTAAACCTTGGCGTAGAGAAGAGGAACTACTTGGAGATTTTCTTACTTATGAAGATTCGTTCAATGCAACCAAGGATACGATAGAATGTCCTGCTTTTTCAAATTATCTGCAAATGTTGAACAAGGAAATACAGCAAGAAGCTACAATTGCAGCAGAGATTGCTAGAGACAGTTCTCAAGATAGTCAGAGTTCTGCTTCATTGAGTCAGGATCCACTAGGAGGACCAATTATACAAAATGAAGCTGCCACTGCCATGGATGAAGTTGAAAGAGCCATGGAACAAGCTCAGGAGGATGGAGTTGACTTAGAAGATTTGGAAAAAGAACTAAACGTTGAGCAGAGACAAATATATGATCAAGTCACACAACAAATTGAGCATGATTTATCTCATGAGCAAAAAGAGTGCTCATGTACATCATTTGTACCTATCAGACTGTATGTGAGTGGAGAAGCAGGAACTGGGAAAAGTTTCCTGATTAAAGCGATTGCAACATATTTGCAGAAAACAACGGAATCATCGCTCTCTTGTGTTGTTACTGCTCCAACTGGGTTGGCAGCACACAACATTAAAGGGATTACTTTACATCGCTTATTGATGCTGCCAGTGGAGCATGATAACAAATTACAATACCACAAGCTATCTGGAGAAGCTTGTTGTGAAGTTTCAAGAGTCCTAAAGAAAATGAAACTTCTTATCATTGATGAAGTAAGCATGGTATCAAATGTAATGCTTGCTTTTGTGCATTTAAGGATGCAAGAAACTCTTAAAACAGACTATGATGTGTTATTTGGAGGCAAACACATCATTGTTTTTGGAGATCTACTGCAGCTAACTCCAGTGAAAGGACAGCCAGTGTTTAAAATGCTTACGCATGAAGATACCAGGAAGTGCTTAGGAAGCATTGGAAATGTTAACATATGGCTAAATTTCAAATATGCAGAACTACTTCAAAATATGCGACAGGCAAAGGATGAAGATTATAAAAATATTCTACAATATGTAAGAATTGGGAAACTAACTGAGCATGGCAAAGAAGCTTTACATGGACGATTAATTTCAAATTTGTTTCCAAAGGAAAATATTCTCCCAGAGAATATTTTTAAGAAAATTCCTGAGACAAATCTGTCATATGCTTGATGCCAACTCTGCAAGAATGTTCAATCTTCAACACCAAAATGTTAAAGTTGGAAAATCAAGAAATTGATAAAATAGAACATGAAGGAGCAACTATTATTTTGTCAGAAAAGTTTAAATCAAAATTAGATTCTTTAGAGAAGACAATATCTAAAACTGCTGGTATGGAAAAGACTCTGTATGCATCTTTAAATTGTTGTATAATTTTACGACGTAATTTACATGTGGAAAGAGGTTTAGTAAATGGAGCAATGGGTCATATTGTGGATTTTGTGGAATTGAAATTATAAAAATGTAATTTGATGGTATTGAAGAAGTACAACAAATTAGTCGTTGTTCTGCTCGTTTTTTGCTAGTGAAAGATTTATATGTGCGCAGAAAACAGTTTCCTGTTTCTTTGGCATATGCAGTAACTATTCATAAATCTCAAGGTTTAAGTGTTGAAAGTGCTTTGGTGAATATTGGAAATTCTGTGTTCAAGGAGGGTATGGCATATGTTGCTTTATCTCGAGTCAGAACTTTATCTGGATTGTACTTGATTGATTTTGATGAGACAAAGATTAATGCAGATCTAAATTGGGTAAAAGAATATAATAGGTTAAGAAGAGAGTATGCTCCAAATTTACCTCAATATCCTCTGTTTGAAAAGCGTGTGGTAGGCCGAAAAAGAAGAAATGAGAAAAATTGTTGTGAAGTTGTAGCAAAAAGAAAAAAAGTAGATGAAACAGTAATTGTAAGCAGAAAGGAAATGGATTCAGTTAAATATGTTGTTGGATTTCAATTTGAAAATAGTTCTGGTGTCAACTGCTATGCTAATGTAGTGGTTAATGTTTTTTTTTCTCCAAACTGTAAAAGAACAGATTGCTGAAAATCGTGATCAAACACTTTGTTGTTTATTAAATTCTGTATCAGAGAAATGTAGCAGTGATAGAACAAAAATACAAAGTGTTTCTGAAATTCGAAAGGTTTTAGACATATGTTCTTGTCTAAATCAATTTTCACAGAATATTCAGCAAGATTGTCAGGAATTTCTAATGTATATGCTTGTTGTTTTGCAAGATGAAGGAGTAGATGTAGAAAATCTTTTTGGCCTTTCTTATAAATGGCAACATGACTGTGACAATTGCTCCTTTTCAAGTAGTACTACAGTAGACACTGAAAGATTTATATATTTGACTTTACCAGACTGCAAATCAGTGTCTTTTAATAATCTAGTTAGAGCAGCAAATCAAAACATGGTCTATAGTCAATGTAAATCTGAAATGCTATCAACTTTATTTTTAATAAGGTATGGACAGTATGTTATTTTAATGTTCCAACGATGTAGACCTGATGGAACTAAATTGACAACATTAATTAAACATTTTGTGGCTTCTCAATTATCAATTTCAGGAAGAACCTTTACAACTGCAGCAATTATTTACCATGATGGTCCTTCAACAACATCAGGACATTACACATGTTATTTAAAATGTCAAAAAGGTTGGAAGCTCTGTAATGATACTCAATTGACTTTCAAACAACGTTTGCCTTCTGACTTACTAAATTCTTACCTAGTGTTCTTACAACCAAAATTTTAGGGAAGGTAATTGGCCTATGAAGATTGCAGCAGTTAATATAACTTAGTTTGCTCTTCAAAATTACTTTCTGAATGAGAGTGATGAAGATAATAAAAAACATGTAGTTCTCATAGAGATAGTATATGTTTATCATATAGTGTGTGCTGTGAGTATTATAGAAATTATTTATAAAAAGTAAGATAGAGGTGGAAGTAAAACTCTTGTTTCATAATGTAAAAGATGTTGGAGCTTTTCTTTCAGAAAGTCGGGTAAATGAGACATTAAGAGTACTCTGGACTAATTTCCATAGAAAAGGACTTTCCATATACTATTTGGCCTCGTGGAAAAGTGGATGGATCAAAAGTGAGTTTAGATATGGTTTTTAAAATTTTACATTATTTAAGAAATTATTCAATGGGTTTTTTAAACACAATCATTTTGATTGTGGTTTTTTTTGCCCGCTGTTATATGATGAGTACTATTGAAGTCACTGTTTTAAGTGAAATTCAATATATTCTGAGAACAGCAAAAATAAACCATTTAACATGATGTTGAAATTATTATTAAATATATATTACTTTCCCATTCTCTTATGCTCACTCACCTATTTCCACCCTCTATCACGCCTCTTAACTCACCCTCCCTGGCCTTTTTTCACTCTCCCTCACCTCCCATCCCATATTCCACTTTCCTCACTTATTCTTATTAACCACTCCTTCACTGCCCTTTCCCTCTCTTCCATTCACTACTTTCCAGCTGTCAGTCACTCTACTTCACTCCCCTTCCCATTGTTTTCTTTCTTTGTCTCCTCAATAATTCCCCTTCTCTCACTCACCTTATTACACTTCACTCACTCCTTCTCTCACTCCCTCTGTCCTCTCACATCCTCACTGCCTTTCCCTCACTCCCTGTCTCTTAGCTTCAGTCTTTCGATCCTGTTACTCTCTCACTCCTCTTCCATCACCCACACTCCCTTACTTATCTTACTTTGTCTCTTGTATTCTAAAATATATATTATAAATAATCTATTTTTTTTGTCTTTCACAGATATAAGGTAAGTTTCATGTACAATATTTATTTTCACTATACTGTTTTCCATAACCTCACTACTCTTCTTTGATACTCCCACACCTCTGTTCCCTTATTGCGCTTGCCTGACTTATTCTGAATCCCCACATTTACTCGCTTTTTTCACATTTTTCTCTTACACTCACCTTCTTTCAGGCCTTCTCCTTTATTTTCTTTCCTCTCTCTTCTCTTACTTCATTGTTTTATATTTTTCCCTTCTTTTACTCTCCTTACTCCACTTCACTTACTCCTTCTCTTTCTTTCTCTGTCTTCTTACTTCTACACTCCCCTTCCCTCAATCTCTTTCTGTTAGCCTCATTCTCTCCATCCCCTTAGCCTCTCACTTCTCTTCTGTCACGCTCACTGCCTATAACTCAGCTATACTCCCACACTTACCTTCTGTCAGACCTTCTCCTTTAGTTTGCTTCCTCTCTCTTTCCTTCCTTTGCTCCTTCACTCTTTTCTCTTCCCTTACTTTCTTATTCCACTGTATTAACTCCTTCTCTTACTCCTTCTGTCCTCTTATTTGTACACTCCCCTTCCCTCATTCTCTCTCTGTTAGCCTCATTCTCTCTGTCCTCTTAGTCTATCACTCATTTTCTATCACGCTCACTCCCTATAACTCAGCCATACTCCTACACTCACCTTCTTTCAGACCTTCTCCTTTACTTTCCTTCCTCTCTTTTCCCATCCTTCACTCCTTCCCTCTTTTCCCTTCCCTTACTCCTCTTTCTGCAGTTCAGTAACTGCCTTTGTCAATCCCTCTGTCCTCTAATTTACTCACTCCCCTTTTCTCACTCTCTCTGTGTTACCCCCATTCTCTCCGTCCTCTTAGTCTCTCACTCCTCTTCTATCATGCTCACTCCTTATTACTGAGCCATACTCCCACACTCATCTTCTTTCAGACCTTCTCCTTTACATTCCTTCCTCTCTCTTCCCATCCTTCACTCTTTCACTGTTTTCCCTTCCCTTACTCTCCTTAATCCACTTCACTAATTCCTTGTCTTACTCCCTCTATCCTCTTACTTCTACACTCCCCTTACCTCATTCTCTCTCTGTTAGTCTCATTCTCTCCGTCTCTTTAGTCTCTCACTCCTCTTCTGTCACGCTCACTCCCTATAACTTAGTTATACTCACACACTCACCTTCTTTCAATCCCCCTACTTCACTTCCCTTCCCTCTCGTCCCTTTTTTTGCTCCCTCACTCATTTTCCTTTCCTCTCTCGCTAAAATTAGGACTGGGGACGGCAGCGGTGGTTCTCTAATGCTCGAACAATGATCATAATGTTCCTACACACAGCTATGTCAAAGATTGCGCACGCAGCTAGTAAATATGCCTCTCTTTTTTTGTATATTCTATCTCAATTTATGCCATTAAAAAAGCTTTAAACATCTCTCACAGCATTTCATATTCTTGTCTGGGTGCCAATTTTAATATTCTGCATGCATTTTCTGCTTGCACCCATGTCAAACATTGCGCAACAGTCTTGTAAATATGCCGCTCTTTATCTTATATTCCATCTCAATTGATACCATTACTGAAATACTTTATGCATCTCCCACACCATTTCATATGGTTTTCTATCTGCTATTCCTATCCCTCTCCATACATTCAGTGCTTCCACCCATGCTAAAGGTTGCACAAGGCACTTCAAAAAAAGGAGCATATTTACAAGTCCAATGAAACCATTACACAATTTCTAAACCAGCATTCAATCCAAGCATAAAAAACAATTTATAAAGAAGTCTACCCTATAAACACACAGCTATGTCAAAGATTGTGCACACAGCTTGTAAATATGCCTCTCTTTTTTTGTATAATCTATCTCAATTTATGCCATTTAAAAAAAGTTTTAAACATCTCTCACAGCATTTCATATTCTTGTCTGGGTGCCAATTTTACTATTCTGCATGCATTTTCTGCTTGCACCCATGTCAAAAATTGCGCAAGAGTCTTGTAAATATGATCTTGCACTCCACCTTTGGAGCATTATACAAAAAAAGAGAGGCATATTTACAAGCTGCGTGCAGAATATATGATATAGCTGTGTGTTTATAAGGTAGACTCTCACATTAGATTTCACTGTCTTCTGAAAGTACACAAAATGGCGGCGATAGTGTACATTAGAGAGAAACAGTGAGAGAAAGAAGGCATGAGATGAAGAAGAGATGTGAAATGCACATTGGAGAAAATATAGTGGGAGAAGGGAAGTAACTGTGAGTAAACTTACTATGTAACACAGAAATGTTGCACTCTATACTATAAGTCTCACTTTATACCACAATCATTTCACTACTATCTCATAAATTACAAGTAGAATAATAAAAAATGTCTCAAACAATTTAGAATTTCTAAATATAAATTTATTCTTCATAATTTTCATAATTTAGAAGAACTTCTAACATTAACTGATCAGGAATCTCCTCATCAGAAATCTCCATACATGAGTCCTGGAACTCAATATAGTCCAAACATTCGATTAATTCAGCATCCAAAGTCTCATCATTAAAATCCCCCATTCCATCTCCTCTCAAAAAAAGGTCTTCTTCATGGATAGTGTTATCATCAGGATCATTCAAGACCTCAATAAAACTCGTCTCAACAAAAGTTGCAGAAATTTCAAAATTAATATCAACGGTGTCCTCATTGAGATCCATATTCTTTTCAAATTTCTTGCTGTAAATTGCAGGGAAAAAAAATCACTTTAATTTATCGTTGTTAGTAATAGATAATATAAAACTAGTTTTATCAAGTATTAAATTCCCCTTACAAATTAACAACTCACGTTTTAGAAAGCAGGAGAAGAGTTAGTTCTGACTTGAATTCTGACATTGCATGCACCTTTCCCCCTCCTGAGGCGGAAGCCGGGAGGTCTCTTGTCTTTCCCTGTTTTTAACTGTGTATTTTAACCATTGTTGCTCGCAATTTGGCAATTTATCACACCTGATTCTGATAGGTGTTTGGGACCCCCCAGCGCTCAGCAGCGCCTAGAAATTGTTTCTGCCCCTTCCCTACAGCTCCGGTCCCGCTCTCGGCCGAGTATTGACGCCGAGAGCGCTGGGCGCCGGTTTTGGCGGCCATCTTGGGTCGGGCTAGGTAACTGAGGCCATTGACAGCGCTATAAAAGGCGCCAGGAATAGGTAGCCGGTAATCCTGACATTGCATGCACCTTTCCCCCTCCTGAGGCGGAAGCCGGGATGTCTCTTGTCTTTCCCTGTTTTTAACTGTGTATTTTAACCATTGTTGCTCGCAATTTGGCAATTTATCACACCTGATTCTGATAGGTGTTTGGGACCCCCCAGCGCTCAGCAGCGCCTAGAAATTGTTTCTGCCCCTTCCCTACAGCTCCGGTCCCGCTCTCGGCCGAGTATTGACGCCGAGAGCGCTGGGCGCCGGTTTTGGCGGCAATCTTGGGTCGGGCTAGGTAACTGAGGCCATTGACAGCGCTATAAAAGGCGCCAGGAATAGGTAGCCGGTAATTCTGACATTGCATGCACCTTTCCCCCTCCTGAGGCGGAAGCCGGGAGGTCTCTTGTCTTTCCCTGTTTTTAACTGTGTATTTTAACCATTTTTGCTCGCAATTTGGCAATTTATCACACCTGATTCTGATAGGTGTTTGGGACCCCCCAGCGCTCAGCAGCGCCTAGAAATTGTTTCTGCCCCTTCCCTACAGCTCCGGTCCCGCTCTCGGCCGAGTATTGACGCCGAGAGCGCTGGGCGCCGGTTTTGGCGGCCATCTTGGGTCGGGCTAGGTAACTGAGGCCATTGACAGCGCTATAAAAGGCGCCAGGAATAGGTAGCCGGTAATTCTGACATTGCATGCACCTTTCCCCCTCCTGAGGCGGAAGCCGGGAGGTCTCTTGTCTTTCCCTGTTTTTAACTGTGTATTTTAACCATTGTTGCTCGCAATTTAGCAATTTATCACACCTGATTCTGATAGGTGTTTGGGACCCCCCAGCGCTCAGCAGCGCCTAGAAATTGTTTCTGCCCCTTCCCTACAGCTCCGGTCCCGCTCTCGGCCGAGTATTGACGCCGAGAGCGCTGGGCGCCGGTTTTGGCGGCCATCTTGGGTCGGGCTAGGTAACTGAGGCCATTGACAGCGTTATATAAACAGACGGTCATGGCTCCGCGCAGCGGACGCGATCAGCGGACGCGCCGGACCTGCGCCGGAGTCGTGCCAGAGTCCTGCCCGTCTGCACCCGTCCGCACTCGACCGGGCTCTGGGCTGAGGGACTCTGGCACTCGCACCTGCTACTCCTCTGCGGACCTTCTTGCACTGAAATCTGACAGGTATACTCCATCTCCTACTATATGTACCACTCTCAAGGAAAATCATATACTGCACCCTCCTAGCGGAAAGAATTTAAACCGCTCAACCCCTCTAAAGTTAGCCACCCTCAATACCAGGTCACTACATAAACATCATCTGGAAATCTTCACTCTCTTACAGGACGAGACTATCGATATCCTAACACTCACTGAAACGTGGTTGAGCGATGTCTCTTCCCCGGATATCATTGCCGCCCTTCCCAGCGGATATGATATGATCTGGCACAATCGACCTGAGGGGACCCGAGGTGGGGGAGTAGCAACGATTTTCAAAAAGCAATTTATGGTAACCAAAATCCTAGCAGAGACTATAAATATCGTCGACCTACTAGGGATAAAAGTTACTTCGAATAACTCCTGTCTCATCATCCTAACAGTTTACTGTCCACCCCAAAGTACTCCCATGTTTAATGATCTCTTTATCCCCATTATTTCTGATCTATGCACACGTTATAAAAACATCTTGGTAACGGGTGACTTTAATATTCATTGGGATAAAAGTGATCAATCTCCGGCTGTCCAGACATTACAGACCACCATGACTGCCCTTGGATTAACACAACTTGTGGAAGCTCCAACCCACATAAAAGGCCATATCCTAGATCTCATTTGGTCCTCGATACCAAGAGCAGTCATCACAAGTATTTCACCTTGTATTTGGTCGGATCACCATCTTATCTCATACGATCTACTGCACAATATCCACCAGGCCAAACTACCGTTAAAAACAAAAAGAGTACGCCAATGGAAGAAAGTAACTTCTGAGACCTTAACCAAAGTCCTGCCCAAATACAAACAGAATTCCTCTATCCTCGCTGATAGCTCCGACTTAAACTCAAAGTATGGTGCAATAATAACCACCCTTGGGCAATCACTCGATGAGCTAGCTCCTGAAAAAACACAAAAAGTAAAAGGTGCAGAGAAAAGAGCCCCCTGGTTCACTGAAGGCTTACGTGTACAAAAAAGGAAACTTCGTTACCTTGAAAGATGTTGGAGGAAATCCAAAACGGATACCGACAGGGAATCATATAGACTACTGTTTCAATCATACAAAAAGCTCATTATATCAGCCAAGAAGGATTATTATGAGACACGCATCAATAAGGCTACCAACATCCAGAGAGAGACCTTCCAAATCCTGAAAGAGCTGAGTAAGAAGGAAGGAAAGGCTGATATTCTGATTGAGTGTGAGACCTTTCAGGGTTATTTCCTGGAAAAAGTAGCGACCATCTTGTCCGATATCAAGAAGGACAACCCAGTCTCCTATACCGAACTTCCTCCACACCCTCCATCCCCTGTCCTCACTAGTTTCCCTGAAATCGATTCCACCACTCTGAGACAACTTGTATTATCCACCAAATCAGGCTCCCCCGCCGATCCCTGCCCACCTGACATCCTTCGGCTGGCAATACCGCTCCTAGAAGATCAAATTTTAGACCTTCTAAATACCTCATTAGCCACTGGAACTTTACCATCTTCCTTCAAAGAGGCACGCGTCAGACCCCTGTTAAAGAAGCCCGGAGCAGATCCTACTAACCTGAAGAACTACAGGCCAATCTCCCAGCTGCCATTTCTGTCAAAGGTACTAGAACAGCATGTACTAAAATCACTGTCATCCCTCCTGGAATCTCACCATCTTCTCCAGGAGCGGCAAGCTGGTTTTCGTGCCCACCATAGCACAGAACTAGTAATGCTGTCGGTACTAGATGAGCTAAGATGCATGGCTGACGGTAAAAAGCCAAGCGCCCTGATTTTATTAGATCTCTCAGCGGCGTTTGATACCGTCAGCCATGCATTGCTCCTGGACAGATGTGGGATAGGAGAGCAAGCCCTTAAATGGTTAACAGCTTTTTTGACAGGAAGGACGCAGAAGATCCAGTTGGCAGACCAGGTCTCAGATGTGGGCATGCTGGCCTGTGGAGTCCCGCAGGGATCGGCACTCTCTCCGCTTTTATTTAACATGTACTTACAACCATTGATTGAATCCCTGGCAAATATGAATTGTAAAGTCTTCAACTACGCCGACGATACTCAGCTGTTGCTGAGTATCGATAATACTCCATCGGCTCAGTCCCTGGCCCAAGACATTCTACGATTTACAGTGAATTGGATGTCGTCCAATTTGCTGAAAATCAATCCAGATAAGACGGAAGTGCTTGTAGTTTCCACCACTACTTCCCCCTGGAATGATTTGTTTTGGGTTAGGGCCTACCCCAAAGCCTTGCCCCAGTGTTAAGAGCCTCGGCATGAAAATCGACCAGGAACTCTCGATGGTCAACCAAGTATCCACCGTAGTTGGCTCCTGTACCAACCTGATCAGACAACTACGTAAACTCGCCCCCTTGCTCTCGAGAAATATGCTGCAAACCATCGTATCAGCTACCATAGTGTCTAGAATAGACTATGGCAACGCGCTGTACCTCGGCCTCCCAAAGAGTTCCATCAATCGTCTTCAGGTTATCCTGAATGATGCAGCACGCTTGATCTTTGGATTGCCGAGGAGGTCTCATGCCTCCCCTCTGCTCTATAGGCTACACTGGCTGCCTATAGCGCAGAGAGTCGAATTCAAGAGTATGTGTATCTGTCACAAAGCAGTCCACGGACAGGCGCCAGCCTATGTAAAAGAAAGGCTCAAGCTATACGAACCAAAGCGCGCCCTGCGATCGTCCGGATCTTTTCTGTTATCCTGCCCACGCTTCAAGCTAACAACTAAAGGAGGCAGATCTTTTTCAGTTCAGGCCCCTACCACCTGGAATAAGTTACCAGAGGCGCTTCGCAGAGAACCCAACCTCCTCCACTTCAGGAAGTCCCTGAAAACCTTACCCTTCAAGGATGCTTTTCCATCTCAATAATCGGCTATTTAGATCAGACACCCACGTACTTTCATTCCATCTTTGTTGCTGTACTTGGTCAGTAGCGCTTTGAGACCTGTCGGTGATTTTGGCGCGATACAAAACACAGTTACAATTACAATTAGTACTGTGTAAATTTCACACCAGAAATAGAACACCAAACATTCCTCACAAATGTACCTCAAAGAGTACTATCACAAAATGGCTGTGTTTCCCTCTCATTTTTCATGTATATTCATGTAGAAAACCAATGAAACTTCATCACACACAAATTTAAAACCAAAGAAACATTTTAATTGGTTCTAAATTTCAAAAGCTAATTGACTCTTGGGTGTCTGTAAACATTCTAAATGGTCTGCATAGTCCGCCATCTTGTGACTCTGAAGAACAGAGATACAAGAGGTGAAAAATAAAAGTGGAAAACGTTGATTGGGGGCAGGGTAGAGACACCCTGCCCCCATTATGTTTTATCAGGGGGGCATAGGAGGGCTCCGAAGGGCAAAAAAAGTTTTTTTTTTTTTTTAATTTTGCGGAGTAAGCTCAGGGTGCGCGCACATGGGCGCTTACCGGTACGCGTACCCTGAGCGCACCATGGGGGAAAACAGTGAAAAATTAGAGTGAAAATACAGCTCTTTTTTGAGAATTGGAGGTAGTTCTGAAAAGAACTTTTTTTTTCTTCTTTTTTTAAATATTTTTTTAATACTCTTTTATAACGATTTTATATTTTTTTTGTATTTTTTTCAGGGGGAAAACAAAAACAGGGATTCCAAAACTGCTCAACAGGAGCAAATAAAATGTGAAAAATTAGGCACGGGGAGGGCAGCGGTGTTCCTGTCTCTTCATAGCAATGAGTTCAACGCTCTGCTCCCCATAACAGAGCAGTTCATCACAGTCCACGCATAGAAATTTTATGCCTGCAAAGACCGGCTGCACGTTAGGGACCATTCTTCCATGTGATGTTCCCGAAGGTGTTGCTCCACCAGTGGAGGTGCTGCCGCCATCTCTTGGTAAATTCCGTGCCAGGTCCCTGACACTCTCCCTGGCAAAGTTATTTGGGTGTATTCTCTGGACATGCCTAATTAAAGTGGCATTTCCAAAGCTATATTTCCTATTAGGATTGCCTCTGGATAAAGTAGTGCCACATATCTTGCAGGTTACCTTAGCAGCATTAACCTTTTTTTTTCCTTCAGGGATGGAAAAAAAATTCCGAATGAAGTGGTCCTTAGTTTTGTGGTGAGGAGGGTCCTCAGGCAAAAAACCATCAGAATCATTGCTGGATGACTCCTTTGCAGCCATTGCTGTAGATCAGAAAACTTTGAGAAGCAGATAATGCACAGAACACCTCTTGCTCTCTCCAAGTACAAAGCAATAGTGAGAGAAATGGGTGGGTTTCTCAATATTTGGAAAAAAAATGTTCTGAACCAATGAAAAGTGTTATTTTAAGGTCACATGACTTGACACGCTTACGCGGCGCGCAGCGGAGCGCTTCCGGGGGCGCTTACGCGGCGCGAACGTAGGCGCTTCCGGGGGCGCTTACGCAGCGTGCCTGATTGACGTTTTGCTAGCTTTACGGAAATGCAAAATCATTTTCATTTCGTAAATCAAAAATACTGCTTTTATAAGTATGGTACTGGATGTCTTGCATTATTATTTACTTTTCATACATATTTTTTTTTTACGAACGCAGAAATAGCGCTCTCGCTGCGCTCTCGGGAGAGCTTACCAGTGCGCGCACCCTGAGCGCCCCAAGTCAAAATGATACGGGTAAGCTTACCGGTGCGCGCACCCTGAGCGCACCAGGAAAAAATGATTAAAAAAATATATACATTGAACAAATATATATATTTTTTTTAAATATATAATTAATACTTATAAAAAACAGCTAATAAAAAAAATCGTAGGTTACAAAGTCGATATACAAAGGAATTTGCTTTTTAAAAAACAATGAAATTCACTGAAAAAAACATAGGTTTCACAATCGTTATAGTTAGGAATTAGCTTTTAAAAAACCTTTGAAATTCACTAACAAAACCATAGGTTTCACACTCGTTATAGTTAGGAATTAGCATTTAAAAACCTTTGAAATTCACTGAAAAAACCATAGGTTTCACACCAGTTATAGTTAGCTGAACATTTAACTCATACAAAACCATTGAAATTCCCACGTTATAGTTAGTTGGACTCACTATACCTCGCGCGCCCGCAATCCACTGCTGATGATGTCACATATTACATCATTCATGACATGGTCAGTGACATCACTGATGACATCACTGATGACATCTCAAATGACATCACTGATGACATCACTGATGACATCTCAAATGACATCACTGATGACATCACTGATGACATCATCCAGTGAATGTGTGTTTCTGAAAAGTAAAATTATGTTTTATATATTGAAGAATGAGTGGATGTATTTGTGTCTGGATGAAGGATTTAGTAGGTGCGTGACTGACTGTATGAGTGAGTGATTAAATGTGTCTTACTGAATGCATTGGTTAGTGACTAAACTGTCTGAATGTGTGCATCAGTATGTCTGTTGTTGTGTAAGCTGCTGCATGAGTTGATCAGTAGCTATATGAGTGGCTATATGGGTTATTGATTGGTTGCCCAAGTATTTGTATGTGAGGGTGAGTGTGTGTGTGGGTGGCTGGGAGGTGTGTGACTCTGTGCATATATGTGTGAGCAGTTGATTCACTTGGTATATGGGTTCAAGAGTGCATTTGGGAAGAGCTGTATGGGTGGTTGACTGTGTACATGGGTGTGCTGGTGAGTGAATGGCTATCTCAGTGCTCCATGTCCAAGTAAGTACATATGTAAAACACAGTGCATGTGAGAGTTGGCTTATATAAATGACTATACATGAGATCCTGTGATTGCGTAAGTGACTGTATGGATCAATGTGTACTTGTATCAGTGATTGTAAAAGAGAGTAAGTATGTGTTAGTATATGTTTGAATAAGTAACGTTTAGTGTGTAAACTGTGTAGTTGAGGAAATGGGAGTGTGATTGATTCTTTGCATAACTGACTAGGTGTGTGAGTAACTCTGTGGATGAGTGTCAGCGTGTGAGTGTCTGTATAGGTGTATGAGTGGATATGATAGTGTTCTATTGATGAGTGACTGTATGTATGAGTGATTGTATGAGTGAATGAGTGGATGTGTGTGTAGACCTAGAAATCAGTGAGTGCGTATGTAGTTACTGGTATTGGTGTGTCAATAATTTCAGGAATGGTAGTTTGTATTTAACACTGGGTGTATCAAAGGTTAGATTAGAGTGTGAGGAGGTGCATCGTATTATCACGTGGATGATGTCATCAGTGATGTCATCAGTGATGTCATTTGAGATGTCATCAGTGATGTCATCAGTGATGTCACTGACCATGTCATGAATGATGTAATATGTGACATCATCAGCAGTGGATTGCGGGCGCGCGAGTTATAGTGAGTCCAACTAACTATAACTTGGGAATTTCAATGGTTTTGTATGAGTAAAATGTTCAGCTAACTATAACTGGTGTGAAACCTATGGTTTTTTCAGTGAATATATATATATATATATATATATATATATATATATATATATATATATATATATATTTCGGTTACATTTGTACAAAGTACAGCACTTGCGGAAGAGTTCTGGACCAAATTTTATTGGCACAGGACACACACAAGACTCGTTTCGGCGACTGCCTTCCTCAAAACGGCAGCCGGAGACCAGGCCATTAAATACAATCACAAATTCATTGGAGGTTGTGAGGTAACAAAATCAACAAAGGACTAACATCCTTGTTATAACCATTTCGGCTGCGACCCCCCACAGAGTGGGCTTTAAGACGTTTAGTGTGGACGCTAGCCCATCAGTAAGGGGTAGACCATCAGGGGGACTGGTAATATAGATAAGAATTACACTAGAAATTGATATTGTTCCATTGCATATACCATCATGTGACCTGGTTGGTCTAAAAATGGTTACTAGAGATGGCAAAGACTTATATTTAATTAACATCTATAGTAGACCAAGTCGTGCCAAGGAAGAATCGCTAGTAATAGAGCAGTTAGACTCCTTTTTAGATGGATTAGGGCCCAAGCCGAGCATGATCATAGGTGGTGACTTTAATTGTAATTTTGAACCTGTAGTAGGCTTCAATAATCTTTTTGATGAACAAGATATGGCAAATAATATTCCGGTTCTGGAAAGTAATAGGGAGGTAAAGTGTACCGCAGCAGTGGCCCAAATTTTGAAGTTTACAATGGGTCATGACCTGAGAGCGTGCAATGGGCGTTTACCTTCGGATAGGCCGAATGCATATACATTTTGCAGAGGCAGCTCGCGGAGCAATATAGACTATATACTGGTTTCTGTAGAGTTCTGGTCTTATGTTGTAGACTTTAAAATTTACTCCAGAACTGAGAGTGACCATTGGCCCTTACAGCTGACGATAATATTGCAACTCTTTTTATCTACCCCAGTGGGTGAAAGAAAAAATGGTATCATTGAGGATGAGCTTATAATAAGCAATAATAGGCGAGCTGTAAAGTGGCCCTACATTCTAGGTAATATTCAAGCTATGACAAATATCTATAGTACCTTCACCGAGATAATTACACCCTTCCTAGATTTACCAGTAGAAAAAATCCCAGCACTGGATCTTCACAATAATTTCATAAATTCCCTAGCTCCGATTATAAGTAATATACCTAAAGAGAGGAACGGAGGTGGTAATGGGCAGAATGAGATGGGAAATCCCTGGTATAACAAAGATTGCCGGGTAGCCAAGACAGAACTAATCCAGACAATCAAAAGTAACAATTTACTAGTAGTAAGGGAAAAGAGATACAATTATAAAAGATCACTTGCAAAAGCAAAAAAAGAATGGGATGAAGATATTTGGACAGATTTAATACATGCAGCTAAGTTCAAAGACCAAGTTGGCTTTTGGAGATTAATAGCGAAAGGAAACACAACGGGTAGGTCTAATAAAGACCTATTCCTAGATGAGAAAACATGGGTCGAACATTTTTCTAGTTTGTACTCAGATGCAAATTGGGACCAGTTTATCTTAACTAAAGATTGGGAGCTTGCCGCAAAGGCTGCTAATATGCAGTTTAGCCTGGAAGAAACAAATAAGGGAATTGAGGCCGTTAAACCAGGGAGAGCCCCGGGGCCTCATAAGGTACCAGGAGATTTACTGAAACATGACACTGAGGTTTGGGGACCATATATAAACTTTTTATGTAATTCAATAGTCGCAGGTACACCAATACCTGAAATGTGGAAAGGGGCAGAGATTGCGACGATTTTTAGGAAGGGTAATCAACATGACCCCACAAATTATCTCCCTATCAGTTTAATTGATATTTTACAAAAAGTTTTTGCTAGGCATGTTTTAAACATATTAACTGAGTGGATAGAGGATAACAAAGTTATGTCAAAGTACCAGGCAGGGTTTAGAATTAAAACCAGCACAATTGACCACGTTTTTAGATTTACATGTGTATGCTGGAAATATATCAATGTAAGAAAAGGCAGTTTATATAGTGCCTTCGTAGATTTAAAGGCAGCGTTCGATCTGGTACCCGGGCACTTATTGTGGAATTCGTTAAAAGGTTTAGGGGTGCCGGCTGAACTACTTGTACAATTAACTAGGATCCATGAAGGGAATTTTGCCAAAGTAAGATGGGGACCCAGGGGAGAATTCACTAAGGCAATACCAGTGAGATGGGGAGTATGCCAGGGGTGCGTATTGGCACCCACGCTCTTCTCACTGTATGTAAATGACATCCCAAAATACCTGGGAATTTGCAAAAATGATTCTCCCAAGTTGGGGGGGGAAGTAATACCAGCACTATTGTTCGCTGATGATACCATCTTAATTTCGCAAACCCCCAAGGGACTGCAATGCCTCGTGGATTCCTTCTATACATATTGTACTATGAAAGGCCTGGAAATCAACTTCAGCAAAACAAAATACATGTCTATAAACCCACACAAATCTTGTAAGAGCAATTTAATATTAAAAAATCAAAAACTAGAATACGTGCAAAGTTTTAATTATTTAGACCTTGGTTGCTAGGGTTTTGAGCAAATGTTTGGAGTGATATTTGGCGCTGCACACACGCGCGGTCTGGTTCCTGGCGCGCATAGCCATGGCTGCAGCGCACAGAGACCCTACACTGTTGCACACAGAGGAAAAAAATCAGAGGGAACATTGATGGGAACTACTGTTTTTTTCTCTAATATGTGACAATTACATTGTGAATAATGGGTAGGAATAAAGACTGATGTATAAAACTTGAGTGATGGGATTTTAAAACAAAGAGCTGAAAGAAATAATGGGAAATAAGCATGGTGTGAAGATCACCTCCCCTTGCCTGTCCAATCTCAGTTAGTATTTTCATAAGTTTGAAACATTAATGAGTGGTACTAGCATACAGAAAGGTATGATTGAGGTAGCATTAGTTAGTTAGTTAGCTAGAGACCGGGATGCTGTCTGAGAGCACAGAGATGTCCCAGACAGAGACGCTGAAGAAGAGTCGAATTGCTGAACCAATTATCTTAGGCAAATTAATTTAGAAGATCGCGGAAGAATCTTGAGGTGGAAGAGAGTGTCAGAGAGGGGTGCTACGCAAGCGTCGGTGATAAATAGGTTGTCTATCCTGTCCTCATTCCTGTCCTGAAGCCTTTGTTCGACAGATCTTTCCTGGGGGACCTTTTCCAATTCCTAGGCCTGGGAGTTGGTTTTCACACCGTTTTTGGTAAATATAAATATATATGTGTATGCGCTTGTGTGCTTTTCTCTCTATCCTCTCCCTTTTATGCAGTGTCATTGCAAAGTATAAATGAATGCAATTTGATTGATTATTTGAATCTACCTTCCTGTGGGAAACAGAGTTTGTTCTGTACTATGTAAGTGGTTCACATGAATTTAATCTGAGATAACATTTTAAATTACATCCTGACTCTGTGATCATTTCCAAGGTGTAAGTATATTGAAACCACATGTCATTTCACCATCAAGTAATTCCAACTAATGGTCCATTGGCCAGAGGAAAGAACTTTTGATCAGTGAAAGATGAGTTAGGGACTAGAGATAACTAATCTAGAGAATTACAAAAACATGACCCCAGCGGTTATTGCCAGTATGTTGTGAATGAATTTATGGGCCATATGTGGTGTTAGATTACCTGTTGCTGGTAGCCCGCTAGATCAGTATTACTCTATCTCCCACTCCTGAAATTTGAGCATACGGAATGTTATTTGCATCTAACTTGTAGGAGTACTTGAGTGGAAAACCTTTCGGCAAGGCTGTGCTACCATTATCTGTCCATCTATTCCCATTTTGAAATGAGTGATTGCAGCTATGGCAGCAGTTTGTACTGCCCCCTTTGGGGCTTCATCGTCCAATTAATTCCCTTCAATGTGAACGCCATCACGTTGATGACTCAGCGTGTGTATCACGTGAGCTCTTGGTAGTTCATTTTTCAACTCAGCTACCTGTTCCCATAGCATGTTATGCTTGATTGTGTCACCTTTTGAGTCTTTAAACCCATTTTGACCCCAGTACTGAATATACTTATTGCATGACTGGACACAATAAAATAAAATCGCACACAATCAGTGTGGGGAATTCTCATATTTATTAGTGACAGTAACAGTTAACAGTGCTTTTAATTCTGCCAGCTGTGCAGTGCAGTCTCCTAGCGACTGTGCCTTCGTGCTGCTAGGATGGAACTTGACTTCCTGCATACGACCCTTCACAATCACACATGCTGTATTGCTGTTTACTTCCTACGGCCGGCTGAGCAAATCCGTTAGTGTAAAGAATGTATTCATACTGATCTAGAGGCATTATCTAATTCAGGGTAGGATATTCTTGTTCATATTGCAGAAATGCTTGTGTTTTAAGTTTACAGTCATATTTGTCATCTACATCTGTTGCAGTGAGATAATTGACCCATTGTATCCATCTTGGATGTAAAGCTTTAGCATTTGGAATGCTTAACTTTGTGATAGCCTCTAAGGCTGGTACCGGAGCTACAACAATTATTCGCTTCCCCTGAGCCAGTGCTCTTTCTCTCCCTACAGAAGTTTGTACTGCTGTCAGAATTTTTTCTGTAGAAGCAAAACGTGTTTCAGCATTGTGTACAAGTGTGATTTGTATGCTATGGGTACAGTTTTGCCTTCATTGAAGGTTAGGTAAGTATACCCAGATTGACCCGCTATAACACGGATCACCACTTTTGTGGTGTTTACACGTTTGTGTAGATGTTTCGAAGCTATCATGTAAACTTGTAGGGAACAAAGGGTATATGTGTGTTCCTGTGTACAATGCCTAACTGAAAGTCAGGTCTTATTAGGTCATAGAAAGGTTTCACTTTTTCTGCGTAATCTAATATGTAAGTTCTACAAAAATTCAAGAATCCCAATATGGATTGTAAGTTTTTCAACGATTTAGAAGGTTGGAACAGCGCACACTTTTCTAAAAAAAAAGTTAGCTGGCAGGCTTTTCCCTTCATTTGAAAGCTCATATCCCAAAAATAGGACATTGAGGTAGGCTATTTTTGATTTTTTTTAAATTGAATTTGTAGCCCTCAGAGGTGAATCCCAAAATTAAGTTGCTTACCCTGGTCAAGTGATCCTTTAAATCATCATCTGTCAGATAAATACATAGGACAATGCCTCTTCATCCAAATTCTGAAGTAACTCTGTTACCCTAGTGGAGAACAACCCAGGGCTATTGTTATACCCTTGGGGAAGTTGACAAAATTGATGCTGGGAACCTAGCGCTGAGAATGCTGTCAAATATCTGCTTTCAGGTGCTATATTTTGGCAGAAAATTACATTTGAGACATATAACGTATTCGGGGACATTCCAATTGGCTCACCCAACAATCTTTGGTTTTTCACAAATGTGGTTCTTGCGGTGTTTGTTGATGGGCAGTGGACAACAAGAAGGATTTTACTGGACATGACGACAGGAGATACACAATCAAACATAATATTAACTGCAACACCAGATTCGTAATATATGTAATTGAATGCACATGTAAGCAACAGTATGTGGGGAGCACCATTAGAGCACTGAAGGAAAGAATTGGAGAACATGCAAGAGCATAGATGTATGACGTTACAACACATGCTATTACAACGCATGCCTTTAGGACGCACGTTTTACAACGCAAGTCGTTACAACGACTTGCGTTGGGGGGCGCTGGATAGTGAATAGTTTAATTTACTATTCCAACTCCAGTCCCCGTGGATAGTAGGGAAGGTGTCGGATAGTAAATTAAAACTATTCCCTATCCTAGAGCGCCCCCCAGTGCAAGTCGTTGTAATGACTTGCGTTGTAATGATTGCGTCGTAATGGTAGTGCGTTGTAACAGTTGCGTTGTAAAGGATGTTTCCCAAGAGCATTAAAGCAACAAGATGAAAGATATCTGATGGCAATTCATGCCTGGCTCAAGGGGCCCAGACCGTTTTGCTTTCTACAGGATTGATGTAGTAGCCCAGAGCCCCAGAGGAGGCAACAGAGAATTAAGATTCAGACGGACAAAAGCAACATGGATTATGCGTCTGAAAACGGTAGGACTAGGCTTGAACTCTGACTAGGAGATGCAATATTTTTGGGGAGATTAATTAAGCAGACTCATAGATAGAGCCAAAGCAAACACAACTTTAAGTTTCCGAGTGGGAATATTATGTCTTGCATGATATTGATGTTCTGAAATTAACGTATGATAATACAGCAGATGGAGGCCAACATGTGTATCACTTATATGTCTAAATTGAAATTGTACTCTCATCTTTATCTGACACGAGGGTTTGGTTCTATATCGCCTCATGGTATATCATCATTATGCTGTTGTAAGGACATTCAGGCCACAATGTGCTTGGCACATGGGCCCTTTTAACAATTTGACCTAACCATGGTGGCAAAGATGTTTATGACTTATGTATTTGAACTGGCATTTTACTGTGAACTTCATTTTACATGAATATCTGTGCAAAGATCTTTAAGACGTATGTATTTCAACTGATATTTTACTGTGATCCTCATTTACATGAAAACGTGTGCTCCATGCCTCTTTTACCTTGGATGACCTCATGATACAACATTGTTACATTTTGACAAGAATATTTGTACAACATAGTACATGATCTGGTGTTTTACTTTAGCCTACATAAACAAAAGGATTCTATCAAAAAAAGTGCAAGTTTTTATTTTTATAATTTTTGTAATTTTCTTGGGAGTGTGAAATAAGGCTCTTCCTCAGATTGGTGAGATGAAGGCACTATGTGCTTTTAAAATACCCCTCACACACTAAGAACCCCTTAGTGTCATGCTTCATCATGGGGGTCTTCCCGTCCCTCTACGGGGCGGGGCGTGCTACGACCTGCGAACTACGCGGGAGCACTGTTTAAGTGGTGAAAGGCTATGTGTTAGTGCAATGTGAGTGGAATCTTGTGAGGTGTAGGGACCTTGTGATGTGAAATAAAAAACATTAAAAAATTCCTGGCTAGTGGAAAAAATAATTTTATTCGCTTCCCTGGCTGGGATTATTAAAAAAAGGGGTTGTGAGGTAGGGCTGTTGGCACCTACTGGGTCGACATGTTTCGCAGACAGTCCCCTACTGTCTGTTCATCAGGACCTTTTAACGGTCCCTACTATAAGGTACTCAGTACTAAAGTTTGCCTAAAGACCTACAAACTAACAGCAAAAATAGGCTGGAAGTTTGTGCTTAGGGGCGTGAGTTGGCCCAAGGTGAAGCTAAAAATTGAGCAAAAAAAGACACATTAGTCCTTTTCAAGTTACGTTCTTCCACTTCATGAGCTGACAAAACCGAGGGTTCTTTTGCGCGGTCAAGTAACCGCCAGTGTCAAATGCTTTAATCCTACCCCGGTGCCGCTCCGCCTAACATGTTGACATGATGACTGATCAGTACAGAGGTACGGTCCGCAGACATCCACTGTAATTCACTATATAATCATTTGTGCAGTCCTTGGAGTTTGTCTCTGTGAATTTCAGCCCATCGGTTTCCAAGAAACGGGGGCTACCATAATGCCATACTTTCTGTGGCATTGAGACATTTGCGAGCTGTTAACTATATCCAGTATACCTGACGACAAGACGTAACGCATGATTGTGACCCGGCCTGTATCCATGTCCGGAGGGTTCTCGCTCTAGTGCCGAGGAACCCCTGGAACTTTTCAAAAACTTCTGGGTCACGCATCTGACCGCTTCCGGTTCAGAACGCGTACTCGGCATCAGGATTCGAATTGAAGCGCACTCGCTTAAGGTATGTGCCCGGACAAATTCTCAAGACTAGGGATTAGATTGACATTCCCGATTTTGAAAGTATATATTCTTAGACTATTTTGTTATGTCCACAGGGTTCGATCATATGGAGTTTTTTCGAAACACACTGGTGCCTTCAGACAAGCCGCATCGCACAGGACAAGTCACCCGTCCTTATTTTAAGGCAAGGGGCCCATGAGGAGAACGAGCAGTTTACGATGATATTTCCCGGTCTACCCGACACATGAACTAATCACAGTCATTACCCCTTTAGGTTTGGAATATAATTATTTGATGGAAATTGTGAACACACAAATTTGATAGATGATAAATTGACCAGTCGGGTCAGAATTATATCCGGCGGAGAGGTGAGATATACTTATGCTCTTATTACTTAGTTTATATACAGTTCTTGAGCCTTAGCAACATAGATTGTTCAAATTTTAACATTACGTATACTTACACCCATGTCTAGGTGATTGAATTTAGGACTTAAAGAGCCATACAGGTAGGATCCCTGCCCCAAAGAATTCTGAATGAACAGACTGATCCACTGTGGCTGCATGATTGGATTTTGGTATAAAGCCACAATGTACGGATTAGGACCCCTAGTATTTTGGGCTCATACACGTGATAAATTCTGAAATATCACAATTAATGATGGGCTTACACCTTGCACCCCACGCCTTATCTCCTACGACACAATGTCTCACGTAAGAGTCATTGTCACCCACTGGTAATAATCACTAGGGTCATTGTCAAGAAGAAATGGCTCTACTTATTCTTATGTGTGTACAGTCACAACACATGTTCTACATGTTTGCTATGGGTTTCCACGATAAGGTGATATGTGTTCTCCATTATTGTATTTGTGTAAGATAAGATATATGTTGATACAGACCTTTTTTATATTTTTTTTCCAGCCCTGAAGAGGTTGAGGGGAAATCCCCTTACAACAAAACATATGTTGGCTGGCATTGTTGAATTAAAGACACAGAAAAGACAAAAAAGACATTACTCCTGTACGTTTTTTTTGTTCCTACTGTGTGAAGGACTTTCATTAAATATTAGAGCGTGTGCATAGGATAAGAATTAGAGATATCTAATGCTGTTTTGTATTTCTTCCACAACATGTTATTCATCAATGCGACACTGTGTGCATTCTGTACTGCAAATGTTTTTGTGCATGTGTTCAAATGTCTGTAGTCTAAAACTAGACGGTATGAATTATCGGGTTTCATTACGGGAAACAAAGGATTATTCATTGAAGAGGTGCAAGTTTCAATTACAACCTGTTATTCAAGTTGATCTAAGATCTCCCTGACCAGTTTTTTCGCTTCTTGTTTTATTGGGTACTGTCTCTGTGGAGTTGAAGAAGTTTTTACTGGGATTGTACGGTGAGGTGACTCAGCCTCCCACCCAACATGGTTGTGATATAATGCTGGAGCAAGTGCTATCACCCACTCCTGCGTGTATGTATGTTTTAAGAAAATTGGAACGAGGTCGGAAAAAGCCGGTAAAATTACAGTTTCTCCCTTTAGGCAATCCATAACAATTTCAGGCGGCCAATCTTTTTCAGCTAAACGGATGTCATAGCTGTAAGTCAAAAAAGTTCCCAAAAGAGACCTTTACATTTTCTGGCTTTGTCCCCCCCCATTTAGAGTGTTATTTCATGTAACATATCCGGGGCGCTTACCCTAGTATCAGGTGTCTCCACCGTGATATGTTCATTCAACTCCGCTGTCAGCAGAAACTCCATAGTCTGCTAGTTTAAAGTAAGGGCAGTTCTAACATTTTCTAAAATGTTTATTTCATCTTGTTCTTCCTCCCTTGCTGCAGTCGCACATTGTGCTGGTGCAGCGGCATCTTCGTCAGCCATTATTTTGAAGAAGGAAAAAGGTTTCAAGGAAACTGAGATAAGGCTTTATGCACAATAGGAACTTTTTTTCCTTCAAGCTTGATAAACCTTCAGCCAATACATAGAATATGCCTACTCAGCTGTGGCGGATAGTTTCCTTCCTACTCCAGACGTCTTTGGGAAAATGTGAGTAGGGGTCTCTGAGAACAGCATGACTGAACTACTCAGAGAAGTACCAAACCAAAGTTGGCGGCGCCATGTTGTGTAGAACCTATAAACCTATATAGGATCTGTGTGTTTAGACAACATAACAACATAGACTGTGGGATTGTTGTTTAGACTGATTCCAGACATCCCCACTAAGTATGTTGGTCTGTATACCAACTAGCTCACCGTGCCACTAGAAACCCCTCTTACCAAGGAGAGAATAGTTCTTGGCAACTATCGAACATGACAACTCTGTCCCATCGGGGATCATGGAAACAGTGAGATACTGTTTGCTTAGTCACACATGCTCACTTTGTCCCAGAGAGATACACAGAATAAACAGTGGGGACGTTTTCAATAAGCATTTATTGAACCAGCGTCATTCTAGTATAAAGTAGGTATGCTGAAACAACCATTAGACAGAAACAGATATAAATGATTATAAGCACCAACAGGGTAAAAGGATGGTAGATTTCTACCATAGTGCTAAAACGATGAATACAGGCAGGTATAAAATACATGACAATAAAATGCGTACTCCTACGATGCGACCCTAGCTAGATGTACATAAGTGTGCCTAGCAAGTATGTAGGTGTGGAGCCAAGAATCCCTCTAGGATAAAGTCAACCTCATTACTGGAAGTGAGAGACTGTGGGACCCCGTCTTGATCTTGAGATAGACACCCCGCGAGGGATGTCAGACCACTGTGAGCTGGAGTGTGTGCGTGCAGGAACCTCAGCGTCTCATATCAATGTGACAGCAAGGAAGTCCTTTTTCTCCTCTCTCTGCCTCATCAAAGATATGTGTATATACCCAAAGTGGTACCCTTGGGTGTTCTACCTTGCTGTGTCATGTCGGACTTAGGATGACGGAAGGAATGACCCTTATATATGGTTATTATGCAGGAGATGGTAGTCCTGCTGAGTTTCCAAGAACCATCATACATAATGGATGAGGCTAGTTTTCAAGGAAAACCCTGCGTCCTGTAAACAGTACTGTAACTTGGTAAAAAGGTCAGTCCCAAGAACCGTTATGTAGTGTAATGGTAGGGGAGAATATAGATGAAAGGTTAGGTGACTACCTGAGCCTATATTCGGTACCTATATGAAACATAACACCCCCAGGCCCTACTGAATATGCTCATCTTGCTCTATACCGACACGTGGATTCTAGTTAAATTGGGAACAGGAACACACCTCTCTAGACAAATCCCCACAACTAAAGGGTTGAAGCAGGGATATGTTCTTGCACCTACCTTGATCAACCTCAACCTCTTTCTGGCATATCTGACCCAAACGTTATACACCTGTAACAACCATGCCCCCAAACTAGGTGGGAAGACACTATCCAGTCTCCTATATGCTGATGACTTGATCTTTGTGAGTTGCCCCTGGGGGAGCTGCAACATCTTCTTAACACCACATAGGAGTACTCAACTGAAAACGGTCTGACCATCAACCTAGACAAACCCAAGATTATGCTGATTAACAAAAATAAGAAAAGAATGCGAACCTGGAATTGATCTAAAACGAGGATTGACTTCGCAGAGGAATATAAATACCTGGTTCTAATCATTGAAAAAATGGATCATTTATCCCTCAGAAGAAAGGCAATAAAGCAGAAGGGTTTGGCACTGGCCCTAACATTTAAAAATCTCAAGCGGAAACTGGTGGGGCCAACACTGACGCTGCTTCTTAGGGTGGTGCAAGCAAAGCTGCTGCTAACTATAACGTATGGAAATGAAGGAAGGAACGTGACCATACTGGGCAGTTCAATGATGACAGAATACAGACTAATTTGTAATCACCTGAACTACACCTCTCTGACCCAAATCAGGCTCAAATTTGGCCTGCTAAGGCAGACTCTGTCCAGAGAGGGACCTACATAACTTGTTGGAATAAGATCAGGAAGGCAGACTCCAACACCCTGAGCTATCACCCATGGCAGGAGTTGCAGAACAGGGATTCTTCAGCTACCAGAGACTATCTCCAAGAATCATTATTAATCACTTGGCTAACCCACCTTTGTGAAACCCCCACCAGTCATCTGTTCTTCTAAAAACTGGCCAGAAAATCTATAAAAGCTCTCTCATTGACTGACGATAAGGTCACCTTTGCACACAGAGCTCATGCCTGGATGACTCTACACGATTACAGCGCACCGGCACCTCAACAATACTTCCACACAGGGTATACCAACACAGTCAAGGAGAAGTTTTTGAAGTTTTGCTTAGGTTTGCTTCCTTCTCAATTACAACTTTGCCCCTGGCAGCGAAACTACATTCTGAATGGATGCCTCTTATGTGGCAATGGTAAAGAAGGTCTGCCCTTATGGTATGTTCTGGCAAGCGGCTATTGGGGGTACAGAGACAGCTATTAAGAGCAGCGGTTGCTCCTCCGCTATGGCGGAAGATCATTGCCCCATGTCAGCAGCCGCAAAACTCAAAAACTAAAATGATAAAAACACAGGTTTATTATTGTTTATTTTTAACACGAACGAGTCTTGGGGCGGGGCAAAGCGATGATAGGCTGGAGGGGGAGTGTTGGACACTGCTGTCAGTTCGCATGTCGGTTTTGGCCGGCCATCTCAGGACAGCAAAACCGACATGTGCACTATGATGTCTCCAACCCAAGCTGCAGTGTGGATTTGGAGGCAGCAGGCACATGCTCCCAGTCTCACTGGGGCACAAATCGAGGGCCCTCAGACCAATCCTGATGCTGCTCTCATGCATAAGAGCAGCATCAAGATTGGCCGCAGGGGAGTCTGGGAGCCTCTGCAGCAGGGTGTTAAGTGGGCTGGGTCTTACCGGTGCTGAGCACTGGCAGCTTTTTACAGGAGGCCTCGAAAAGGGTCTCCATGGGGCTCTGTTTTGAGCCCTGACACACGCGGTCTGTTTTTTCCCGGACCGGGAAATGTGCGCTGCTCACACTGCTCACTTCTCACTAGTGGAGAAGTTACGTCATGACGTCATGCCAGGTGAGCGTTGGAGGGGAAGGGAAATCCTTTAAAGAGAGTAATTTTCTCTCTGGATTTCCCTTCTCTATTTGAAACTCGGAAGCAGCAACATCGTCATGGTGTCACCAAGGCTGTAAGCAGAAGCTTTTTCAATATTACATTTAACAAGACATAGTTGCTGCTTATTTACCTTATGTAACTCACAACCATTGACAAAGACAAAAATCCTGACTTGTTGTAGGCATGATATTACTTGTATTATATATCTGGATGCAATGACAGAAAGAGCAAAATAGAAGTCAGGCGGCACACTATGCTAAGCACAGATTTTTAGCTTACGTGTTTTAAGCCATGCCCTTAATTACATTGGCCTCACCCCACTCCCAAGCCAACGGACCACGCACGCAACCTGGGCTTCATCCTGGACTCCTCCCTCTCGATGACCAGACAAGTCAACGCCGTCTCCTCATCGTGCTTCAGCACCCTGCGTATGCTCCGTAAGATCTTTCGATGGATCCCCACCGAGACCAGGAAGACGGTCACCCAGGCACTCGTCACCAGCCGACTGGACTACGGGAACACCCTCTACGCCGGAACCACAGCCAAACTGCAGAAAAGACTCCAACGCATCCAGAACGCCTCCGCACGACTCGTCCTGGACATCCCCCGTCACAGCCACATCTCCGGCCACCTGAGAGACCTGCACTGGCTCCCCGTCACAAGAGGATCACGTTCAGGCTCCTCAACCACGCACACAAGGCTCTCCACGACCTGGGCCCCAAGTACCTCAATGACCGCCTGACCTTCTACACGCCCACCCGCCAGCTACGATCGTCCAGCCTCGCCCTCGCCGCCGTATCACGCATCCGCAGAGCCACCGCCGGAGGAAGATCCTTCTCCTACCTGGCAGCCAAGACGTGGAACTCCCTCCCCATCCACCTTCGGCTGACCCAGGACCACCTTTCCTTCAGGAAGAAACTCAAGACCTGGCTGTTCGTGCAGTAACGTATCCCCTCCCCCAGCGCCTTGAGACCCTTCCGGGTGAGTAGCGCGCTATATAAATGTCATGATTGATTGATAGATTTAAGAGACCCCCCAGTTTTTTCATCCCACTTAAATCCCTGCCCTGCAGTGCAGCAGAATAGCACCGACTCGGCGATGCAGCGAACGGAATGTAAGTGATTTTTTTCTTCGTTATTGCCCATATGCCCTGATACTAGCTGCCACTGATTAAGAGCTGCTTACAATCACAGAGGTCTTCAAACACGTAGGCAGGCTGTGCTGGCCTGCTTTGCCCCAGAACTGACGATTTGTAAAGTTACTTAAAAAGGTATAAACAAAAATGGCAGCAAGGGACAGGTAAGCACTAAACTCTTTCTGGTGGCATAAGCTATACAGCTGCACTGAAGCTCATTCTGCTGCTAACCCGCTGACCAACGAATTGGTGGCCATATTAATTAAGGTGTTTACCAATGTCTGATAGAATTTTTTAACAGTACACTACATATCTTACTGGAGTTCATGGGTGGCCAAACTTCATGCCAAGAGTGCGGTAACACATGTCATAACTCTTTCACCCTCCACTTTACTGAGCTGCTACACTTTAGCTGTACACAATGGTTTTAATGTATTAATTCAAACTCGCCAACTGCTATTAAATAACTAGATGATAGACACTATGCACTCTTTGTGGCTTTCAAGATGGCTGAACTCTATGCAACGCACCCTCTATAGGTCTGAGATCTGCACACTGAGCACATTGTGGGCATCATTTGTACTGTGGACCTGCCTAGTATGCGCTTTACAGAGTTGCTTGCAGTTTAGTTGCTTTAGATGGTTTTCATTTATTTAATTTAAACCTGTTAACAATGGTTAAAATAACCTGTATGTATTCAAATTCACGGACAGCTGTCAAATACCTAGATGTAAGGCGCTATGCACATTACTTGTTTTTATGATGGCGCAGTCTAAGAATGCACGCGCTATTGGTCTGAGATCGGCACACTGAGCACATTGTGGGAATAAATGATTCTGTGGAACTGCCTAGTTTGCACTTTACAGAGCTGCTTGCACTTTAGCTGCACAAGATGAGCTTAATGTATTTTATTTATTTAAATCTGTTGACAATGGTTAAAATAACCTGATGGACGATGTTACATCATTTATATTTATGTGTGTCTTTTCAGGTCTCGCCTAGTATTGCAGCGCTCGTTCGGCGAGACCTATTGTGAGAGAGGAGATTTCAGAAAGGCACTTGAAGCCCCGCCCATCCTTTTCATTGGGTCGCATCAGCGTTTATGCTAAACGCTGGCTTCCCATTGAAAAGGATGCTTTTTGATCACTGCCCTTTCTCCCTTTTGGACGGCCGATCCGAACTGGGTCGTCAGCTTCACGGCTGTCGTAAAGCTATTTCTTATCTTCATGGGGCCATCTGTTTCTAATTAGCGTGGAGGAGTACACTGCCCCTGACCTCTCAAAGGAAAAAAATATTGGTTTTGTCTTCAATCTCTTATCTTTAGGGTGCCATTTGTTTCTAATTAGCGTGGAGGAGCGCACTGCTCCCGACCTGCCAATATGTGACTGCCTTCTGAGGAGTGAAAAATAACTGCATTGAAGGACACTTAATTACGATACTGCTTGATTCTGGTGTCTTTTTCTGAGTCTATTGACTGCTCCTACGTGTTGTTTGGCTGTGTGTTATTTCGCTCTTGATGATGTTTTTACTGTTTTGTGCCCCTGGACTTTGGAAGTTTAAAGGGTGCGCTGGGTTGGTGTGAACCAGCGGCGGCCCCTACCCCGTTGTCACGGCATCATAACGTAGGAAGCCCGGCATCCGAACCCGGTCCTACAGCGTCCCTGGCAACCCGAACTCCACCCCTCTGTCCTCCCTTGCAGGAACCAATGGAAACGATCAGACGACCGGAAACAACCTCCTTCGACCCCGGAAGTCCCTCCCTCTACCCGATGCCGGAACCAGGAAAAGCCGATCCCAACGAGAGAGGGGCGTTCGAAGCGGTGGACTCGTGGCAGGAGACAGCGAGCGGAGAACCCGAGAAGGTGAACCGAGGAGAAGAAGAAGACGGAACACTCGAACGGAAGACCGAAGGCGAGGAAGAAGACGTTTGGACCGAGGACTGGTGGAGTCCTCCGGAGGTGGCTGGAGAGCGGCCGCAACTCGCGGAAGAGTTACGGCGGTGCATGTGAGTACCCTGTCTCCTTGTCTCTTTGAACTGACGTGTGTATAATAGTAAAGAAACCCCTCTTTGGAGTCGCACTGCCACTTTATAAATATTGTATAGCAGTACTAGTCACATGGGCACTGTTGTATAAAGACTTCCCCCACATACCCTTTTCCCCTACACCCTCTATCTCTCCCTTCTCTTCGTATCCCAACTCCTTCCCCCCTTTCCCCCCCTCACGCTCGCTTTAACCTCCCGCACCCCCTGGTGTTGGTAAAAGACTGGGTCAGTCCACATCTCGAGGACTAACTGCCCCTTGTATTCTCTCATTTCCACATATCTCCGAGGCCATCCTCCAGACCGGTCAAGACCAAGATCCGTCGTAGGGACGACCAACGCAGCACCACTTATCCAGTGCAGCCCTCCAACAGACAGCACGAGAAGACTCCTCTCAACGACCCGGCCTCTCCTACACTTCTCTTTGGTTTTCACCGCTATTTATACGAACTACCTCTGTCAAATCAATAAACCATAGCCCACTATATCCGGCCTCCACGCCTGTTATTCCGGTCCGCCCTAAGCCCACGTTTACAGTTGGGTTATTGGCTAATACTTGTCCCCTGTGTATTGTACCAGCCAAGCATTACGTTTTGCGTGTTGGTGAGTGCCAGAT
>NC_136057.1:1469191707-1469364207 GCF_964261635.1 Lissotriton helveticus | reverse complement strand
TACTTCCTACGTAGCCTAACCCACAGTTGCACTGTAAAACATACACTGCATATTCTGTGCGACATGTATAGTAACCTTTGAGTTTTATTGGGGTATCTGAGAAGGCAGTGGAGTAAGATGTGGTATTAACTCCGAATTTACAAGCACAACATGTGCTGCACTTAAAAGATCCTCTTTTTGGAGAAAGTCAGCTGATTTTACTGTCTAATTTAGGGCTGGATTTTACCAAGTCACTATGCATGGAATGTGCCCTATGGTAGGTAAAGTTGGGTTTGTCAGGTAGTATTTGCTGGAGCGTGACATCAGTAAGGACTATAGGCCACTGGATATGAATAGTGCTTTTTATACCATTGGCATGTTTGCTATAGGTGGAAATGAATCTACAGGGAAAAGGGCCGTGTTATTGGAAGAAACTAAATCCCCTGTGGCTTCAGTTGGAGAGGAAGCTATGGTGGCCGAGCTACTGCCAGATTTCAACAGTGACTGCCTATCCTTGATGTTAGCTTTTTTCATTGCCACATCCAATTTAGTTGGATTGTAGCCCCTCTCCATAAACCTATCTTTAGCTGTGTTTTGGGCTGCTACCAATTCCTCATTGGTACTACACGCTCTGCGAAAACGCAAAAACTCACTGTAAGGTATATTGGAAAAAGTATGCCGGGGATGAAAACTCATGGCATGCAGAAAAGTGTTGCCTGCTGTGGGTTTCCTATACAGACGCGTTTCAATAGCTCCTTTCTCAATGTATACTGTGATATCTAAAAAGTCAATAGAAGTCAAGTCTACGTGTGCAGTGAATTACAGATTCAAGTTGTTACAATTGATGTTTTCAATGAAACCAAAAGCCTGTTCCTTAGTTCCTTTCCAAAATATAAATTCATCATCAATGTACCTCCACATTTTAACCACATGCTCTTCAAATATAGATCTGTGTTCGACTTGTAAGGACATGCTCCTCCCACCAACCTACATGCAAGCACGCTGGGGGAGAAGCATGCCGCCATAGCCAAGCCCTGTTTCTGTTGAAAAATCTTCCCATCAAATGTAAAAATGTTGTTATTAAGACACCAGTGAATCATTTTCAGCAGCATGATATTGTGTTTGTACATCGATTTCAATCTTCTTTTCTAGTAAAAACCAATTGCATTAAGACCATCACTGTGCCTAATACTAGTGTACAGGGCAGTTATGTCAAGGGTATATATGTATGTTTACATATATATGTATGCATTTATATGTTGACAGAAGCATATATCTATTTATATTTTTTGGGTTTATATATATGTATTTTAAACTTCTATAATTATATAGATGTTTGCATGTATATACACATATATTTGTAGAAGTATTTTGTTTGCATATGTATATATAATTGATATATGTTTATAATGTACACATATAAGTATATAGCTATATATGTATATATAGACATATATATATTTTTGGAAGTTTAGATTTAATAATATAGGTATATGAACCATTATATATGCTTGTATATGTGCATATAGTACATGGTCTTCCTGTTTGTAATGTTACATGTTACGCATATTACTAAACAGTGGTACAATTCGGTGTTTAGCATGCTTTAATTTTTTTTGAAGTAGTATTACTTATTGTTTATTTCCAGTATTTTAGGCTGCTCGCATTAGATGTTAAAGTTGTCCAATTATTTCTGTTATGCACCCTTTGGAAAACAGTACATTTAATGTTTTTGGCAAGTGTGACATCAGAGCATCTCCAAAATCATCAATGTCAGCACTTATGTTCAGAAAGTCCATTACAATGGTATTACTGATGTCCATTGATTTGAAATGTTCCGTGTCTTGGACTTGAACTGTTATCGTACTTATCTCTTGGTTTGTCTTTTCTAGTCCGTATATTGTGATTGTTATATTTTCCTGTGGTAGTTTTATTACCTGTGAAGCAAAGAAAATGTGTTTATTAATGTATGTAGCAGTAATTTGTTTGTTAATACTGTTATTTTTTGCTTTTTGTACTTACTTGAAATTGTGTGTTGCGAGTTGTGTTTATCTATATAAAAAGATCAATGCATTTAAAAAAAATCCCAAAAAGATATATATACACACACACATATATATATATATATACATGTAGATATGCATATGCCTATATATACCACAATATAGATATGTATATATAAGTGCATATATATTTTTAAGCATATATATATATATATAAATATATATATATACATTTATATATATTCATTATAATAACTATTCAAAATAGATATTCATACATATATATGTATATATGTACATATACACTTATATGTGCATATATATATGCATATATGTGTAAACATATGCATACTTGCATATTTATATATATATATATATATATATATATATTCACTGAAAAAACCATAGGTTATAGACCATATATAGTTAGGAATGAGCATTTACAAAACCTTGAAAATTCACTGAAAAAACCATAGGTTATAGACCATATATAGTTAGGAATTAGCATTTAAAAAACCTTATTTTACTCACACAAAACCATTGAAATTCCATATATAGTTAGTTGTACTAACTATATATCGCGCACCCGCAATCCACTGCTGATCATGTCACATATTACATCATTCATGACATGGTCAGTGACATCACTGATGACATCACTGATGACATCTCAAATGACATCACTGATGACATCACTGATGACATCTCATTTGACATTACTGATCACATCACTGATGACATCATTCATGTGATAATACGATGAAGCTCTTCAGACTCTAATATAACCTTAGATACACTCAGTGTAAACAGACACTCACAGACTGTCACTCATCCATGGAGTTACTCACACACCTAGTCAGTCATGCAAAGAATCAATCACACCTCCATTTCCTCAACTATACAGTTATACACACCTTACTTATTCAAACATATACTAACACATATTTACTCTCTTATACAATCCCTGATACAAGTTCACAATGATCCATACAGCCACTCACACATTCACTGGCTCTTTTGCACAGTTATTTATATATGTCAACTCTCACATGTACTGTGTTTTACATATGTACTTACTTTGACATGTAGCACTGAGATATCCATTCACTCACCAATACACTGATGCACACAGTCAACCGCCCATACAGCTGTTTCCACATGCACTTTTGAACCCATACATCTAGTGAATCAACTGCTCACACATCTATGCACAGAGTCATACACCTCCCAGCCACCCACACACACACTCAGTCTCCCATACAAATACTTGGGCAACCAATCAATAACCCATATAGTTACTCATATAGCTACTGAACAACACATGCAGCAGTTTTCAGAACAACAGACATAATGATGCACAAATTAAGACAGTTTAGTCACTAACCCATGCACTCAGTGAGACACATTTAATCACTCATTCATACAGTCAGTCATGCACCTACTAAATCCTTCATCCAGACACTTATACATCCACTCATTCTTAAATATGTAAGACATATTTTAACTTTACAGAAAAATACAGTCACTGGATGTTGTCATCAGTGATGTCATTTGAGATGTCATCAGTGATGTCATCAGTGATGTCATTTGAGATGTCATCAGTGATGTCATCAGTGATGTCACTGACCATGTCATGAATGATGTAATATGTGACATGATCAGCAGTGGATTGCGGGTGCGCGATATATAGTTAGTACAACTAACTATATATGGAATTTCAATGGTTTTGTGTGAGTAAAATAAGGTTTTTTAAATGCTAATTCCTAACTATATATGGTCTATAACCTATGGTTTTTTCAGTGAATTTTCAAGGTTTTGTAAATGCTAATTCCTAACTATATATGGTCTATAACCTATGTTTTTTTCAGTGAATTTCATTGGTTTTTTAAAAGCTAATATCTGTAGCTGTAAAATGTATTCTTCTTTAAATCCAAAAATATATTTTATATGTTTATTAATAATTTTTTTTTTTAATATTTTTTTTTCTTCGCTCCCGGTTCACGAACCGGGAAGCTTCCCGTTAGCTCAATTTGATGCCGCGACCCGGTCCGCGAACCGGTAAACGTTCCGTTTGCGCAACTTCCGCGTTAGAAATCAACATCGTGACGCGTCGCGGAAGCGCGACGTATCACGTTGTTGCGTAATGCGTCTTATGACGCGCCGCGTTAGCGCACCCCGAAGTGCTCCGGTACGCGAACTGAGACGCGAAGCGCAGCTCCCCGGAAGCGATCCGGGGCGCGTCGCGAAAGCGCGACGTATCGCGTTGCCGCGTAATGCGTCTTATGACGCGCCGGGTTAGCGCACCCGGAAGTGCTCCGGAGCGCGAACCGAGGTGCGAAGCGCAGCGACACGGAAGCGATCCGGGGCGCGTTCCGCAGCGCGTAACATAAGCGTAACAGGTCATGTGACTTGTTAATAAAACTTTTCATTGGTTCATTTCACTTTTGGTTTCATAATGATGTAAGGCTAGGTCAGGTGACCTAAAAATAACACTTTTCATTGGTTTAGAACTATTGTTTTTCCCAAATGATGAAAACCCCTCCTTCTTTCCTCACTCTGACTTTCATCTTTGTGAGAGGAAGACCTTTTTTGATATTTGAGCAATGGCTTCATTGGTAGCTTCAGCTGGTGGACCCCCACCACCACCTCCTCATGGGAAGAGAGGACCACCTCCCCAGTTCATCAGCAACACAGAGGAGGAAGAGGATGAACAAGAGGAAGAGGAGACAGAAGGACCACAGGTATTACAAGAGCAGCCCCGGGTTTCTCATCGGAAAACCAGTTTTATTTGGCAGTTTTTTTCAATCCCTGAAGGGCAGAAGAAAGTTAATGCTAGATATGTCACCTGCCTCATATGTAAAGAGAAGTTATCTAGAGGCACCTTAAAAAAGTATAGCTTCGGTAACTACACCATGCATCGTCACATGAGCAGGTGGCATCCATTAAACTACAGCCGGGCAGAGTTGCGTGACCTGCAGGACAACCCACCAACTCCTGTGGCCAGGTCATCATCACAGATATCTTTGACAGGAGCAGAGGCACGGGAAACCGTGCCAAACATTCAGGACAACTTTGTCCATATGAAGTTTACCTGTTTGTATTGCGGTGCATTACTGTCATGTGGCAATATGAGCATTACCTTAATCAACCGAGCTTATGAAAATCACAATTGCCCTAAACGCCCCAGACAGTAATTTTTTTTTTTGCTCCTGTTGAGCCCTTTCCAATGCCTGTTTTTTGTTGTTTCCCCTCCATCAAAAACAAAAAAAACATAAAACTGTTCAAAAAATACAAAAAAAACAAAAAATGTTCAGAAAAAATATATATATATAAAACAACAAAAACATAATAAAAAAAGTTCTTTTCAGAACTACCTCCCCTTTCAAAAAAAATTGCTAGAATGTTTAGCACTCTGGCAAGCTCTATTTCTTTTGGTTCGCTTCCCCGTTCACTTCCCGGTTCGCGAACCGGGAGCGAACCAAAAAAAATTTTAAAAAAAAAAAGAAGAGTAAGTATAAGGGAAGTAAACAGAGAGTAATGTTAAAAGAAAGACAGCTATAGGGAGTAAACCAGAGATACTGTTTAATAGATCTATTTACCGAAGAAAAGATGGAAGAGGGTATAATTGTGAAAAACAAAATAGATAAGGAAGTGAAAGAAAAAAAAGAGAGTAGAACAATAACAAAGAAGAGTTTCTTGGAGAATGTGAGTGAATGTTCAAAATAAGTAAGATTAAAACATGTGGAATAACAGAGAGAAAAAACAGAAAACAGAAAAGAAAAAATAACAGAAAAATATTAATTGAAACAGCAAAGAAATGTAAATAACATAGAGCCATATCATCAACATAGCCAATAAAAGTTTTGCAGCTTTTATCGGCAGAAATGTGTCGCTAAAGCCGCTTTTGCAGCAGAAAACTGCCACTAAAACCACTTTTGCAGCAGTTTTCTGCCAATAAAAACAGCAATAATTTTATTGGCTGTGTTCATAATATGCCCCTTAGTGTGCTTCAACTACACAGAGAAAGCATTATGAACAAGTAGTGAAAGAGTGATCAGTCAAAGACACTAAGAGTAATAGAGACGGAGTGAGTGAACAAGAGTGAGGAACTATGAGAAGAGAGGGACTGAGAAAAAGAGTGGAAGGAGTTGAGTAAGTAGGTAATAGAGAAAGGAATGAGGAAAGTAGCAAAGGCAGGAAACTGAGGGTTAAAGAAATGAAGCTGTGGAACTAATAGTAGGTGAATGTGATAGAAATGTAACGAAAAGAATACAAAACATTTACCTTATAATTGTGGTTAACTTACTCACTTTTTATTTTTATACTTTCAATCTGTGAAAGAGAGAACAAACATTTGAAAAATATTAAAACATGTATTTAAAAATTAGAAAAGACAAGGGAAAAGATTGAAGGACAAACAGTTTTTCAACAACTTTGACACTTACAGAAGCTTCTGCTTCTCCAGGCCCCCTACACAGTCCTAAAGATATACATTTTAAACTAACAGTATCTTGATGCAGATGAAGTGAGGCCTATCTTAAAACATGGTGCATCTTTTGCACTGCTGTTGTCTCACAAAAGTGTCGCAAGACACTAACATTTTAAATGATTGTTTCAGGATGCCAATAAGATGTGTCCTATCCAGAGGTTTGTTTGAGGTGAGGCCTACTCAGGGTTCCAAATGAAATTTCGAGTTGTTGAAGAGAACAGAGGACATAATACATGTGAAGGCCTACCAATGAAGTAAGTCATGTCCACTTCACTCTTGAACAAAGGCCAGACCTCTTCTGTGTCCGTGGACAGACCTAAACTTCATCTGCACAATGTCACTCATAAACTTAGGAAACACAGGTGATGTAATTGAAAAATGTGGAGTTTCTTTTCCTCATTTCACAATCACATCACCTGTGTTGCCTTTGGTTAGGTATCTCATAGTGCAGATGGAGTCTAGCATATCAAAGAGTACATAGAAGTTGAGCAGTATATACAACAATTTTGACATTTACAGAAGACTTAGCTTCTTATCTTGTTGGAGATGAAGTCAGGCCTGTCTTGCAACATGGTGCATCTTTTGCATCACTGCTGCATCGGTTTCATGTGGCATGGGTTTTTTACAGCATGACACATCTGCCTAGATGCATCAATTTGTAATTTTGTCGCCTCATAGCAAATCTTTTGCTTTTAAATGATTGTTTCAAGATGCCGATAAGGTGTAACCTATCCACAGATTTGTTTCAGGTAAGTCCTACTCAGAGTTGCAGATGAAATTTAGGTTTGTTTGTTTGTTGAAGAATACAGAGGAGATAATACATGCGCAGGCCTACCAACGAAGTGAGTCATGTCCACTGCACTCTTGAACAAATGTCAGACCTCCTCTGTCTCCAGGAACAGGCCTAAACCTCATCTACACAATGCGATGTGTAATGTTAGGAAACACAGGTAATATAATTGAAAAACGTGCAATTTTTTATGCTCATTCCACAATCATATCACCTGTGTTTCCTTTGCTTAGGTATCTCATTGTGGAAATGTAGTCTATCATATGAAAGACTACGTAGAATATGAGCACTGTATGCAACAACTTTGACACTTACAGAAGCCTCACCTTCTCCATGCCTCCTACACAGTTCTACATGTACATCATAAATGCAAACAGTACAGAATTAATTATACATGTTAAATGGTTTATTTTTGCAGTTCTCAGAATGTATCAAATTTCACTAAAAACAGTGACTTGAAGGTATTCATCATATAACAGCGGGGAAAAAAAAACACAATCAAAATGATTGTGTTTAAAAAACCCATACAACATAACAAATCAGAATTCAGAACTCCTTAAAGTTAACTTACTTTCCATGACGTCGAAGGATGTCCTATGAACAGCTTACACTCTGTTGTGCTGTTATTACTTTCAGCCCGCCACTTTCTGAAAGAAAACCTCCATCGTTTTGAAAAATATGTTACATACAATAAATGACTTCTCGCTCTCTACCACACGTTTCCACAAGGCCAAATCATGTCAGAGCCATTTATAACTCTTGGAATTCTTGTAAGCCAATCCCGTCATGTTGTATTTCCGCAACTTTCAGAATTAAATGTCCTTAAGACACATGAAAGTGTTTTTTGAAAGCCTTTGCAATTTTTTTGGGTCACTTTTAACATGGTTATGTGACTCAAACAGTCAAAATCTAAATTTACCATGCACAAGTGTGACCATATTTACAAGGAATGTGCCCCACGGAGAAAGGTCTTTTAATGTAATATGGGAAAAATGACATCAGAGACACTGAAATGCCTTATAAAGAAGCATACACCATTATATCCTTGTCATAAATTTACAAACCATTCCTTTTCCCCAAAAACGATTTTCAAATCATAATTTGAAAACACTGCACATGAGGAAATGACTTAAAATGTCCTTAAGACACATGAAAGTGTTTTTTGATTGCCTTTCCAGCATGGTTGGGTCACTTTTAACATGGCTATGTAACACAAACATTCAAAATCTAAATTTGCCATGCACATGTGGGAGCATATGTACAAGCAATTTGCGCCACAGAGAAAGGTCTTACATTAAAATGGGAAAAATAACATCAGAGACAGTCAATTGCCTTATAAAGAAGCATACACCATTATGTCCTTGTCATAAATTTAAAAACAATTCCTTTTCCCCAAAAACGATTTTCAAATCATAATTTCAAAACACTGCACATGGGAAAATGACTTAAAATGTCCTTAAGACACATAAAAGCGTTTTTTGATTGCCTTTGCAGCATGTTTGTATCACTTTTAACATGGCTATGTAACACAAACATTCAAAATCTAAATTTGCCATGCACAGGTGGGAGCATATTTACAAGCAATTTGCGCCACAGAGAAAGGTCTTACATTAAAATGGGAAAAATAACATCAGAGACAGTCAATTGCCTTATAAAGAAGCATACACCATTATGTCCTTGTCAGAAATATTATAACCATTCATTTTCCTCAAAAACGATTTTCAAGTCATAATTTGAAAAGACTCCACAGCTCCTATGCAGAAAAACACCCTGTCAGTACTAATACTTCACATTTTCTCCAATTACATTTTCTCAAAGAAACAAAATCTATTTGTAAAACACTTGAGACAAAGCAACATTTGAAAAACACAACTTTCTTCATAATTTTCTCCTTAAAGCACACTATTCTCTATCTAAATTAAAGAAATATTTTCTCACCTTAGCAAATACTTTGAGTTTCAAAACAGTCTCAGAAACACACCAATTTGTCTTCAGCAGAGCAAAAGGTATGCACTCCAGAGTCTGCAGCTATCAAAAGCACAGAAATGCTGTAATTCTTCACACATATCTCTCATGTCACCCAATCAAAACTCTTCCCTCACTTTTTTTTCAAATGAAAACCCTTCCCCCCTCTGCCATTTCATGCCTTTTCTGCATGGCAACCACCTCTTGGAAGACTTCTGGTGTTTGCAAGTTCACACAACAATGTTGCAATTGAACTCTGAACTCTCAGTGCACCTCATATCCAATGCATTCTTTCATTTAATGATTTTTTCTTGACCACTCAAAATACATCTTTCAAACAACTCATCTATGCACCCTAACTTTCTGTTTTCAGCAATCAAAATCCACCAATCACTGTTACTGCTTCATTAACACAGAAACTCCACAGTTTTTTTCATTTTAAACTCTTATTTTTTCAACTGCCATTTCATTGCCACACTTCATCTGACTGCAGGAGAACCTTCTCTCACCATGTTTTCTGTCTGGATTGTTGGACATAGTTACATCTATTGGGCTCAGAGGTATGCTGAGAACAGGAATTTACCTAACCTCAATTTACAAGATGTGGAAATTAAGTGGTTTGGCCACAGAGGATTAAAATGTCACCAATTGATACCATTGGTGAAAACCTTTATGCATTTGCCAAAACCTGACCTGTTAATTGTGCACTGTGGAGGTAATGATTTGGGCACTTTGACTGGGGTAGGTCTGGAAATGCTTTTAAAGGACAACTTTGAGCAATTGATGGCACTTTTTCCTCAAACTGCCTTGGTATATTCAAATATATGCCAAAGACAGAAATGGAGGTGGTCAAACCAATTTTGTCCACAAATTGAGAAGTCGAGGAAGCATGTAAACAAATCTGTTTCAGCTTACATGAGAGACCATGGAATGGGCTCCCTGTACAACAATAACTTGCGTTACTACATGCAAGATATCTACAGAGGAGATGGAGTTCACTTCTCAGATGAGGGCAACAGAATTTTCATTCTGAATTTAAGACTGTGCATTGGTACCTACTTATAAGTACCTAAATGTACCATAAACCCAAAAGCTCTTCTCAGAGCTACCCTACATCTGATCACTCACAATTATTATTTTACTCTAACATTTTTCACTAATTTTCAACAAAGTACGCTCCCTGGGGCGCTTCCCGGTACGCTTCCCGGGAGCTAACCTCGCGAATTTTTTTTAAAAAATGTATTTTTTTCGCACATATAAGCCTCCTCAGCCACCCTCAGAAAACCTAGGGGGTCAAAATAAGTCTACCGTGCCCCCTTCTACCCATTCTGAACATTATTTGCCCTCCATCTTGTATCTTAATTTGACCGAAACACAAAATGGTGGACTCCCGTAACGCTTAAGGTTCGCGAACCGGGGCGCTCACCAGTTCGCGTACCGGGTCGCTCCCTGGGAAGCGCACCATCAAAAAAGGTGGGAAAGTAGTTTACAGAAAAGTGACTGGAGACAATTTCACCAAATATAGATTAGCTCATACTACATACCAATCCCTACCATTTTCACAAATTTGATTGGAATTCCATTTAGCCATTTAGCCTGTAGACCTCTCTAAATACCCTGAGGTAAATTACTTCTCAAAACACATCTGAAGTGTTGGAATTGACAACCAATTAAAATGTTACTTTCATTTTCTACTTTTTTTACCTGACATTTGATTGGTTATGTACCTGAATATATATAAAGAAAGAGAGAGAAACACAGCCATTTTGACTACTACTTCCTGAACTACATTGCAAGATCATTTTCACTCACAACTTAAACTTGTTTTTAGAAGGTGAGATATTATTTTATAAATTTGAAAACATTTTCAGATAGTTATATACTATCCCTCTGTAAGAGTTAGACATTGAGAAAGGCTTCTTTATTATAATTATGGATTGATTTAGGTTTCTGTGGTATAATTATGAATTTACTTAGGCTTCTTCACAGGCACTTTTTAATAGTACTACTTCACGCCTGAAACCATACAGTGCCCATAGATTACTTCTCTGTTATAAACTCACAAGTACCTGTCTGAACTTAAACCCAACAGTGCCCTATCTCTACTGATATATTTATTTTTTATGCAAATTACAGCAATAAAATGGAAGGTGAGCAGAATGTTTCCTTCGAAATTGTTCTGGACAGCAACAATGAACAAGTTATGGAACCCATTGATGACTTAGAATTCATGGATGAGTCACGGGACTATGAATTACTTCAATGTGTAGAATCTGTCGATCATTTACTCCATTATGATGACGGTCAAATGTGGGAACTTATGTTCACTCAACAAGAGGACATATCGGACAGTCAAATGCTAGACGTTCTATTAAATTTTGAAAAACAATCCGAAAAATAAAATTGTATGTAATATTAAAAAATTGTTTGAGTCTTTAATCATTTTTATATGTAATTCATAAACTAGTTAAATGTTAGAAATGTTATTAAATTTTGAAACACAATCACAATAATAAATAATTGCTTAAAAAATAAAAAAATTAAAAAATAATCAACAAAACCAACAATCAATTAACATACAGTATTTGAAAAGTCTATCATTCATTTTTCATTATAGTACGCTGCCCAGAACGCTTCCCGGTTCGCGAACCGGGCGCTACCCACGCAAAAAAACAAAAAAAAAATTTTTTTTTTTTTTGCCCCGCGGGGCCCTTTTAAAGCCTCCACATTAAACCTAGGGGGTCAGGGAGGATATACTATGCCCCCTTATGGTCATTTCCCCCTTTGTTTTGGCCTCCTCTTGTCTCTCGATCCTACCGAGAGACAAGATGGCGGCCGCTCCGGACTGTTTAGAATGTTGACAGGCACCGGAGAGCCAATCAGCTTCGCTACGCGAAGTTTCGGTACGCGTAAAGTCCGCGAACCGGAGCGCTGCCCGGAGCGCGCTTACAGATATATATCTTTTTTTAAACGTTAATTTCTCAAAATCCACTGAAGCACATATATTGAGACCTAGCAAAGGCACATCGGGCTACCAGTCCCTACAATTTTGCCAAGTTTCGTGCAAATCCATTCAGCCGTTCGGGCTAAAAGTGAGGCCAACCGCCCTATGGAAAACTCAATGTTAAAAACACGTTTTGGGACCCCCCTTTTTTCTCGGCCCCCCCTTGACGAACCCCCCCCCAAATTTCCAGGGGCTGCTCAGAAACAAAATGTTCCATTTTCCTGAAAATTTCAGCCAATTCTGTCCTCAAACGCCAAAGTTATTCGACATAGAATTGTCAAAAATCCCATAGGGAAAAAATCCTAACTATATATACCTACTGGCGACCGCCAGTAGGTAATGCATGAGTATGTTTGCATTTATATTTGCATACAATTAGATATGCATATGTATATATATTTATATTTATGTGTATATATATATATATGCATGTATATATACATATAGATATATACATATGTATATATAGATATATATGTGTGTATATATATATATACATATATTTATATGTTTGCACACATGTATACATATATAGGCAGATTTATATATATGCATTCATATATATATGTATATGTAAGCATATGCACATATATATATATATATATATATATATATATACATATATATATATCCTTCAATATATACATACATGTACTTATGCATATGTATATATAAATATATACTGCAATACATACATGCATGTATAAGTGCATAGATATGTATATACATATATATATATATATATATATATATATATATATATATATATAAATAAAATGATGTATGCATTCCAAAAAATAATCTTAACATGATATATATATACATATCTATTTGTATACATATATATATATATATATATATATATATATATATATATATATATAAATATGTATATATATATGCATATAATTTGCATTTTTATGCAGATATATGTATATACATATGTATATATAACTTTCTTCTGGTTGCTCCTTCTGGATATAGAGAGCCCATGGTAAATGGCACACTTTTAGCAGAGCAAACTGGCAAAAACAATTTCCACATACGTCTCTAATAATGTGTGCTCTCAGGAAAAACAGGTCTGAACTTTAATAACTGAGAACATAACATGCACAGATATTCTAGTCAAAAAGACCAAAAACAATGAGCACAAGAAGGACGAACTAAATCAATCATAACAGACAGCCCCAAGACTTATACTAACATTCAGCAAGGAGGCACACAAAATTCGACAGATCATTCAAAAATACTGGCCATTACTCTTACAAGATAAAGATATTGCAAAAAACAATTGGCAAACCACCATCTATCACCTTCAGGAAAGCTCCATCACTCGAGGATGCAATCATCAAAAGCCATTTTCAAGTAAAACCTAAAAATACAAATCGGTTTGAAAAACAACAGATCAGCTTCAAAAGATGTAATAGCTGTAAAGCTTGCAAAATAGGAACAAACAAGAATGAAATAAGAGATCCAGAAGGTCGAGTCATCAAAATTCAATAAAGAATTACTTGCACAAGTCAATTAATAGTGTACGCCATCCAATGCAATTGTGGCCTAATGTACATAGGCAGCACTGTGTGCATGCTAAAGAAACGGATATTGGAGCACATCCGTGCGGTCAAAAACAAAGATCTAACATACGCAGCAGCCACGCATCTACAATCATGCCAAAATGGGGACTGGCAAAATATGAGTTTCATTGGCATTGATACTGTGGAAATAAGTGAAAGACTGGGTGTCAGAAAAAAGAAATTAAGACAGCTTGAATCCAAATACTTCATCAGGCTTCGTACCAAGATCCCGAAAGGAATGAACTTTGATGAGGAATACTATGTGCATTTATAATAACACAACAAACCCCAAAAAATATTGGTGGAACTGAGCGATCCAACTATCAGAACATGGGGTACTAAACCCAACATGGGGTAAACTGATAACCTTGTACACAAAGGTGTATCTAGTGACAATTAAAATAAATTGCTACTATAGTCACAATTCTCTGTTATATACACAAACTGAGATTGTTACCAAACAAATGTAAGTAGGGTATGCCCTATAAATCAATGATTGCGTAAATGTAGTCTATCAAAAAGGGATCTAGCATTGTTTTTAGTTAATCTACAAATCCCAGAAGTCTATGAGATAGGTATTCACAGGAAATAATATAAATGCAGAGATGAGAGTAGTGCCCCCTACCGTGAGAAAGGCCAAGCTGTCCGAAACGCGTCAGTGTGACAGACTGCCTCTGTATCAGTAATGAGGATCACATTGCAAGATTCCAGAGTGCGGGTCCTTTATGTTGAAAATTTGAATTGGCCATTGGTTTGGCCCAACGCCTGCACCCGCTGCTGCGCACTCCAACCTGAACCGCATTGAGACAAATTGAATAGATGTTGGAAGCAACCGATTGAGAGGACACGGAATAATTACAAGACTCATGGGGTCGAACGCTGGAGGACTGAGCAGAGAGCCCCGGCTGTACAGGAGTCTCCTCAATCGTGAGCAACTGCCCTCGGGCAAATAATATGTGCACTGTACTCTCTCTCGAAGCGACTTGTTAGCGGTAGAAAACTGAGACCGGAAATGCTGAAAACCAAACAGCGAAACGCCCCTCTCTAACCATTTAAAGAGGAAATCTTGCTTAAATCAAATGAACTTTTCCAGAGCACAACGCAAGGAAAATAACATCAACACGCTGTGTCAAAAAACCTTACTGTAGAATCGCCAATGTTGTTCTGAGTACAAGGCAACTTCACAAATGAGGAAACATCATCATCAGCTTAGAGCACGAGCTATAACACAGGGTCGCGCTGACGGAGCCCCAGGGCTGAATGGCCTACCACAGGCGTTGTTTAAGCAAGATACAGAATTCTGGGCCTATCAACTGGCACCCCTTTTTTCCCACTGCTGGTTTAATTCCGAACTACCCGAATCATGGCGTGGCGCCATCATACATCCAGTCAAGGAAGTCTTTATTCGATATTTCATCATAAAAGACATGCTACACAACATACATAACCAATAATGTATCAAAATTACAGATAAAAAAGTTTCAGATAAAAAGATGTGAGCAATGTGTTAAGACAATAAATTAATATACAGTTAAGAACAAGCTAAGAGTAGTATTAAATCACAGGCATCAAGACTTCATTACATAATAAAAAAAACTGTTATAAAAACAGTTCAGAAAAAGACCATATCATTCATTGGCACAACGAACTACTGTTCCAGCTAGCGGATTACACAGCAGTCGAAAGAGACTTGATCAACCTTGCCCGTAGGATCCATGCCCATCCCAGGAATTTTGCAACCCCAATAACAACCAGTGTCGATGTATCTGTTTTTAAAATTCTACTGGCTGTTTTCGCTGAGCGTGTGCCCAGTGTTCTACATACTGGGCATAATACAAAGGTCAAACAAAAAGAAAATGATCTACTGTTTCACCCAACTCTAGACACAGTGGGCAATGACCAGACCCATCGTAGCCCCAGGACCTGGTTAGGCCCCTAAGCGGGAGTGACCCTACTCTAAATTGATGGAATAACTTACGGTCCATAGGCCTAGTGATGACATCCCAATAATTTTCCAGGTGGATGGCATCCTTCACTAACACAAAGGACGCCGTAAGAGAACCATCTGTCATTATGGAATGCCTTTTACAAACAATCCTCTCCCAATACATGCCTCTCAACACTTTTTTTGTGGGAAAAGTAGCTGTGTCCGGGTTAGACCACAATTCCCCCAACCCCATATCATATAGGGTAATTCTTAGGTCTCTCAACCAGCCTATCTTATGGGAGCCCTGGAGATCCTTAACTTCCAGACACGCTTTCGCATAAAGCGAGAGTTCTGGCGTAATCCACAGGCGCCGCCAGAACGCTATGGGTCTGTATCTTGCTATATCCTCCACTGGTTGACACCCTAAATCGTAAAGAAGGGGTATACGTGGTGTGGATTGCGGTAGTCCTACTGCTGCCCTGAGAAATTTATTTTGGGCCACTTTTAAGGGGTCTAAATTACTGAAGCCCCATAGCTCTGCACCATACAAGACTGAAGGTAAATTTTTAGAGCCATAGATCTTCATAAGAGGAGACATAGGCCTTGTGTAGGAGCTTTTGTGTTCTTTAAGTAGAGCTCCACCAATTTGAGTGTGTTTTAGGGCTAAAAGATCAATCTGCGGGGTCCAACTAAGGTTCTCACTAAAGGTTACGCCGAGGTATGTAAATAGATAGGTCTGTTCAAGGGTGGATCCACCCATTGTTACCCTGGCTGTGACGGAGTTCTTCCCACGTAAAACCATAAACTTGGTTTTGGATACATTTACCTCCAACTCATGCTCGCGGCAAAACAATTCAAACCTAGACAGGGCCGACTGTAGACCCTGTCTCGTTTTCGATATTAACAGCGTATCGTCCGCGAACATGAGGAATGGTATTTTTATCCCTGCCAGGGTTGGGGCATCTGTAGGGTAGTTAGAGAAGTAATTTGTGACCCCATTAATAAATAACGAAAAAAGGGTAGGGGCCAGTACACACCCTTGTCTTACACCTTTTGCTACTGCAAATCTATCAGTCACCTCTCCATCATACATCCAATTTTCAAGGGAGGTAAGATCAGATCCAAAAAACTACAGGATGATCACCCTATTGGATGTAGAATCGAAATACTACGCCAAACTGCTCCTTCACGACCTGGCATCCTGGGCAACAAAAAAACACCGAATACCTTTTAACCAGACAGGATTCGTGCAAAAATCAGGCACAATAACCAACTTACTCGCAATATCGACCCTGATGGACAAAACGGCTGCCTCCGAAATGTTCATGCACGCCTGTTTTGTGGACTTTAAGGCCGCCTTCGATCGTGTGCCTCGAAGCCTATTATGGCTCAAACTACGGAAATGGGGGATCCCACCAATACTGCTACGAGCCATAATCGCGCTCCACACCAATACCTGGATCCGCATAAAACTTGGGGACGGATCACATACATCAAGGAAAGTATTAACATCATGCGGAGTGAAACAAGGCTGCGTGTTAGCGCCTCTTCTTTTCAACCTCTTTATTTCTGATCTGTCAGAGTCACTCTATGAAGTTAACTCTCATCCACCAAAACTCGCTGGGGTAAGAGTAAGTAATCTATTGTATGCAGACGATCTGGTTCTGCTGAGCCACACCAGGGTTGGCTTACAAAGACTCCTTGATCAATTGTCCCTTTACACCATCAGAAACAAATTAGAACTGAATCTAACGAAGACAAGGGCAATCACTTTTGGGTCAAGGAAATACAGAGGCGGCGGTTGGTTATACAATGGTAAGAAGGTAGAAAAAGCAACCACTTACAAGTACCTGGGGGTCCACATGGACGGAAGGGGCTCCTTCTCTAAACATAGAGATGAGGTAGAAGCCAAAGCTCTGTCAATCCAGGTTACACTCAAGACACTCGCCAGACTACTGTCTGGGCCATCCCTGACCCCGCTCATAACCGTCATGAAGGCAAAAATCACTGGCTTTCTCACCTACGGCCAGGAGATCATGCAAGGGAAGGACAACAGTCTCTTGTGAACAAAATAACAACAAGAACATTCAAACAAGTGTTGAATCTGCCTAAATCCTCATCCCCTGCTCAAATACGCCTTGAGTTCGGCCTTCAATACCACCATGCGGTAGGGGCTGGAGCATTCATTAGGCTGTGTAATAAGCTGCGTAGTTCAAGAAAAGGAAGACTGGAGACCCTCCTGTGGCAGGAAATCTCCGTCGGACAGCTTGGTGGAACATACTTGCGCCATTTCCATGATTCATTAAAACTTCTGGATTCCGAGGAAATCTGGAATCTGAATCCATCACAGCAGGCACTCAAAACTTATATCAAGAGGAATGTTCGTCTCTGGTCCTTTCACTCGGACAGAGCTCAACTTGCTAAACGTAAGCACGCTTGGACAATCATTCCATGGTTCAAGCCAGGGGTCATGGCCCCATACCTGTCATGTACCTACACCGTGTTATGGAAAAAAAGATTCATGGCCCTCAGAATGGGAAAATGGCCACTCTTGTACCATCTGCCGAGTTGGAAACGTACAAACACGGAGGTAGTGTGCAGGGGGTGTGGTAGTGACAAGGAATCAATCGAGCACGTGGCATGTCACTGTCCAGCACTTCTCGACGCCCGGAAGACCATGTTAAAAAGCGAATGGAACAAACTGGATATACGGACATGCAGACAAGCCATACTCGCATCAATGAATCCAGACAACCCAATGCTTAACATTTGGTTTACCAAGTTCATAACAAGAGCAGCAATAAGATTCACAACCGAGAACGCCAACAAGTAAACAATGGCCAACATTAAATGGGACGTTCCACCCCTTCGTAACGTGAAATAGCAGCCGATCGAGGCTGTATCCTTTACATAGACAACTTACGGACACCACATGTTTCAGGGCCATTAAGTCATCATATGTAGCGTTCCTACTGTTTTAATAGATTTGTGTTTTTAGCAGTACCTCTTACGCATCTTCATAACCCTGGTTTTCGCCCTGTGTTCATTTCTAGTAGACGCTAACTCATACGGGACAACAACGGTTCCCAAGTGTCCTTTTTAATATGATTAATAAGTTGTTTAACCATGTGAATTAATTTTATTTAGTAGTTTTTTTTGTTTCTTCTTTTCTCTTTTAAACAATCTCAGATGAATGCTACTTTTAATATTCTGTAATCCCATAAACGGACGATTGTAATGATTTTAATTAATCAAACAATAAAGTTTTACTAATGTCATCATCAGCTTCACTAAAACATAAAGTTACATGTAACTTCCTTCATCGTGGGAAAAGAGGTTACTGTTTTAAACCACATTTTGAAAACAATCAAATATCGCCATTGCTAAAGACTCAAAAAGCGTAATTTCTTTATCTAAACCGCCGCGAAAAACACAGCAAAACGACGACCAAAAGAACTTTAAAAAACACGCAAACAATCAATCAACGTTGAAAACCAAACAGCGAATCGCCGCTCTCTAACTGTTTGAAGGGGTAATTCTGCTGAAACCCAATGAACTCTGGCTTCATCTAAACATATCAACATAAAACTGCTCTCAATTTCCCGCATCGTGGTAAGAGATACTGCTTAAAATCACAACACGCAAACAGTCAATTAAATACCGGCATCACTGCAAATTCAACAAGCGTCGAGCTGTTATCCAGACCGCCACGGAAAAATCCGGCTAAATAATTACCAAAAGAACTTTGCTAAAGTATTACGCAAGTAAATCAAACACGTAAACAACCAAATATCGGTATCAGCATTGCTAAAAAGACTAAAAGTATTGCGCCACTCTCCAAACCATCAAAAGGAGATTATTGCCTAAACCACGTTCAAAGGAATACTGTTAAATTGAGTCGCAAGAAAACTATTTAATTGAATCTTGTAAAAATCACGAGTAAACAGAGCCTTGCTAAAGTGACCCATAAACAACATAACATCAAGCTGGATAAGAACCATGTCAAACGTGATACATAATATTTAAACATCACGCTGTGAATGAATCTTATCACAGAATTGTGAGCGCCTTCTGTTCAGCAGGCAGGATGGAAGCACGGAAAGCCAAACGCGATCAGAAAATAGCTACAAAGTTTCAGTCTGGCAGTCAAACAGTGGCACTAGGCACAACCCAAACCACGGCCCCAAATGAATCAAACCCGATTTTAAAACAGTTAATCTTTCAAGTAGAAAAACAATACAGGAAAGAAATAAGCAAAAGCTAGGAAATTCTGGCACTCCAAAAATATCTTGAAGTGGCTAGAGTCCCACGTGGGCTCAGAATTTTTACCATGCCCACACATCCTGACACACGTACTGACATGCTAGAAGAGTGGGGAGCCAAGAACATGGAATGTAGCAAAAAACATGATGAGGATTCACTTTAAATATGCAGAAATTGACCTACTGGATAGACATTCAGACAAACAGGAAACAGTCAAACTCCGCAAAGAAATGGAAGACCGACTAGAAAAATATGAGGCGAAATCCAACAACTCAAACAAAGAAAGTACACCAGGGATTCTAACATTTGTGAAGCGTTTTGACGCACTAATAACAAACTATGCCAACAAAACATCAAAGCCAGGCTGTGATACAGGGAGTGAATCAGACATAAGTGAAAGTGAAAGCGGGGCGGCGGCACGTAAAACCACACCAAATACCATTTCTTTTTTAGAGAAAATGCACCTCGTCAACTTGGACCAGAACCTGTCACGGAATCAAAGCCAGGGCCAAGGCAGAAGCAGAGGCAGTGGGTTTGGAAAAGGCAATTTAAAGTCTGCAGAAGCCCAAGGAAAACCCGAAGATGTAAGCACAAGAAGACAATATCGACTGAGGAACTGAATGAAGAGAAACTAACAGAGGACAAGCTCATTATCAACCTATCAGATTATATCCTAACACCAATGGAGCATAAGGTATTACATAAGGGCCTCTCATTCAGCCCATAAAGGCATTTTAACTATACTGACACGAAAAGTGATGTATACAAATATGTACGCAAGTTAAAGCATACCAAAGTACATGCTACCAAGATACCCCGGAATAATGAAAATGCGACGGCTCAAGAGAAGGGCACTGAACAAAATGAAAATACACATGATGAGCTAACAATAGCGGAAACAAAACACAAGAAAATGAAACTACAGCGCTTGAAATACTTCAAGAATTGGAAATGGATACAAAGAAACACACAGTGGTTTAAAGAACTAATCCCGTTATTGTCCTCAACTATCACCAGGGAACAAAATTGACACATTTTCTGAAGCAGTAATGAATGAGATTGACAAAATGGACAGAATCATAAATAACAGACAGAGAGAAAATATGACAATAAATGAAATGAATGCAATCAAGAACTTGGCCAACAACTCAAAAATAAGGGTGGCAACATTGTAAGCTAGAATACAAATGATTACAAGAAATAAGCATACCCCCAGCTTCAAGACCCAGAAAAATACCAGAAACTCTTACATAATCCCATCAACAAAATGATCAATAACATAAAACATGATCTCGACAAATGGCATAAGCACAAACTAATCAATGATGAGGAACAATCATTCCTATTAAAAGAGAATCCCACTATTCCAACTGTTTATTTTTTTTTACCAAAGATTCATTCCTCTAGGCAGACGAATAATGTCATCATGTGATTCACTATACGAAAACATCTCATCCTATGTAGATCATTATCTGGCTCCAATTGTGCAAAATTTAAATTCATACATTCGGGATAAAGGAGACTTTTTACGTATACTATCTGATACAGCATGGAACTCATCATACATAATGCCAACAATTGACGTGGTATCTCTCTACACTTCAATTGACCATACAATAGGACTACAGGCTTGTGCATATTTTCTTAAACAACGCAATATCAGTGAGTTGAAACACTCGGCAATGCTGTTATCCATGATTGAAACCTGCTTATCAAATAAAACTTTCTTTTTTGATCAAGAACTCTATCACCAGCTATGTGGTTGTGTCATGGGCATTTACTTCTCCCCAAACTGTGCGATCATCACTATGGGTTGGTGGGAGAAGGAAATAGCCTGGGGCCCGAGAATCATAAGGCCCTGGACAAGATTATACTATGAACACGCTACATAGATGACCTTTTCCCATTTGGAACGGGAAAAAGGAGGAATTCATGGAATACTTTAATTGTCTTAACAATAAAGACATTGATTTATCATTCACGTGCTTGGTTAACAAGCATAAAACAGACTTTCTGGACATCACAGTTTACATTGAGGATGCACAGACACACACTACTCTCCACAGGAAAAAAACAGCAACCAACGGTAGACAGTAAGAGTGTGGATGGATGGCTGTGGTGTGTACCTGGATAGGGGTTCCACCACCCCCCAGGGAGATACTGGACTACTTGTTCACTACCTTTTTAAATCAACTCACCAGTGACTAGTTTATGATGGTGGTTCTTACCACCATGTCTGACACCCTTTGTACTTCTCATTTTCAGAAAGTCACAAGTAGGTCCTTCCTCCTCCGCCCTCCCATGGAGCAAGTAGGTTAGGATTTAGGATACGAGTTGGTACTTTACCATTTGTTCTGTTTTGATTGTATGAGTACACGTTTACATGTCACGTGTCTCATAAAGACCATACCACACTCGCTTTATGGATGACACCATATGGAAGATGCATGATGCATTTTGTGTGCATACTTACACGCTTTGGTTTGTTTGCCCTTCTCCTCTTTTGTTTTTCTTTTCTCTAGAGAGTTACTTGCATTGGTTCTACACCAAGAAGGGAGCTTTAAATCCCATAGCCCCTTCTGTCATGCTAGAGGAAGGTTCCTCCTCTCTCACACCAGGTGGGGGAAGGTGAATTCGAAGGTAATTAACCACCCTACCCCCCTTTTTGGTCCTGAAGAATGCCGAGTACCCCTTGGGGACACTATGGCAGAAACATGTCGACCACATACGACACAGTGAAGGGAGAATAATATCCCACATCACCGTCCACTTCTTTTAATCACCATACCTTTGAGCCGTGAATAAAAGTTTTGTCTATGGACGAATGTAATGGTTTTTAAATCAATTATCAATTTTCCACAGCCATCACTTAGATTTAGAAGTGCATCCCTATCTCCAGGTGTATGCCCGCCCTCTATCAAACCAGGTTTTTTTAGGGCAAGGACAGCCGATGATGAAGCATGAGATGCCCCTATTGGCACTGCCTCTCTGCTTAACTCTGTGGGGAATTGTAAAGAGCACACTCTAGGAGCAGCCCATTTTGTGTATACATGAAGACACCAGCACCCACTTGGGATTATATTGGGACTACAAGTACTTTGGCACAAGACAGTATGGACTAAAATAACCATGAGTCACGTTTTGCCTACGCCCACTGGGGTGGATCGTGTTACTTCATTAAATCAGGTGTTCCGACTAAAAGCTTACAGTCTCCATGTTTGCCAGTGATCAAGAGCAATGTTTATGCTCGAAACGCGTTTGGCACTTTGGGACGCGTGTGAAGCGCTGTGACTGCAACCGCTGGTGGTGTTTGTATGAAAACCTCTCCGGGAGTGGCATCTCCTTTCGTGGCAACCTTCTTTTGTGAAAATTTAGTGGCCTGTCCAGCCACGGAGATGCCCCGCCGTAGTGTAGCGGTTCTGCAGTGCATGGAGATGCGAGCATCATAAAGATCAGAGGGGGCCATTGCTGCCGGTAAATATTGGTAACAGCACAGTCGCTTTCACAACACGACCACCCACTGGGGCAAGATTTTGAACATTTACCCATTCAATGGTAGTATTATGTCATGGAGACACCAGCACCCACTTGGGATTATATTGGGACTACAAGTACTTTGGCACAAGACAGTATGGACTAAAATAACCATGAGTCACGATTTGCCTACGCCCACTGGGGCGGGTTGTGTTATTTCATTAAATCAAGTGTTCCGACTAAAAGTTTACAGTCTCCATGTTTGCCAGTGATCAAGCGCAATGTTTATGCTCGAAACGCGTTTGGCACTTTGGGACGCGTGTGAAGAGCTGTAACTGCAACCACCGGTGGTGTTTGTGTGAATACCTCTCCGGGAGTGGGATTTCTTTTGGTGGCAACCTTCATTTGTGAACATATGTATATATAACTTTCTTCTTGTTGCTGCTTCTGGATATGTAGAGCCCGTGGTAAGTGGCGCACTTTTAGCAGAGCAAACTGGCAAAAACAATTTCCACATAAATCTCTAATAATGTGTGCTCTCAGGAAAAACAGGTCTGAACTTTAATATGTAGCAAGTTGTTTATTTTACACAACACGTTTCAACTGCTTTTGCAGTCTTGATCACGCGGTCAAGACTGCAGAAGCAGTTGACAACGCGTTGTGTGAAATAAACAACTTGCTGCATATTAAAGTTCAGACCTGGTTTTCCTGAGAGCGCACATCATTAGAGGCTTGTGTGGGAATAAATATGCATAATATTTTGTTAATAAAAGTAGATTTTGCAATAATCACATATATACGCATATATATCTGCATACATATGTATGCATGCATATATGTACATACATATATATATATCTATGCTTTTTAAAAAACAATTCTCTAATAAGATGCATACATATATGTACATGCATACATATAGATATGGATATATATATATATATATATATATATATATATATATATATATATATATATGCATATAGATATGCAAATAGATATGCATATTTACTGGCATATATGTATACACATATAAATATGTTCAAGAGCAATGCGCCACACGCTTCTGGGAGGGCTCACCACGACATACCAGAACCATCCGGTCTCTTTCTTGTCCCGAACAGCCTCACATCCTTCCACCTCAATTTTTAGACAAGGTCCGACGCGTTTCGGGACATACAAGCCCCCTCTTCATGGACAAAAACACAGAGGCACTGTGACTCATCTGGGCGATTCAAATGCCGTTTATTTGGGAGGGGCTCCGCATCGCCAGTCTTACAGAAATGCTGATTCTGGCGGAGACTGTGGCGAGGACACTGCTTTTTGCCTGCCAGCGCGACATACCAAGTTGATGTTTGCAACCTCGCAGCTTATCCCCAACATCCTACTCAAGGAATTATTTGAGACTTAACCAGCACAAGTAGGCACACCTACTAAAGGATTATTGAATGACCCATCTACGAACTACAATGACCAGCATCCCTGGCAGTAGAGTGTTTTGAGCCACGCCCACTTAGGGCGGCCCTGATTCAAATAAACGGCATTTGAATCGCCCAGATGAGTCACAGTGCCTCTGTGTTTTTGTCCATGAAGAGGGGGCGTGTATGCCCCGAAACGCGTCGGACCTTGTCTAAAAATTGAGGTGGAAGGATGTGAGGCTGTTCGGGACAAGAAAGAGACCGGATGGTTCTGGTATGTCGTGGTGAGCCCTCCCAGAAGCGCGTGGCGCATTGCTCTTGAACACATATAAATATATATATGCACCTATATGTGTATAGACATTACCTACTGGCGGTCGCTATAGTTATAGTTAGTACCTATTTTGCATAGGAAATCCGCAACATTCTATTTGGAATAACTTTGGCGCCGGTTGACGAATCTTTGCGAAATTTGTAAAACTTATGGCCCGCTCCTATCCTGAAAGTCTCGGGGTGATTCGTCAAGCAGGGGCCGAGAAAAATGGGGGGGTCCCAAAATGTGTTTTCCCCATGCAATTTTCCATAGGGACCTTTAATCGCAGCTACAGCCCGAACTGCTGAACGGAATTACACCAAATTTTGCAGAGAGATAGACCTTGGTCAGAGTCGTGCCTTTTGATTAAATGGTGTATATCCGTTCAGTAGTTGTTGAGAAAATCAAAAGTAAAATCACATATATATCTATGGCTGAGGTGAATCTGCACATCCTGAGCGCACCCTGAGCGCACCCTTACAATCACAAGATGCATGCTAATTGGCTGTCAACTGTCTGTCAACACCCCAAACCAGGAAGTGTTGGCAGCCATTTTGTGGCTCGGTAGAAGCGAGACTGTTGAAATCAGTAGAACAAGTGTGCAAAACGTATAAAGGGGGCAGGGTAGAAATACCCTGACCCTCTAGACCTGCTTAGGGGGTCCCACAAGGGACAAAACACAAAAACACAAAAACAGCAAAATACGCGCAGGGTGCGCAGATCCTGCGTAAAAAAAAATACAACGAAGCGTGGGGTCCCGCGCTTCTTTACTGATTAGCCCCGGGGGGGGGGGGCAAATCCCGGGGGCAAAAATATTAAATGTTAGGGGGGCCCAGAGGGGCCCTTAAGCCCGGGGACTGCCACCTCCAGGGGCTACAAAATAAATGTTGGGGGTGCTCAACCGCCACCCCCCAGCAAAATACATGGTTGAGGGGGACTCAAAGCCCCCCAGCCCCGGGAACCGCTACCCCCCAGGGCTTTGTAAAAAATGGTTGGGGGGGCCCCAAGCCCCGGGGACCACCACCCCCAGGACTTTGTATATTGTGGGACCCATCGAGGGCCCTGGGGACCGCCACCCCCCAGGGCCGGCTTCTGCAGGGTCCCGGGGTGCCCACTCCCGGGACAGTGTTTTTTGCTATGGCAGGGTGGGAGCCGAGGCTCCCGACCTGTCATAGCAAACTTGGTTTGGATTTTGAAAGAGAGAGCAGGGAAGCCTGCTCTCTCTTTCAAAATGCAAACCATATTGCTTTTCCACACGGGGAGTTGCATGTCAGCAGCTCCCCTTGTGAAAAAGCAATACCGGCTCCCGAAGGACGCGGGGAACAGGCTGGGACCATGGGGGCATTGGGGCTCCCCCCACGGTCCCCAATGTTGCATATAGGCCCCCGGGGATGGGGTTCCCGGGAAAAATAGAAATTACTGATAGGTGCTATTCTGTTTTTATGGTAAAATTAGGAGTCGCGCACCCAGCGCGGCACTCAACGTGGCCCCCTGGTGTGCACGTGTTGGGTGCACGATTCCGAACATGTAGGGTGCGCAACTCCAGCGCGTTCGGTGCACGATCTTGTCGAGTTGGGTGAACGACACCTAACACGTCGGGTGCGTGACTCCAAGCAAAAAAAAGTAATATTTTTCTGATATACATCAAGCTTAGATCTTGGGTGGCTCTAAAAAGAGCTGTTGTGTTTATTGAGAGATTTTGGTACCTACAAGTAAGTACCTATGCAGAGTCTAAAGTTCATGGGGAAGACTCTGTTACCCTCATCTGTAAAATGTACACCATCTCTCCTATAGATGCCATCCATATTGAAAAGCAGATTTTTGTGGTAAATGGACCCCATCCTATAATGTCGGAGAAAAGTAGAAACAGCTTTATTGACATGTTTTCTAGCTTTCTCAATCTGTGGATGAAATTGATTGGACCAGTTCCATTTCTGCCTTTAGCATATGTTGGAATAGACAAAGGCAGTTTGGGGGAAAAGTGACATCAATTATCCAAAGGTGTCCTTCATAAACATTTCCAGACCTACCCCAGTCAAAGTGCCTAGGTCATTGCCATAACAGTGCACAATTATGAGGTCAGGGTGTTTGAGATGTAAAAAGGATCTAACCAATGGCATCAATTGGTGCCACTTTAATCCTCTCTGTCCAATCCATTTAATGTTTACATTTGGCAACGCTAGTTCTTTGTCAATGCCTCTGTTTTCTGCATACCTTTGGCTCCAGAAAATATAGCTGTGTCCCACAATCCACACTCTAAGCATCTTGAAAGGAGGTCTGGTTGCACTCAGATGGTCTCTGTAAATGAAATGGCAGTTTGAAAACTAAGATTTTTCTAAAATGGTGGATAAAATGCAGTTTTGAAAAAAGAAAATAAATGATTGGCTGTTTGTCGAACATTCTAGACTGAAAAGTAGGGTGTATGTTTCTGTTTTTTAAAAGCATGTTTCATATTGGTTAACAAAAACTGTTTGAATGGAACATTACATATGATAAGGTGAAATTTTGAAAAGTGAAGCTGTAGGAACTGGGGTCACCAGTTCCCCGGGGGGTAGCTTGGCGCGAGCAGGTAGGCACATGAAAGCTTAGGTGTAAAGTGACCATAAAGCACTCACATCCACTGAGGCAGAAACGCATACAATGACTAACACCACACCAGTAAGTTTGAGTAAAATCAATAAGCTTTATCTAAGATCCCGGTTCAGGGTAATCAAGAGTCAAGGTATCACTATCTCATCAAAGCATTTCATCTGGGGAGTGAAGGGGGGCAGTTCAATAACCACTGTAGCATATCACAATAACCATTTCATTAGGCAAGAATAAACCCTTTCATCTGGCTAAGATATACATTTCATCAGGTGAGAATAAAAACAGTTCCTTAGGCAGGAATAACCATTTCATTGAAAAGCAGGCAACATCTCATTATGCAAGAATGAACATTTCCTCAATCAGGAATAAACAGGGCATTAAGCTGGCTTGTCCAGCAGGGGTAAACATTCCATTAGCCACATTAAGCACGTAAACTTTGGGTCAGAGGACCAATAAGACAGCTCAACAGCGGTCCTCCCTGGGGACCGGCCTAGGGGCAGATTAGCACAGTCAGCCCCCAACGTGGGGTTATCTTTATGAGAATTCGGGCCCCAAATGGCTTACAGGCTCTGGCCCAGTTCAGGGGGGACTTCACAGTGTCATACAGGGCCAACGTGGCCCAACCACATTTCTCCTTCGGGGAGGGGCGGCCGCGGGGCTCCCACTTGGCTCCTCGGGGGCCCCGCTCTTCCTCTTCGCCTCTCGCCCGCCTCCCCGGGGAGTTACCTTAATCTGCGGCCCTTCCGGTGCTTTCTGGCGGGAAGGGAGGGCTTCAGCCCTCCCGGAGGTCTCACGCGGCCTGGGGAATCTCCTTCGGACCCTTCGGGGCTTGTGCCGGCTGGTGGGGGTCCTCCGGTACAAGCAGGCTGTTCCCGGTCCTTCCGTGACTTCCACGACCCGGGAACCAATCAGGAGGTGGCGCAGGAGGGGCCGAGCACAGCGGCCAATGGGGGAGCAGCTCCTGGGGGCGCGGCAGCAGCAGCCAATAGCTGCGCCACGTTGGATGGGGCGGGGGCGGCTTGCGGCTTGCGGCCCCGTCACGTGGGACTGGTCGTCGGCTTCGCTGGGCCTAGCGCAGCCTGCTCTGGAGCAGCGGCGGCCCTCTCCTGGCTCCGAGGGCCGCCAGGGAATGCCAACGGCCGAGGAGGCCTTGCACGAGCAGCGCTGGGGCCACGGTGGTGAGTGAAGCCCCTCAACCGTGCCTCTCCGACTGGCGCTTGGACGATGCAGGCCTCTGAGGACCCGGGCAACAGAGGTGAGTGGGGGTGCATCACCACGTGGTCCCGGCACCTAGACGGTCATAGCGCTTGGAGCGTAGAATGGCGCTGGCGCCTAAAGCGCCTCGGGGATCACAGCGCTCTACTGGCAGTAGCGCCTCAGCAGGCGGCAGGGGGGCAGATTACAGCACTTGACAGTCAACAGATAGGCAGTCTACAGCGCTACTCGGGGGCACAGTAGGAGAGCGCTGGGTAGGTAGGACAGGCAGTTCAGGCATCCAGGCCGTTCAGGCCAGGCAGGACAGCAGAGGGGGTTAGGCAGGACAGCACAGGGGCCCAGGTGAAGACAGAGGGGCGCAGAGGTGGCACAGCCCGGTACCTGGTTGATCCCCAGTAGTCCTGGTTAGCGCAGGTGGGTTTCTTCTTGGCGCTTGGTGGTTCTTGCGCCCTTGGAAGGCAGTTACTTGAAGAGGGGGGATTGAGTTGGAGGCTGGAGGCAGGACAGTCTCAGCAGGTCATTGCAGGTGGTCCCTGGGTTCCCCTCCCACCGGGCCAGATCAGTGGGCTAGTTCAGTGTTCCTCACTCAGCTTGGAAGGCAGCACCTAAGCCCTGTCACTCCCAGTGGTATAGGTCCCTGTCTAGGCCCTACCGCCTATGTCTCCTGCGTAGGTTCCCCCAGGTCAGTAATGCCCCAACTAACTAAAAAGTTTCCCTCCTTTCTTTATATAAGCCCAGGTCAGGTGCCCACACTCTAAGGCGGCAAAAGCAGATCCCTCCCCTGTTCTGGAAGGTTCCAGGAGCTTCCCTGCTGTAGCTATGGGAGAAAAAGGCGAACTGGTATTGCAACAATGTTTAGGGTCCCAGCCAGCTCCTGGAAACTAGGGTGCCTCTAAAAAGACCACTCTGCAGTAGCAGGGGCCTGTGGCAGCCATGTTGGAAGAAGAGAGTACCTGCACCTTAGCATTGATTAGCAATGGAAAGGCGCTCGGAGACCTAAGGCCAACGAAAAAGAGGGTGGGAAAAATGAGGCAAGGGGGAAAAAACAGGGAAAGACCACCCTAGGGCTGACAGGTCTAACAGAAGCACACTTGCTGTTTGGATTAGCAACATTGTGTGCTGAACTTGTGACTCAGTTGAGTGTTTCATGAACTGTTTCTATGGTAACAGGCAGTAAGCAGATTGGGGGTAGAATTCAAACATATGTCCATTGGAAAGTGTTGAAATGTGTAACCAATAGAAATGTGTGTTAGCTTTTGAATTAATGTGGGAAGCAATGTGATTTGATATTTACATGTATATGTGTGCAGAATGAGAGGGAAACAGTGCCATTTTTTGGTTTTGATAAGAACAGTGCAGTACAGAGATTCTGAAAATCTGGTGTGTGACTGACACTTCTTAATCTACAAATTAATTTGAAAGGTGAGTTATTAATTTGTGAGGGGTTGTATGTGTGTCTTTGTTTTTAATAAGATTAATGTGTTTTTCCTGGCAAAGTCCAGGGGGTACTCTTGCTTGTCTAGAATCACACTGTGAATCTGTCTGCTTTTGGGAACTATTGTGACAGAAGCATTTGGATATTTCATGTTTTTGAAGACATATAACTGCTTAAAAACCTATCCTGTTCTCAAGTTTTGGTAGAATTAGAAACCAGTCATTGCTCATGTATTTGCAACATGACTCAGGCTTCCACACTAAACTGCAGTTCTAAAATATGTGGAATGTATGCAGTCATCTTACCTCTTCCAGATTAGTAAATTATTTTTGGTAATGTCCAAGGGATACTGTTCGCTGTGTAGAAGCACACTGTGAGTCTGTGTGCATTTGGAAACCATTGTGACAGAAGCATTTGGGTACTTCATGTTTTTGAAGACATATAACTTCTTAAAAACCTATCCTGTTCTCAAGTTTTGGTAGAATTATAAACCAGTCATTGATTATGTATTTGGAAAATGAGTCAGGCTTCCACACTAAACTGCAGTTCTAAAATATATGGAGTATGTGCAGTCATCTTACCTCTTTCAGATTTGTAAATGATTTTTGGTAAAGTCCAAGGGATACTGTTGCTTGTCTAGAATCACACTGTGAGTCTGTGCGCATTTGGGAACCATTGTGACAGAAGCATTTGGGTACTTCATGTTTTTGAAGACATAGAGCTGCTTAAAAACCTATCCTGTTCTCAAGTTTTGGTAGAATTAGAAACCAGTCATTGCTTATGCATTTGCAAAATGAGTCAGGCTTCCACACTAAACTGCAGTTCTAAAATATGTGGAATGTGTGCAGTCATCTTACCTCCTCAAGACTAGTGAATAGTGTTGCTTGTCTAGAATCACACCTTGAGTCTGTGTGCATTTGGAAGCAATTGTGAGAGAAGCATTTGGTAACTTCATGTGTCTTTGTACAACTCTAATCATTCACTCAGTATCCAAGTACTCATGCAGCGATTCAGGGCCTTAGCACATGGACTTTTTAAAACTCTTATGTAATGTGCATGTAGTTCTCTAACCACCTACACACTTGTGTTTCAGGCCTACAATTCCACAGTCAACATCCAAACACTCCAGCAAACACCCTCTCACTGCTCTTGCAGTTCTTTAGTGACTCTTTCAGCTCTATGTACTAATCTATTCACTGAAGTAAAACTCAACCAATAATGAATTCACCCAGTATCTCTCCTTATAGTACTGTAATCATTCAGTCAGTAGCCATGTACTCATGCAGTGAGCCAGGTTTAAGGACATGGACTGCTTCAAACTCCTATGCACTATGCATGTAGTGCTCCAACCACCTTTACATCTGTGTTTCAGGCCTACAATTACCTAATCAGTATCCGTACACTCCAGCAAACACCCTGTCACTGCTCTTGCAATCCTATAGTGACCCTTTTAGCACCATGTACTAATCCATTCACTGAAGTAAAACTGAACCAATAATGAATTCACCCAGTGTCTCTCTTTGCACTGCTGTAATCATTCAGTCAGTATCCATGTACTCATGCAGCAAGCCAGGCCTTATGGCATGGACTGCTTCAAACTCCTATACACTATGCATGTAGTGCTCTAACCACCATTTCACTTGTGTTTCAGGCCTACAATTCCCCAGTCAAAATCCATACACTCCAGAAAACATCCTGTCACAGCTCTTGCAGTTCTATAGTGATCCTTTCATCTCCATGTTCTAATATATTCACTGAAGTGAAACTCAACCAATTATGAATTCACCCAGTGTCTCTCATTATAGTACTGTAATAATTCAGTCAGTATCCATGTACTCATGTAGCAAGCCAGGCCTTAGGGCATGGACTGCTTCAAACTCCTATACACTATGCATGTAGTGCTCTAACCACCATTTCACTTGTGTTTCAGGCCTACAATTCCCCAGTCAAAATCCATACACTCTAGCAAACACCCTGTCAATGTGCTTGCAGTTCTATAGCGACCCTTTCAGCTCCATGTACTAATCTATTCACTTAAGTGAAACTCACCTATTATGAATTCACCCAGTGTCTCTCCTTATAGTACTGTGATTATTCATTCTGTATCAATGTACACATGCAGTAAGCCAGACTTTAGGACATGGACTGCTTCAAACTCATATGCACTATGCATGTAGTGCTCTAACCACCTTTATACTTGTGTTTCAGGCCTACAATTCCCTAATCAGTATCCGTACACTCCAGCAAACACCCTGTCACTGCTCTTGCAATCCTATGGTGACCCTTTCATCACCATGTACTAATCCATTCACTGAAGTAAAACTGAACCAATTATAAATTCATCCATTTTTTTTGGGTGAACGGAAACACAGTTCAAGTTCAGAGCCTTTCTTTAATGAAGAGAGTTATTTTCAGACCAATGATTTATTGCATGCAGTTGATACCAGTGGTCGAGCTTATGAGGCTAGAAATTGTTATCCAATTGAGAAAGAGAAAATGGTTACCAGAAATGCAGAAGGAGTGTTAGCTGATAAAGTTCTAGGCAGACGTCCTAAAGCCCCAGTGTACACTTGGGATTGCAGTAGTGTTTGTAGTGTACGACAAGAATCTATTGATATTTTACGCAATTTCTCACAATACAGTAAAAAAGGTGTTAAACAAAAGATTAAGATGTTGCAAGGACTGGACCCTTGCAGAGTGATAAAAATACTGGTTTTCAAGGTCATTCTCTGGCTTGTCTTTCTAGAAAAGTATGTCAAATTGTTTTTCATCATTTCAGGATGTTAGCAGTACATCATTCTCAAATGCGGAAGTTATTCAGAAGATTGTATTATGCAAAAAGTCCAGCACTAAAATGAAATGAGTTGAACAGTGCTTTTTTGCGTGGGTCAGTATCAGATGTGGAGAAGGTTTGTGATGATATTGAGTTTTGTTACTTTGGTCCTGAACAAGAGAGTGCAGAAACTAAAACATTAATAGAAGAAAATGTTGAAGAGAATGTGCAACATACTACTACAAAACATTTTTAGGAACAAATTACAAAGTTTAAGGTGATTTCAGGTGAAAGGCCAAATTATTCTTGTATTTGTTGCCGGCGAACTCACTATAAAAATCAGACTAGGAATGTTAATCTGTATCTAAAAAGTGAAAGAGAAAATAATGATAAGTGGAAGGAATTTGCAACTTATTTGTTGGTAGAGAATTGTTTTGATTTGGGTAAATATTGTTATAATAAATTGGATGAGAATAAAATGCCTGGTAAGTATTCCTCCAGAACTGATAGATTTAAACACCTATGAGTCTGTTCTCATTCAATGTGTACACCCATTTCAGGCTATTGTTCGTATGGAGCCTAAAACAGGTAAATTGCCTCCTTCAGATTTACTGAGAGGATTGAAAGGAAGAGTTGTATATTTACCTCTAGATTTAAAGAAAAATGTTGAAACAATTGGTGTAGAGTGTGTAGAAAATGAACCACTTGTCATTCTAGTTAATGACGTGCCTACCAAGAGTAATACAATCTGGCAGGAATTAGTAGATGTTAGGAAAGTACAAAAGGCAACTTTGTATATGATAAAAAACAATGAGTACTATATTAATGTGTATATGGTAGAAGAAGTACTTTTAGCAGAAAATACTGAAACGTCAAGTGGACATATTGAAGAAGTGGACATGTCCAGAAGTGAAGAAATCTATGAACATTACAGTGTACATCCACTGCATTCAAAAGAAGTGAAGGGGAATACTATTGAGTTATTCCAAATGAAAAAAGCGAAGAGAAGTCCCATTAGTGTATGGAAAGAAAGCTCGGAAGCTCGTTGTTTTCCGCAGTTGTTCCCAACAGGAAAAGGAGGACGATACGATAAATGACCTGTGCAGATTCCTGCATCTGAATATCGGACAACAAGATTGTATGCAGAAGATCCAAGATTTCGACAATGTATCCCATATGTATTTCATCTTTTGTTTGAGAGTGACTTGTCTGGACTTTCATATGCAGTCAATCACATATTAAAAACAGGAGTACATCTCCAAAATGTTTCTGCAAAGGAATTCATGGATAAAGTGCACCAGAGAGATTATCATTTAGAAGTGGAGAAGCGTGGCTCAGTGGTTAGAGGCGGCAGACCCGGAAGCTGAGATCAGCCGTGGACCAGGGTTCGATTCCCCGCCTCGGCGGGTCTCGGGCTCAAAAATTCCACAGACTCGACAATTCTCGCTCCGGTGACTACTCGACTCACGGGGTCACACTCTGCGACTCCGGGCAATAGCTTGCTTAATCTCCACTACGGCCCCTCGCGGCGGGATGCCTGGCTTTCACCTTGTGAATACCCTGCCGGGGTATCTCACAGGGGAATACCAGGACGGGTTCCCTAAGCAAGCGCCTTGAGACCCCTGGGTGATTAGTGCGCTATATAAATCGAAATACATTTACATTTACAATCTCAGCTGATTAATCTGATGGCATGTCAGCGTGGCATTAATGAATATTGGTACCGTCATCATGGAGAACTTAAATGTATGCTAAGGAACTTAGGAACTCCTATATGGTTCCTTACCCTAAGTTGTGCTGAATACGCTTGGGATGATTTACTTGAATTTATTCGAGAGGCAAATTCCAATATAAAAAATATTGAATACAAGACACCTGGAGAATTGTGCTCTTTGGATCCTATTAATGTATTCAGGTATTTCAATCATAGATTGGAAGCTATGATGTCTTTTATCTGCAATAACAAAAATCCTCCTCTTTGAGAAGTTGAGGATTTCTTTTGGAGAAAGGAGTATCAAGCAAGGGGTGCTCCTCATATACATATACTGTTATGGATCAAGGATGCCCCCAAATTCGGAACAGATTCGGATGACACTGTTTTGTCTTTTATTGAAGAGTATGCCACATGTGCTGTACTCAAAAGCACAGAAGAAAACAACTTAAGACAACAAGTCTTACGATTCCAAAGCCATCGATGTGGAAAATACTGTTGACGTAAGTACAAGTCTAAGAATAAGTTCTATACCAAATGTTGTTTTGCATTTCCACGTCCTGTAATATCCAAAGGAAGAGAGAACAGTTTTATGTCAGCTATGCGACATACCATCACAAGAAAGTCTCCAAAAAATACCTACAATTTGAGAAGAAGCAAAGAATCAAAATACATAAATGATTACAATCCGGTTATTCTGTCCATGTGGAATGCAAACATGGATATTCAGTACGTTGCGGACAATTCCATTGCTGTTGCTCGATATGTAACATCCTACATTACAAAATCAGAAAAGACGGAATTGAAAGAAATGTGGGACAAGATTTCTCCTGAGAAGAGTCTAAGTAAGAAATTATACAGTTTCAGTTTGAAGATGTTATCCCATCGAGAAATCGGAAAGTATGAATGCTCAGATCAATTATCATCTGCAAATCTATACTCCAAATCTAGAAGAATTATTTGGGTGAGTCTAGGGCTTGCTGCAACGCGAAATCGAGTACTTAAATCTGTACAAGAAATCGAATATTTAGCAGACAAAGATCCAGAAAGTACAGATATTGTGAAAACAAATAGGTTGGACACATAGTATCCAAATAGAAGTCATCATCTTGAGAACATATGTCTCTATGAAGTGCTGCAAAACTAGACTTTTAAACGGAATACTACAGAAAACATCAATGATGGAAAATATGCAGTGATTGGTTCCGAAGGATGTTTGGTGAAACAAAGGAAAGGAAATTGAATTGATCACAGGAAACTGAGTTGCGACACTGCTGATAAAAGGGAATTTGACTATTTAGCCCTTTTGCAACTATTCAAACCATGGCCTTCAGAATTGGAATTACTTGGAGATTTTAAGAGTTATCAAGATTCCTTCAATGCTTATAAAAATACCATACAATGTACTGTTTTTGCAGATTCAGCTGAGATTGCTAGAGACAGTTCTCAAGACAGTCAAAGTTCTGCTCCACTGAGTCAAGATCCACTAGGACAACCAATTGTTGAAAATGAAGCAGCAATCGCTATGAATGAGGTGGAAACAGCAATGCATCAAGCTCAAGAAGATATTATGGACTTAGCCAACTTGGAAGAACAATTAAATGTTGAACGAAAAAAAATATATCAGCAAGTGAGACAACAGATTGAACATGGATTTCTTCTTGAAAAGAAAGAATGTACATGCACATCATTTCAACCTATCCGAATGTATGTGAGTGGACAAGCTGGAACAAGAAAAAGTTTCTTAATTAAAGTAATCACCAGTTATCTACAGAAAACAACTGAGTCACATTTGTCTTGTGTTGTAACTGCTCCAACTGGGTTGGCAGCACACAACATTAAAGGAATTACATTACAATTCAATTCAATTCAATTCAATTAAATGATTTATATAGCGCGCTACATACCCGGAGGGTCTCAAGGCGCTTGGAGAAGGGTGGGGAGCTACTTGTCGAATATCCAGGTTTTAAGTTGCTTTCTGAATGCTAGGTGGTTCTGAGTGAGGCGAAGGTGAGTGGGGAGTGAGTTCCAGGTTTTAGCCGCCAGGTAGGAGAAGGATCTTCCTCCCATGGTGGTTCTGTTGATGCGAGGTACAACAGCAAGGGCTAGGTGGGATGAGCGTAGCTGGCGGGAGGGGGTGTAGAAGGAAAGTCGTGTGTTGAGGCATTCGGGTCCAAGTTCGTAAAGTGCTTTGTGTGCGTGGGTTAGAAGGCGGAATGTTATCCTTTTATTGATGGGGAGCCAGTGGAGGTTTTTCAGGTGTCCAGAAATGTGATCTTTACGCGGAATGTCTAGAATGAGTCTGGCTGATGCGTTCTGGATGCGTTGGAGTTTTTTCTGAAGTTTTGCGGTGGTACCGGCGTATAGGGTGTTTCCATAGTCCAGGCGGCTTGTAACCAGTGCGTGGGTGACCGTTTTTCTAGTTTCAGTGGGGATCCAGCGAAATGTTTTTTGAGCATGCGAAGAATGTTGAAGCAAGACGATGAAACAGCGTTCACTTGTCTGGTCATCGAAAGTGAAGAGTCCAGAATGATGCCCAGGTTCCGTGCATGGTCCGTTGGGATGGGTGCTTTTCCAAGGGATTCTGGCCACCACGAGTCGTCCCAGGCGGAGGGGGAGGTACCTAAGATAAGGACTTCTGTTTTGTCGGAATTCAGTTTCAGATGGCTGTGCTTCATCCATTCGGCTACTTCTCTCATTCCTTTATGTAGGTTTGTTTTGGCGGTGTTAGGGCCTTTGGTGAGTGAGAGGATCAGTTGAGTGTCATCAGCGTAGGAGATGATGTTGAGGTTGTGTTGCCGTGCGATGGTCGCGAGGGGGCTCATGTATACGTTGAAGAGGGTGGGGCTGAGTGAAGATCCTTGTGGCACGCCGCAAATGACTTCAGTGGCTTCTGATATGAATGGTGGGAGGCGTACTCTCTGAGTTCTTCCGGCAAGGAAAGAAGTGATCCATTCCAGTGCTTTTCCTTGGATTCCGATGTTTCTAAGTCGTTGTAGCAGGGTGTTATGACAGACTGTGTCGAAGGCTGCGGAGAGGTCGAGGAGGATGAGGGCGACTGTGTCTCCATTGTCCAGTAGAGTTCGAATGTCATCTGTTGCTGCGATGAGTGCGGTCTCAGTGCTGTGTTTGGCTCGGAAGCCGGACTGTGAGGAGTCGAGACATTTGTTTGTTTCGAGGAAGGCGGCGAGCTGGTTGTTGACAGCTTTCTCGATGACTTTGGCCGGGAATGGTAGGAGCGAGATGGGGCGGTAGTTTTTGAGTTCGGTGGGGTCAGCTGTGGGTTTTTTCAGAAGGGCGCTGAGTTCGGCGTGTTTCCAGCTATCTGGGAAGGTGGCGGATGTGAGGGAGCAGTTGATGACATCTCGGAGGTGGGGTGCGATGATGGAATCTGCTTTGTTGAAGATGTGGTGAGGGCATGGGTCAGAGGGGGATCCTGAGTGGATGGAGTTCATGAGGCGGATGGTATCATCCGTGGAGATTGCGTTCCAGTCAAGAAGGATGTTCAAGGGGAGTGAAGGTGTGGGAGAAGGTTGGGTGGGTTGGTCTCCGGGTTGGTTGTCGAAGCTGTTGTGGATGTCTGTGATTTTGTCGTGGAAGAACGAAGCTAGGGAGTTGCAGAGGTCTTGAGAGGGAGTGATGTCGTTGGAGTTGGCAGTGGGGTTGGTGAATTCTTTAACGATGTTGAATAATTCCTTGCTGTTGTGGGCGTTGTTGTCAAGTCGGTCTTTGAAAGCGGCTTTCTTGGCAGTTCGGATCAGTTGGTGGTGTATGCGGGTGGCGTTTTTGAAGGCGTCTCTGGTGTTGGTGTTTGTGTCTTTTTTCCAGGCCTTCTCAAGGGAGCGACAGAGTTTCTTGGATTTCTTAAGATCATCGTTGAACCAGGGGGCGTTTTTGTTGCCTTGTTTGCTTTGACGTTTCTTCAAGGGTGCTAGGTTGTCGGCGCAGTTGGTTAGCCATTGAGTGAGGTTGGTGGCTGCTTGGTTGGCGTTCGATGAGTGGGCAGGGGGGTTTTGAAGAAGCGATGAGGAGATCTGGTCGATGGTGATTTTGTTCCAGTTTCTTCGCAGAGTGGGTTGAGGATGGTTGTGGGATGTGGTCTTTTTGTAGATAAAGTGAACGCAGCTGTGGTCCGTCCAATGGAGAGCTGTGGTGTGACTGAAGGAGATATGTCTGCTGGAGGTGAAGTTAGGGTCGAGTGTGTGACCTGCGAGGTGAGTGGGGGTATTAACAAGTTGTTTGAGTCCGAGGTTGGCGAGATTTTCCAGAAGGGCGGTGGTGTTGCTGTCGTTACTTTTTTCCAGATGAAAATTGAGGTCTCCCAATAGGATGTAGTCCTCGGAGGGGAGGGCGTGTGGGGTGATGAAGTCAGTGATGTCTTCACTGAATTGTGCCCGGGGTCCTGGTGGCCTGTAGAGGAGGGTGCCTCTGAGTGTGGTCTTGGGGTCGGTGTGGATCTGGAAGTGAAGGTGTTCGGCGGTAGCGAGGTTGACGTCTGAGCTGGTTGAGATTCGGATGGAATTCTTGTGGACAATAGCGATGCCTCCTCCAGTTTGCTTGTTGCGGTCTTTTCGGATGATCTTGTAGCCTTCCGGGATGACAATGGTGATGTCTGGGGCTGAGGAGGCGTTCATCCATGTTTCCGTTAGGAAGGCGACGTCCGGTGAGATGGTGTCTAGAAGATTCCAGAGGTCGATGGCGTGTTTGTGGACCGAGCGGGTGTTGAGCAGGATGCATTTTAGGTGGTTGGTGTCAGGTCTTTGTTTGGTGTTAGCGGATGTGGAGTTGGTCTTGGTGGCGTCAAACTTGCAGGAGTTGCACGTGAAGGGGCCATGGGTGTGTCCGGGGGCGGCTTGAGGGCAGTTGGGGAGTCGACCGGGGTTGAGGGCTAGGAGGGTGGAGGCGGCGTAAGTAATGCGGGTGGGGTGGGATGGACGGGAGCCAGGGGGTCTGGCGCTGGGTGCGGGCCTGGCGCGGACGGGCGTAGACGGGCTTACCTTTGGCGCACCTTCGGCGCAACTGGGGCGCGACCGCTGTGCGTGGACGCTGCGCGTCAGAAGCTCTACCATAAGTAGTTAGTGGAGGGGGCGGGCGAGGGGTGGTCAGCTGGGAGGCGGGATGCGGGGTGGAGCTGCAGGCTGGGACAATAACAACAACAACAAGATGGCAGCCAAAGCGGAAGCAGGGACGACGGGGTTGGGGTGGGCAGAGTCGCCGGTCTACTCAGGCTGAAGTGATCTGGTCTAAATACACACAAGACAGCAAAAATGCAACTGGCGTCACGTTTTTTAAATGCAAGCGCACCAAACGAGGATACGAAGCTAGTGCACAAACAGTAGTACAAATCAAGCGCAGGCACAATAGCGCTAGCGTTAGGCTGGGTAGCAGAGTGCAGGCAAGCGTGGGCACAAGCGTCGTCACAAGCTACGATACCGCTGGAGGTTAGGTGAGGAGCGTGGTGGGAGCGACCTCTGCAGATGAAGGCAGGACGGTCACCATTTATTTATGCTACCTGTGGAGCATGAAAACAAATTGGAATATCACAAGCTATCTGGAGAAGCTTGTTGTAAAGTTTCAAGAGTGCTAAAGAAAATGAAACTTCTGATTATTGATGAGGTAAGCATGGTCTCAAACTTAATGCTTGCTTTTGTGCATTTAAGAATGCAGCAAATTCTTAAAACAGAGTACGATGTATTATTTGGAGGAAAACATGTCATTGTTTTTAGAGATCTACTGCAACTAACTCCCGTAAAAGCACAACCAGTATTTAAAACACTTGCACATGAAGACACAGGAAAGTCTTTGGGCCTTAAGGGCCGGGAATGCCGATGAGACATCTGATTTGAAAGCAACAATATCGTCAGCGTACGCTAACGCACGATACTCTATGCCACTAACACTAATAGGCTGGATCCCTTAGTGTCCTTCTATTCTGCTCAGGAATGGATCTATATATAGGGCAAAAAGCAAGGGTGAGCACGGGCACCCTTGCCTAGTGCCTCTACTGATATCAAAGTACCCCTGCTCCTGACCAGAAATATGCAGCGCTGCTACCGAGGAGGTATACAGCACCTGTATTGCCTGAATAAACCCATTGCTAAAACCCTTCCACCGAAGCACAGCCCACAGGAACCCCCAGGAGACCCTGTCGAACGCCTTTTCTGCGTCCAACAGGATCAACCCGAGGGGGGTGGACGTGACCTGAGCCCAATCCAGAAGAGCGATGACATGCCGAACATGGTCGGCTGTGTCCCTTCCGGGGATAAAGCCATGTTGGCGCAAGGATACCAGCGGAACAATCACCTCTAACATCCTGGTTGCCAAGATTTTAGAATAAATCTTACTATCGCTATTTATTAAGGAGATAGGTCGGTAAGATGACGGACCCAGCTCAGACTTCCCCTTTTTCTTAAATAAAATAATTGTAGTTTGGCGGCAAGAGTCAGGAATGGTACCTTTCTGCGCAGCCCTTAGCATTGTGAGTAGATCAGGACAAACCTCCCCGAGGAAGATCTTATAAAATTCCAAGGAAGGGCGTCAGGTCCGGAGGCCTTCCCATTAGCTAGGGCTTGTACAGCCAGTTCAACTTCCTCCGCTGAGATAGGAGCTGATAACCATTCATTACCCTCAGGAGGGATCTTTGAAGTATCCAATCCCAACAGAAAGGCCTCGGTATCAGCCTCCCACTGAGCACTTCTAGGATCTTCAGTATACTGTTATGTGGGAATCTAGGACCCTAGTGTAATTTTTCCTGATTCTTGCCCATATATAGGTATAAATCACCCAGTCCTTATATAGGCATAAAGAATCATTGCCTTATTTAGTTATAGCCTGTGCAGCCCTAATACGGCATGGCTACTTCCACTAAACTCCGAGAATCCCCATTGATTTCGTGGTAAAACCAGCCTTCAGCAGTCAGGAACCTCCCCCTGCTTGAATACTAATTTATCCAAGAAATCCAGGAGTTTTCAAGGAATTGAGGCACTAGTGACGATATTATGTCCAATCTTACGTCAGACTCGGCACCCTCAGGGGTATCATGCCTACATTTGCCCAGTCAAACACACGGTGGTTCAGGAGCAGATCGACTAACTACTTGCCCGACGCCCTGCTGCTGCAAGTGCCGAAGGAAGCCGACCCTCCAACTGACGCACTGAAAAGACGCTGTCTTTTCTCTTGCCGAGAAATCCAGCTCTGGTGTTTCCAGGCTACCCTTGCGGGTTGCTGGGAGATCGAGTCCCGAGAGAGAGATACAAGACCTCTATCATTCTAAAACCAAGGTACGGAGCTGATTAGATCCCTAGAGAATTCTTGAACAGATTCTTGGCTGAGAAATACTAAAACTTAAACTACTCCTCACTTACTTCTTCCCTCGTACTAGGCTTAGGTTAGGTACACCGGGGTAGGCGTATGTTAGAAGCACCAGTTGAGTACTTTTAGCCACTATTTTATCATTGTATGTGTTTTATGCATTCTTTGTATTTTATGTATATGGCTCAGAAACCATATAATGCTTTTACAGTAGTATTTTATAATACTTTTCGTATTATATACAGTGTACTTCTTAACTAGCATTTCAATTGTAGCAGTGCATTTCTTATGCTTAAGAAATAAGACTGTTCAATAAATACTTTTATTGAAAACGCCCGTCTCTCTATTTCTAAGCATCTCTAGTGAAACGAAGCATGCACCTCTGACTGAGTGAAATAGCCGTCTATTGTTTCCGCGACTCTAGAGATACGCTTCATTCTGGGGAAACAAAGTTGTCATGTTATATGGTTGTCAGAGACTAATCCCTTCTTGTTTATTCGAGAAAGTTTCTAGTGACCTCTGAGCTAGCTGGCACTCACAATTAAGTCTAATATATTCGGCAGAGACCTAATAGACCTCAGTCCTACGTCTAAGCTGCAGGGTATATTATTCCAATGTGCAGAGCTATTGGGAATATAGGAACTACACTACAATACAATGCTGAATAAAACTTCTGAAACACTTCAGCCACACCCTCCTGAGTGTCCTGCACCACCCCAGCTTCATCTAGAATTCTATTGACTGACCCCTGCACGTTTGTTTGTTGGAGCCTCTTGGCCAGGACCCTACCGGAATTCTCTTCGAATTCAAACGTGGTTGTTCGATATTGCGAGTAGTTAATATCCAGATCCTGACAAAAGGCATCCAAAAGTTTGGACTTTAATATGGCAATAAAATTCCTGATGGTAATTCCACTCTGTTGTCTGATTGTAATATATATCATTGTAGCATATAGCTTTTTTTGATCCACTTTTATCTGCTAGAGCAACATGATATAAGATTGTGTTCTCTTGTTTTGCATTCCTGTAATGTGTTTTGCTTGACATTTAATTATGTTTGCACGTTTTGCCTTCTGATAAGGTTTACTTTCTTCAAGTTTTGTTTGTTTAAGTTAAGTTAAGTTCTTGTATAGAAATCATCTGAAATGAGAAAAACATATTCAATTTTACATTTTGCACATTAAATTGCTAACCATACGAATTATCTGAAATGAGAAAAGCATATTAAAGTATACATATTGCACATCAAATTGCTAACCATAAGGCTTTGTGATCACTGTAATATGACTCTTGTGGTAAATAAAATATTACCCTGGCATAATTTCTAGGCATTAACAATTAGCATGTATCAAATGAGAGGCAGAGAGTCCGTGGTGTCCAAGTTAAAAGGGCTTTATTCCAATAACTCGAGTTAAGGGAGAATCTGTTCCATCTCCACTGAGGATCAGGAAGGGTCTTCTAACATTATTTACAGAGAACAACACATATATATATTTTTCCTTGTACATAGGGAGGAGCGCTTCAGGCAGAGCAAGAAAGAAAATGAGATAAGAGCATGTAGGCGTGCATGAGGGTGTATACTTGATGAGTCATAGGTAGGTGATAGGTAGGTGTCATAGGTGGGTGGTACACAGAGGAGGAGTTACATGGCAGGCTGGAACTTTGCCCTACTTGTGCACGCAATTTGAGCATGACGTGCAATTGACGTGTAACTGGGAGGAGAGCTGACTTTCAGTCTAGTAGAGAGATCTTTAGTGTCAAGGCGACCAGCACGTCTGGTACTAACTGATATCTTAAGTCAGGGGATGTATTATCTGAAGCAAAGGGTTCTCATCACTAAGAATCAGAAAAAGCATATATTTCTTCGTTCATTACATGGGGGCTGTGAGCTTTTTACAAATGCAAGCACTGTGATTTACTTTAATGGAGACAGAGAGGCTAGGCCCTATCTTCCGCGGACGGGTTCTGTTTACCTTTTTCACCGGGCATGCAGATAACTGTTAAGCAAAATATACTGTCTTGGCAACCCTTGCTGGGCTTCTTTCGGCTGAGCTAGAAGCATGCGAGGTCAGAGATACGTAACTGCAGCTTTCAGTGTGTCAGGAGTCATGAAAACCCTGATCCAGAAAGTGGCTCAGACTGAACCACAAAAAGGGTTTATCACGATATTTATTTAAAAGTGCACAATGCAAATACATGGGCCTTCATGTTAGCTTAACGTTTGGGAAACTTGATGACAGGCACCTTAATGCAGGACGTGATTGCAGAGGCCTTGTGATTCAGGCCACTAAGAGAAATATGCATGGGTGACATGCACATACATGTAACATAGGGTATAAGTAGGGGGCATCTTGGTCAGGCAAAATTTCATTTTCCTCACTCTAATGTACCAAAGTGTTGTAAATCTTCATTATTCATTTCCATTCATTTCAATCTTTATTTCAATCTACTTAGATCATAAAAGATATACATACAATTTAAAATCAGCTTACAATCAATAGCAAGTAAAACAGAATTTATAAAACCTTACAGTTCAATTCAATTCAATTCAATTAAATGATTTATATAGCGCGCTACATACCCGGAGGGTCTCAAGGCGCTTGGAGAAGGGTGGGGAGCTACTTGTCGAATATCCAGGTTTTAAGTTGCTTTCTGAATGCTAGGTGGTTCTGAGTGAGGCGAAGGTGAGTGGGGAGTGAGTTCCAGGTTTTAGCCGCCAGGTAGGAGAAGGATCTTCCTCCCATGGTGGTTCTGTTGATGCGAGGTACAACAGCAAGGGCTAGGTGGGATGAGCGTAGCTGGCGGGAGGGGGTGTAGAAGGAAAGTCGTGTGTTGAGGCATTCGGGTCCAAGTTCGTAAAGTGCTTTGTGTGCGTGGGTTAGAAGGCGGAATGTTATCCTTTTATTGATGGGGAGCCAGTGGAGGTTTTTCAGGTGTCCAGAAATGTGATCTTTACGCGGAATGTCTAGAATGAGTCTGGCTGATGCGTTCTGGATGCGTTGGAGTTTTTTCTGAAGTTTTGCGGTGGTACCGGCGTATAGGGTGTTTCCATAGTCCAGGCGGCTTGTAACCAGTGCGTGGGTGACCGTTTTTCTAGTTTCAGTGGGGATCCAGCGAAATGTTTTTTGAGCATGCGAAGAATGTTGAAGCAAGACGATGAAACAGCGTTCACTTGTCTGGTCATCGAAAGTGAAGAGTCCAGAATGATGCCCAGGTTCCGTGCATGGTCCGTTGGGATGGGTGCTTTTCCAAGGGATTCTGGCCACCACGAGTCGTCCCAGGCGGAGGGGGAGGTACCTAAGATAAGGACTTCTGTTTTGTCGGAATTCAGTTTCAGATGGCTGTGCTTCATCCATTCGGCTACTTCTCTCATTCCTTTATGTAGGTTTGTTTTGGCGGTGTTAGGGCCTTTGGTGAGTGAGAGGATCAGTTGAGTGTCATCAGCGTAGGAGATGATGTTGAGGTTGTGTTGCCGTGCGATGGTCGCGAGGGGGCTCATGTATACGTTGAAGAGGGTGGGGCTGAGTGAAGATCCTTGTGGCACGCCGCAAATGACTTCAGTGGCTTCTGATATGAATGGTGGGAGGCGTACTCTCTGAGTTCTTCCGGCAAGGAAAGAAGTGATCCATTCCAGTGCTTTTCCTTGGATTCCGATGTTTCTAAGTCGTTGTAGCAGGGTGTTATGACAGACTGTGTCGAAGGCTGCGGAGAGGTCGAGGAGGATGAGGGCGACTGTGTCTCCATTGTCCAGTAGAGTTCGAATGTCATCTGTTGCTGCGATGAGTGCGGTCTCAGTGCTGTGTTTGGCTCGGAAGCCGGACTGTGAGGAGTCGAGACATTTGTTTGTTTCGAGGAAGGCGGCGAGCTGGTTGTTGACAGCTTTCTCGATGACTTTGGCCGGGAATGGTAGGAGCGAGATGGGGCGGTAGTTTTTGAGTTCGGTGGGGTCAGCTGTGGGTTTTTTCAGAAGGGCGCTGAGTTCGGCGTGTTTCCAGCTATCTGGGAAGGTGGCGGATGTGAGGGAGCAGTTGATGACATCTCGGAGGTGGGGTGCGATGATGGAATCTGCTTTGTTGAAGATGTGGTGAGGGCATGGGTCAGAGGGGGATCCTGAGTGGATGGAGTTCATGAGGCGGATGGTATCATCCGTGGAGATTGCGTTCCAGTCAAGAAGGATGTTCAAGGGGAGTGAAGGTGTGGGAGAAGGTTGGGTGGGTTGGTCTCCGGGTTGGTTGTCGAAGCTGTTGTGGATGTCTGTGATTTTGTCGTGGAAGAACGAAGCTAGGGAGTTGCAGAGGTCTTGAGAGGGAGTGATGTCGTTGGAGTTGGCAGTGGGGTTGGTGAATTCTTTAACGATGTTGAATAATTCCTTGCTGTTGTGGGCGTTGTTGTCAAGTCGGTCTTTGAAAGCGGCTTTCTTGGCAGTTCGGATCAGTTGGTGGTGTATGCGGGTGGCGTTTTTGAAGGCGTCTCTGGTGTTGGTGTTTGTGTCTTTTTTCCAGGCCTTCTCCAGGCCTTCTCAAGGGAGCGACAGAGTTTCTTGGATTTCTTAAGATCATCGTTGAACCAGGGGGCGTTTTTGTTGCCTTGTTTGCTTTGACGTTTCTTCAAGGGTGCTAGGTTGTCGGCGCAGTTGGTTAGCCATTGAGTGAGGTTGGTGGCTGCTTGGTTGGCGTTCGATGAGTGGGCAGGGGGGTTTTGAAGAAGCGATGAGGAGATCTGGTCGATGGTGATTTTGTTCCAGTTTCTTCGCAGAGTGGGTTGAGGATGGTTGTGGGATGTGGTCTTTTTGTAGATAAAGTGAACGCAGCTGTGGTCCGTCCAATGGAGAGCTGTGGTGTGACTGAAGGAGATATGTCTGCTGGAGGTGAAGTTAGGGTCGAGTGTGTGACCTGCGAGGTGAGTGGGGGTATTAACAAGTTGTTTGAGTCCGAGGTTGGCGAGATTTTCCAGAAGGGCGGTGGTGTTGCTGTCGTTACTTTTTTCCAGATGAAAATTGAGGTCTCCCAATAGGATGTAGTCCTCGGAGGGGAGGGCGTGTGGGGTGATGAAGTCAGTGATGTCTTCACTGAATTGTGCCCGGGGTCCTGGTGGCCTGTAGAGGAGGGTGCCTCTGAGTGTGGTCTTGGGGTCGGTGTGGATCTGGAAGTGAAGGTGTTCGGCGGTAGCGAGGTTGACGTCTGAGCTGGTTGAGATTCGGATGGAATTCTTGTGGACAATAGCGATGCCTCCTCCAGTTTGCTTGTTGCGGTCTTTTCGGATGATCTTGTAGCCTTCCGGGATGACAATGGTGATGTCTGGGGCTGAGGAGGCGTTCATCCATGTTTCCGTTAGGAAGGCGACGTCCGGTGAGATGGTGTCTAGAAGATTCCAGAGGTCGATGGCGTGTTTGTGGACCGAGCGGGTGTTGAGCAGGATGCATTTTAGGTGGTTGGTGTCAGGTCTTTGTTTGGTGTTAGCGGATGTGGAGTTGGTCTTGGTGGCGTCAAACTTGCAGGAGTTGCACGTGAAGGGGCCATGGGTGTGTCCGGGGGCGGCTTGAGGGCAGTTGGGGAGTCGACCGGGGTTGAGGGCTAGGAGGGTGGAGGCGGCGTAAGTAATGCGGGTGGGGTGGGATGGACGGGAGCCAGGGGGTCTGGCGCTGGGTGCGGGCCTGGCGCGGACGGGCGTAGACGGGCTTACCTTTGGCGCACCTTCGGCGCAACTGGGGCGCGACCGCTGTGCGTGGACGCTGCGCGTCAGAAGCTCTACCATAAGTAGTTAGTGGAGGGGGCGGGGCGAGGGGTGGTCAGCTGGGAGGCGGGATGCGGGGTGGAGCTGCAGGCTGGGACAATAACAACAACAACAAGATGGCAGCCAAAGCGGAAGCAGGGACGACGGGGTTGGGGTGGGCAGAGTCGCCGGTCTACTCAGGCTGAAGTGATCTGGTCTAAATACACACAAGACAGCAAAAATGCAACTGGCGTCACGTTTTTTAAATGCAAGCGCACCAAACGAGGATACGAAGCTAGTGCACAAACAGTAGTACAAATCAAGCGCAGGCACAATAGCGCTAGCGTTAGGCTGGGTAGCAGAGTGCAGGCAAGCGTGGGCACAAGCGTCGTCACAAGCTACGATACCGCTGGAGGTTAGGTGAGGAGCGTGGTGGGAGCGACCTCTGCAGATGAAGGCAGGACGGTCACCATTTATTTATGCTACCTGTGGAGCATGAAAACAAATTGGAATATCACAAGCTATCTGGAGAAGCTTGTTGTAAAGTTTCAAGAGTGCTAAAGAAAATGAAACTTCTGATTATTGATGAGGTAAGCATGGTCTCAAACTTAATGCTTGCTTTTGTGCATTTAAGAATGCAGCAAATTCTTAAAACAGAGTACGATGTATTATTTGGAGGAAAACATGTCATTGTTTTTAGAGATCTACTGCAACTAACTCCCGTAAAAGCACAACCAGTATTTAAAACACTTGCACATGAAGACACAGGAAAGTCTTTGGGCCTTAAGGGCCGGGAATGCCGATGAGACATCTGATTTGAAAGCAACAATATCGTCAGCGTACGCTAACGCACGATACTCTATGCCATTAACACTAATAGGCTGGATCCCTTAGTGTCCTTCTATTCTGCTCAGGAATGGATCTATATATAGGGCAAAAAGCAAGGGTGAGCACGGGCACCCTTGCCTAGTGCCTCTACTGATATCAAAGTACCCCTGCTCCTGACCAGAAATATGCAGCGCTGCTACCGAGGAGGTATACAGCACCTGTATTGCCTGAATAAACCCATTGCTAAAACCCTTCCACCGAAGCACAGCCCACAGGAACCCCCAGGAGACCCTGTCGAACGCCTTTTCTGCGTCCAACAGGATCAACCCGAGGGGGGTGGACGTGACCTGAGCCCAATCCAGAAGAGCGATGACATGCCGAACATGGTCGGCTGTGTCCCTTCCGGGGATAAAGCCATGTTGGCGCAAGAATACCAGCGGAACAATCACCTCTAACATCCTGGTTGCCAAGATTTTAGAATAAATCTTACTATCGCTATTTATTAAGGAGATAGGTCGGTAAGATGACGGACCCAGCTCAGACTTCCCCTTTTTCTTAAATAAAATAATTGTAGTTTGGCGGCAAGAGTCAGGAATGGTACCTTTCTGCGCAGCCCTTAGCATTGTGAGTAGATCAGGACAAACCTCCCCGAGGAAGATCTTATAAAATTCCAAGGAAGGGCGTCAGGTCCGGAGGCCTTCCCATTAGCTAGGGCTTGTACAGCCAGTTCAACTTCCTCCGCTGAGATAGGAGCTGATAACCATTCATTACCCTCAGGAGGGATCTTTGAAGTATCCAATCCCAACAGAAAGGCCTCGGTATCAGCCTCCCACTGAGCACTTCTAGGATCTTCAGTATACTGTTATGTGGGAATCTAGGACCCTAGTGTAATTTTTCCTGATTCTTGCCCATATATAGGTATAAATCACCCAGTCCTTATATAGGCATAAAGAATCATTGCCTTATTTAGTTATAGCCTGTGCAGCCCTAATACGGCATGGCTACTTCCACTAAACTCCGAGAATCCCCATTGATTTCGTGGTAAAACCAGCCTTCAGCAGTCAGGAACCTCCCCCTGCTTGAATACTAATTTATCCAAGAAATCCAGGAGTTTTCAAGGAATTGAGGCACTAGTGACGATATTATGTCCAATCTTACGTCAGACTCGGCACCCTCAGGGGTATCATGCCTACATTTGCCCAGTCAAACACACGGTGGTTCAGGAGCAGATCGACTAACTACTTGCCCGACGCCCTGCTGCTGCAAGTGCCGAAGGAAGCCGACCCTCCAACTGACGCACTGAAAAGACGCTGTCTTTTCTCTTGCCGAGAAATCCAGCTCTGGTGTTTCCAGGCTACCCTTGCGGGTTGCTGGGAGATCGAGTCCCGAGAGAGAGATACAAGACCTCTATCATTCTAAAACCAAGGTACGGAGCTGATTAGATCCCTAGAGAATTCTTGAACAGATTCTTGGCTGAGAAATACTAAAACTTAAACTACTCCTCACTTACTTCTTCCCTCGTACTAGGCTTAGGTTAGGTACACCGGGGTAGGCGTATGTTAGAAGCACCAGTTGAGTACTTTTAGCCACTATTTTATCATTGTATGTGTTTTATGCATTCTTTGTATTTTATGTATATGGCTCAGAAACCATATAATGCTTTTACAGTAGTATTTTATAATACTTTTCGTATTATATACAGTGTACTTCTTAACTAGCATTTCAATTGTAGCAGTGCATTTCTTATGCTTAAGAAATAAGACTGTTCAATAAATACTTTTATTGAAAACGCCCGTCTCTCTATTTCTAAGCATCTCTAGTGAAACGAAGCATGCACCTCTGACTGAGTGAAATAGCCGTCTATTGTTTCCGCGACTCTAGAGATACGCTTCATTCTGGGGAAACAAAGTTGTCATGTTATATGGTTGTCAGAGACTAATCCCTTCTTGTTTATTCGAGAAAGTTTCTAGTGACCTCTGAGCTAGCTGGCACTCACAATTAAGTCTAATATATTCGGCAGAGACCTAATAGACCTCAGTCCTACGTCTAAGCTGCAGGGTATATTATTCCAATGTGCAGAGCTATTGGGAATATAGGAACTACACTACAATACAATGCTGAATAAAACTTCTGAAACACTTCAGCCACACCCTCCTGAGTGTCCTGCACCACCCCAGCTTCATCTAGAATTCTATTGACTGACCCCTGCACGTTTGTTTGTTGGAGCCTCTTGGCCAGGACCCTACCGGAATTCTCTTCGAATTCAAACGTGGTTGTTCGATATTGCGAGTAGTTAATATCCAGATCCTGACAAAAGGCATCCAAAAGTTTGGACTTTAATATGGCAATAAAATTCCTGATGGTAATTCCACTCTGTTGTCTGATTGTAATATATATCATTGTAGCATATAGCTTTTTTTGATCCACTTTTATCTGCTAGAGCAACATGATATAAGATTGTGTTCTCTTGTTTTGCATTCCTGTAATGTGTTTTGCTTGACATTTAATTATGTTTGCACGTTTTGCCTTCTGATAAGGTTTACTTTCTTCAAGTTTTGTTTGTTTAAGTTAAGTTAAGTTCTTGTATAGAAATCATCTGAAATGAGAAAAACATATTCAATTTTACATTTTGCACATTAAATTGCTAACCATACGAATTATCTGAAATGAGAAAAGCATATTAAAGTATACATATTGCACATCAAATTGCTAACCATAAGGCTTTGTGATCACTGTAATATGACTCTTGTGGTAAATAAAATATTACCCTGGCATAATTTCTAGGCATTAACAATTAGCATGTATCAAATGAGAGGCAGAGAGTCCGTGGTGTCCAAGTTAAAAGGGCTTTATTCCAATAACTCGAGTTAAGGGAGAATCTGTTCCATCTCCACTGAGGATCAGGAAGGGTCTTCTAACATTATTTACAGAGAACAACACATATATATATTTTTCCTTGTACATAGGGAGGAGCGCTTCAGGCAGAGCAAGAAAGAAAATGAGATAAGAGCATGTAGGCGTGCATGAGGGTGTATACTTGATGAGTCATAGGTAGGTGATAGGTAGGTGTCATAGGTGGGTGGTACACAGAGGAGGAGTTACATGGCAGGCTGGAACTTTGCCCTACTTGTGCACGCAATTTGAGCATGACGTGCAATTGACGTGTAACTGGGAGGAGAGCTGACTTTCAGTCTAGTAGAGAGATCTTTAGTGTCAAGGCGACCAGCACGTCTGGTACTAACTGATATCTTAAGTCAGGGGATGTATTATCTGAAGCAAAGGGTTCTCATCACTAAGAATCAGAAAAAGCATATATTTCTTCGTTCATTACATGGGGGCTGTGAGCTTTTTACAAATGCAAGCACTGTGATTTACTTTAATGGAGACAGAGAGGCTAGGCCCTATCTTCCGCGGACGGGTTCTGTTTACCTTTTTCACCGGGCATGCAGATAACTGTTAAGCAAAATATACTGTCTTGGCAACCCTTGCTGGGCTTCTTTCGGCTGAGCTAGAAGCATGCGAGGTCAGAGATACGTAACTGCAGCTTTCAGTGTGTCAGGAGTCATGAAAACCCTGATCCAGAAAGTGGCTCAGACTGAACCACAAAAAGGGTTTATCACGATATTTATTTAAAAGTGCACAATGCAAATACATGGGCCTTCATGTTAGCTTAACGTTTGGGAAACTTGATGACAGGCACCTTAATGCAGGACGTGATTGCAGAGGCCTTGTGATTCAGGCCACTAAGAGAAATATGCATGGGTGACATGCACATACATGTAACATAGGGTATAAGTAGGGGGCATCTTGGTCAGGCAAAATTTCATTTTCCTCACTCTAATGTACCAAAGTGTTGTAAATCTTCATTATTCATTTCCATTCATTTCAATCTTTATTTCAATCTACTTAGATCATAAAAGATATACATACAATTTAAAATCAGCTTACAATCAATAGCAAGTAAAACAGAATTTATAAAACCTTACAGTAGATATTTTAAAAAGTTGCAGTGCAATGTGATTAAAAGTCGACAGTACATTTCATTATTCACAAAACAGTGGCTAACTTTATATAACGGGTACGGGTGTGCCACATTGCTGTTAGGAATTTTGCCACCGCGAACACAATCCGTGGCGATAGTTCCGTCTTTAAAATTCTGTAGGCTGGAAGACAGTCGCGGCTGGTGACATTTGAAAGTGGCGGGGCGTGATGATGACAGTATCTATTCCCACTGGTCATCCCTGAGGACCGCGGCCGGAAAAAGAGATAGGAGTGCCGCAAACACAGGAACTGCCGAGTGCAGCACAAACACAAAGCCATACAAGACACGGAGGGAAAGTGAGCATCAAAGGGCAGGAAAGGAAGACATATTTGCTCTAACAAAGTGGGTTAATAAACTTAACTACTTACCTTCCTGCTTCCCGCCTTCAAGTTAGCTCCGACCCCCGCCGCCGTCCTGTTCTTGAATTCGTCATCAGACTCGTCATGCAGGAAGCCAGGCAGCCTCCCTCCCCTCCGGCTCCACCACAGCACAGCGCTGTGATTGGTTCGGCCGGCTGCCTCAACACCACGTGATTTCTCTGTATGCTGAAGCATACATAGAACAGGGAGAGTGGGAGGGGTTACCCGAGGGCAGGGGGGAGCGGCTTTCCCCACTGTCATGAATACAGTTAATACTGTCTGTTTGGACAGCCTCTCAGGCTTCCAAACAGAGAGTATTAACAACAGTGGGGAAAACCACTCCCCCCCGCCCTCGAGTAACCCCTCCCACTGAAAAAAAGCAGGAACTTCCTTTCTCGCCGTGGGAGAAGCCAGAAACAAATGGTAGTTCTCTACTATTTGTTTCTGCCTTCTCGCACGGCGAGAAAGCAGTGGGGCGGCGCCCATACGCCCATATGGAGGATCCGCCTCTGCTGGAAGATGATGTCTAAAACCTAGGTTTTTTAAAAGTGGGACAAGCCAGTGCTTCCTGGATCTATGATAAGCCTTACAAAAACCGAGGTTTTGGTGGTGGGTGGGAAGAGCAGTAGCTGGTCAGCCGATTGGTGGCCATCCTGTCTGGGCGCCACTCCTGTACCAGGTGAGGAAGCAAAAAACCTAGGAGTGTGGGTTAATCCCACACTGTCCTATGAGGGTCATATTAGACGCCTTGTGGGGAAGTGCTTTGGGGTCCTGAAGGTTCTAAATAAGACTCTGGATCTGCTACCCCTGACTGCCAGAAGGACGATGACGCAGGCTTTGGTCGCCTCTCGGTTGGACTATGGGAACGTTTTGTTCCTTGGTACCACCGAGAGGAGTATGGGCCGCCTGCAGGTCATCCAGAACGCGGCTGCTCACTTGGTGCTGAGGAGGCCGAGGAGAGCCAATTCACAGAAGGCGCTTGATGTTCTCCACTGGCTCCCCATAAAGAAACGTGTTCTGTTTAAATGCTTGCTTATGTGCCACCGGATTGTCTGGTTGAGGGCTCCCGCCTATCTTCGGGACCTAGTCTGCAGATACGAGCCGCCAAGGGCCTTGCGCTCGGGAGGTACGGGGCTGCTGACGGTTCCGCGGATAAAGAGATCCAGAATGGGAGGGCGGTCGTTTACATTACTGGCCGCCCAAAACTGGAACAAACTCCCGCTGGCTCTAAGGCTGGAGAGCAGAGAGGCAATATTTCGGTCTCTGCTGAAGACCCACTTGTACACACTGTGAGGCTCTGGTGAGGGGGTTTCCTAGTGAGTTTTTTTTTTGTTTGCCACTTCTCCATTAGCGCGGGGACACGCCGTGATGGCGTTACTGAGCGCTCTACAAAACCTTTTATTATTATTTATTATTATTTAAAAATATGATATGCAGATCATTTTCCTGGGGATGTGTGCATACCGGGCACTGTTCTGTGGGCGAGGACTGACCCCAGCATTTGGTAAATGCCCTGAGGGGAAACAATTTCCTAGTCAGAATGGGACTAATGCCATCGAGGACGTGCTCAAGATAGTATGAGTCTTTAAATTTGATAAACAAATTAGTAAGGGACCCATCCCATGTACTCTCTACTAATGCAAGTACATTTTGCTCGTAGAAGTCCCTTGAGAGGAATTTACGTGGGATCCTACTACATGCATTTCCCGGGTCTAGCCACAATTCTGGTCTTCCTAGGCTTTCACAAGTTTGTTTAATGTATCTCAACCAGGGAATGTGTGTGGCGTTTGGTAAAGATAGGATCTCTTGGAGCTCATTAGTATATATATGATCTAGTATAGAATTGTAGTCTTGTATTTTTTGGTTACAGTTAAATTGGCTGTGCATATATTGTAATAGTAGTGTTGCGTTTTGTGATACTTTTTTTTATCTATGTTGAAGTCGCCCATAATAATATATTTATAATCAGAGTAGAAGTTTAATATGATTGTTAATACTTCTAATAATGTTTGTATATGTACATGTGGTGGCTTGTATAGTATTACAAATAAGTAGTTGTTACTATTAAGATGATGAGTAAAATGTAAAATGTCAATTTCATGTTGCGTTTCATATATTGGTAGTAAGAAATAGTTTTTTTTGTAATAAAGTGCTATTCCATGCTTTGTTCACTGATTGTGGAATTTATCAAATACAATTACGTGATATTGTTCAATCAAAAAACTAGTGGTATCTGCTTTTTTAGTTGTGTTAATTTCTGTTAGGCATAGGATATCAGCATTCATGAAATTATTGTCTGATATTATTGCTTTGTAATATTTTTGCCGTGAGTGTATATTATGTATAAAATATTAAAATGTTGGGCATATTGCCCTATTTGTGGTAATGTGATTTGCAATTGCATATTTGTTCTCAATCTGCTCATTTCTTTATGTACTTTTGGATGTACAACTATTAGTTCTTTATTAAAGTTTTTAATATATATGTTTGATAATGGTTTTGCTCTGCTTAAAGATACATAATTTAAATGATGTATTTTGCTATTGTTAAAGTATATATAAAGTGGTTCAATCGTTTTGCCTTGTGTCCTATGTATAGTACGTGCAGACAATTGTCGCAATGGAAATTGTTTGCGTATAATTGTTATACATTTTTGTGTAAATTGGAAATGTTGTGATATAGGATGAATTGGTGTCCAATTAGGTGAAATGTTTGTGTGATAGATGTGCTTATTTTGCTGCCTTGTTAATTTTCCTATGTTTTCGTTATCAAAACTAATCCAAACTACATTTGGGGTGTTATTGATGGCTTCACAAAAATTGTACTATACCTGTTGCACCATTTGTTAAGCCATTATTAACATTTATATTACAAGTTAAATTATAGCGTAATTTAAATGCAATATGTAATATGTATGCAATGCCCATTGTTTTTGTTTGATCAGTGGGTAATTGTTTGAGTATTGTTTGCTTTACTTGTTCTGTTAGATCAGAAGCAACTGTATCTATTGGTATTGCTGTGTAAACAGGATAGTTTTGTATATGTTGCATTAAAAATTATTTATTAATGTTATTAACCTCTTTGTTGGCATGATATAAGGTATAGTTTTGCTAATGATGTCAGGTGGTTCTACTTCTCATAATTATATCTGTATAATATCTGTGTTTGTTTGTTTCCCTTATCTTAATCTGTTCAGTAGTTCTGCAAATGGTAGGTCATTAAGTTGTCTCATGATTTTTGTCAGTTCAAATAATCTGAAATGTGTTTGCCATGCATTTGTACTTAGTGGTCCATGGGAATGTCTCGAATTTTCAAATGTGTATGTGTCAAAAACTGGTTTTAATTGATAGAAATCTCCAATTGCTAAAATGGAGATTCCTCCAAAGGGTAGGTTAGAAATTTTTATTTCTTGTAATCTATTATGTATGAAATTGAACATATTTGTTCCTACCATTGATATTTCATCTAAGATTAGTCATTTAAAATGCATTAATTTTTTTTGTAGTGCACTTCTGTTTTCATGAGTTAGTGATTTATGAGTTAACATTAGCGAAACAGGTATCTTAAATGTGCTATGTAGTGGTTTTCCATTTATGTTATGTGCTGCTTTGCCTTTTGGAGCTGTAAGCAATACATAGATGTTAGCTAGAATTTCTCATGCGTTTGTATTGTAGTAACATAATAAGGTTTGGTAAAGTGCAGTAATAAGGAAGCTTTTCCCAACTCCTGCGCCACCAGTACAGAATGTTTAGCAAGGTGTTTCTTTTGTTTTTATCCAATGTAAATGATGGTATATAAAGTTGAGTTATTCTGTAGTTAGATTTTGCATTATATCAATGTATTGCTCATTTGGGAGTATATTATTAGTGAATGTTTCTTCTACAGTTGTGCTTCTAAAGCCTAAATCTAATGACAAGACCGTCTCTCATTTTACCTACCTACCTACCTTTTGCCCAGGACTGTGGTGTGGGCAGGACATTTGGCCTCCGTTTGCTTGGGGGAGCGAGAAGTGAGCGGCGAGTTGGGGTGCTGCTTGTGTGGTCCCTGCTGTTCCTGCTGTCGGCACCGGCTGCGCGTGGTGGGGTTGCGCTGGGCTGTGTAGACTACATCTCCCAGGCTCCCCCGCGCCGCACCCGACAACATCATCATCTGGATGCGCCCCGGAGGCACTTAAAACATCACAACGCCTCCCGCAGCGTGGGACGCACACGGGCCTGCCCGTCCGCACCGTCCACGCCCGTCCACGCCCGTCGTAGCCAGGAAGAGGCAGGGCAGGGCCACCCTCTTTCCATCAGTCTTCCAGTGCTCCAGAAGGAATTTGGTCAGTGTTTCCTGATTTACATCTAGTGACTTTTTGAGTTTGGATATACATTTAGACTTTCCCATTGGACATACTTCCCCTATTCTAAGAGAATTTATTGTTGTGCCTGCTATCTGTGTTCTTACCTTTTAGTGTTCCAACTATGGGGAGGCGTAAGGTACCGGTAAACCAGGACGGGGTTTTAGGCAATTCAAAAGTAACCGTAACTACCATGGATGATTTTTTGACCAGAGCTGCCTCACTGATAGATAGGGAGATTGATATGGTAAACAAACGTCTATCTAGATCGCCTACCAGTGGCCCCCTATTGCTACCTGAGGCAGCTAACATCGAGCTTAATAATTGTCCTGATGAGGCCGGAGGCACCGTATATTCAATAGAGGGGGGAAGTGATACACAAGATGTATTTGCACTTCCCCCTACAGGGGGGTTTGAGCAGAATGTCTTGGTGACGCCTCTATCTCCAACTGTAATTGTGGTTAAAAGGCAGGAGGCTGCTACCTCACAGTTATGTGGAAAGGATGAAAGCAATAAGGACGGTAAGCAAAGGGCGGCACTCGTTACACACAGAGAGGCCACCAGCGATTGCATCCCAATACATCATTTGGGGGGAGCACGACTATCAAGCGGGAGCACAAAGAGAAAAGGCAAAACAATAGGCAGTCAAGCCCAAAAAAGTAAATCTAACGTATCAGCACTCCCGACAACAGATAATGGGGCATTACGGACATTAGTTCCGGGAGCAATAGAACCCCCGTTGATAGAAGTGTTTAAATCTGTATTATGCAGTATTCTGGAAGACAACCTCCACCCAATTATGACCAAGCTACATAACATTGAACAAAGTATAGTTGATCAGCAGAAGATTATACAATTTATTCAAAATCGGAGCAGTTCTGTGCCAGCCACCCACACTTTACATAAGGAGCCAGTTATGGTACATATAGATGAGACGCCTGTAAACCCCTGAATTACCCGTGCACGCACTGTTGGTTCCCCTGGAGGGCAGAACGATAAAGCTTTTGTTGACCTTACCATAGGTGGAGCTCAGGTAGAAATTCATCAAGTTGTAGCCCTAGTGCAAAAGGAAAGAATGGGGGCGAGTTGCAGGGGAACATCAATGACGTACAGCAGAAATGACCTGTAATTGATTTACTGTCGCAGGCAACACCGCTGGTGGTTATCCTGGAGAATGTACTACCCCTCCCTATGGGTTCAAAGGAAAATGTTATTCAACTGAAAAATAAGGTTACCCATTGGTTGTCATGTAATATTGATGTAGGGCCCGCAATTGTACGCAATGTTATCATGGTCCGTTGAGATGCCTGGCTTGGAAATTCAAGAAAATCAAGGGAGGGGGACTGCATTGATGTGAATTTTAATAGTACGTTGTCTGTTGAGAGAATCTTTTGGGAGGTAAATATTAATCCAGAAAAAAGGGATCAAGGTATTTAGATATTACCACTGGGATACTTCTATAGAGCGTTGATCCCAAGTCAGATTAACCGCAACTCAACTCGCAATACTTGGTCATATAAGTCAACGAAGACCCCCAGAATAGGCCCACTGGGAAAATAGGCATAACTTTAGAAAGGATGATTACCTCTCTCCTATCGTGCAGGGACCAAATAGATTCTCAGTTCTGTCAGGGTTGAATGACTGCGACTGACTGAGTGACAGCCCGGGGCCCTCAGATACACTGGTCCGGATACCAGCACCGGTTGATATTATTTCTCCCGTTGCAGGAATTCCGGACGGTGTATCCTTAGAGCCACCATCTGCCGAGTCATCAGAGGCTGTCATTGAAGTAGAGCCCAGAACCCAGGAGCAGCCAGTAGTACTATCCCCCGTGCCGATGGAGGACCCATCTACCCTACTCTTGGGGGATAGTTCCAGGATAGAAGAATATAATATCTTGTCTTGGAATATTGCTGGGATGGCGGATAAGATTGTAGACTCGCTATGGTTGCAGTTCATCAGGCACTTCTCTGTGATCTTTCTTCAGGAGACCTGGCTGGTGGACTGCAACTTGTTTCTGGAAGGGTATAGGGCTTTTTTTGTCCCAGCATCTCTAGCAACCAGTGGGAGAGCGATGGGTGGTTTAGTTATATTTACATCCTTGTCCCTGAAATGTAGGATTGAGGACATCTCTTCCACCCATAGCGATTTCCAAGCGGTTGTTTTAAGACAACGTAATCTGAGTTTATGTGTGATTAATTTCTACAATGGAGTATATAGAAATGGGATTTGTAAAATAACCCAGCTGAATAACTTTGTTAAGAAGTATTGTGCCCCCTTCAGTAATAACCTCATGATAGCAGGCGATTTTACTGTTCATCTCTGTGGGGACCCAGAATCAACTGACATAGGTGACAATAGGTGTGCAAGAATTCAGGGCCTCCATTTTGAGCACTCACTAAGGGGAGAATTATTAAATGGTCTACTAGATGATTATGATCTGTCCTCCTCTATGTGTTTTGTAGCTTCATCTGGTAAACAGATGGTCCGACTTTTAAAGGCCGCAATGGTGGTTCCTTTATAGATCATATCCTGTTATCACCAAGCATTCAGTCACTATTATTAGGATTCAGAATACAAGATAGTGCCTATAGTGACCATAACCCTGTGTGTGTGACACTTGGAGGAAATCTAATGAAAAGGAGGGACAGGGTGGTAGAACCAGGCACCATGAAGCCAACTGATGGAAGGCGCCTACTCAAATGGAATCAAGTAACCCCGTTACTTTTCCACAAAAAGGTCTGTGAAGCATGTGCGGTAGAATTTCTTTACTGCGTGGATTTAGATTCCACCGCCACGGGTACTTTAAATGCATTTAAAGGGATTGTTTCTAAGGTGTGGGCATTGTTATCAGTCCCGAGACAAAATAGGTCGGTCATTGACCCTAAGTGGTTTGATTCAATGTGTTCCAAGGCTGCCAAAGAACTAAAAGCTGCTCTGAAAGCAAATCCCAGGAACCATCCCCAGATAAGAGGTCCCCGTAAAAATTACAAGAAGATATTGGCTAAGCGTACGTCAGATTTGAAGGAGGTTACCTGGCGGGAACTCTTAGATCTTTCTACATTATGTAGTAGCTCTAGATTCTGGAGCATTGTGAATAGACCTCTCTTTGAAAGGGAAAGAGCAGAGGATTTGGGTACCAATATAACAGAAGAGGAATGGGTGTCTCATTTCAGCAATATTTTTAAAAGTGCTTTAACCTTACCACGGTTGCAGCCAAGAGCTCAGGGAAATGATGTGATTTCTTTTTCACAGAGAGAAGTAGAGGAAGATATTGCTGGTCTTACCTGCAACAAGGCACCTGGCCTGGATGGCATTCCACCGGACCTTTTTAAATCTAATCCCTCTCTCTGGCCATCGATCCTGGTGGCAGTGATCAACGCTGCATCGAAGGAGGGGTGCCCAGAGTCATGGGGAATATCCACAATTGTACCAGTCTATAAAAAGGGAGATCGTAAGGGTGTCCTCTTTGACTGCGAGGACACGGGGAGGCCACCTCTCCAGCCGGGGTGGTTTCACCACTTTCACCTCTGCCGACCGCTCCTGGTCTCGCCTGGACGGTTCTGCTACCTTGATTGGCTGCCCGGGCCGAGTCTTCTTCGCCTGGCGTGGCCGGCGGCGACCTGGTGGGTGACCCCGGATCCGGACCCAATTGTCCATCCGCATCATGATCTTCTGCTGTATTCCGGGCATCCGCGGGTTCTTTTGCTTTCTTAAAACACGAAGCGTTGCGGGTGACCACTTGTCCTCCCCGTCTGGCAGTAACCATGGTGCCCCGAACTTCCTCTACCGTCCATATCTCTGGTTCATACGGGGTTCGGAACTTCCACCCCGGGTGTCGATCTCGGACCACCACGGTGTCACCCACTTGCAGAGTCGGTTCTAGGGCATGTCTTGCCTCACTCGCTCTTCGGTTCGTCTCTCTCCTCCGTGCCTGGATGGCCGCCTCGTTCCTGCTTTCAGGCAACCACGTCTGGCTTGTCGGAATGCTATCCCGGGGCGCTCTTTTGAATATGAGGTGTGCTGGGGCACACTTCGTGATCTTGTGTGGCGTCTGCCGGTAGGTTCCCAGGAATTGGTCAAGGGCAATTTCGGGGTCCTCTCCGCTGTCCACTGCAGTTCTCAGAGCTCGGTTGAGGGTCCTCATCAGTCTCTCAACCTCCCCGTTCGCCTGGGGCCATAGCGGGGTGATCTTCCGATGTGTGATTTGGAGATTCTGGAGGTAGCTCTAAAACTCTCTGCCCTGGAAGGGCGGCCCATTGTCTGACTTAATCTCCTCCGGGAGCCCCATGGTAGCAAATATGCGATTCAGGGCCTTCTTGACGTGAGGAAACGCCGTGGACGATATGACTTCCACCACCGGGAACTTGGAGAAGGAGTCTATCAGGACGAGCGTGTGCCTGCCATCGGGAAAGCTCCCGAAATCAATGCTGAGGTGAGTCCACGGCGTCAAGGGGGTCTCCTCTGTTCTCACCGGCGCTGGTGCTGGTTCGCTGCCGGTAATGGTGCAGGCGTGGCACGAGCGCACCATCTCATCCACTTTACTGTCCATGGTCGGGAACCACACCTTGCTTCTCAGGCGTGCTTTTGTCTTGGCCATCCCTTGATGACCCATGTGTGCGAGCTCCAAAATCCTGGGCTGGAGTATTTCAGGTATTACAATGAGGTGGCCCCTCAGGATGACTCCTTCATCACCTACACTCAGCTCACTCCGGATTTGCCACAGTTGTCGGTGTGCGTGACTAACTTCAGCTCGGAGGCTTTGTGCTCCATCCAGGAAGTGGGCCCACTTGTTTCCTTCTAGGGCCTGATGGACTCTGGACAGCGTTTCGTCCTGTGTAGTGGCCTCCCCTATCTCGGTCAACGTCATCGTTTCCGGGCATGCTGCTTGCGAAATCATGTGAACAAACGCTTCTGCTCCCGTGCCATCTTCCAACGGGCGGATGGGACTTGTGATATCCGGGTGTCGGGACAAGTAATCAGCAGGGTTATGTGCCCCTGGCCTGAAGATGACCTTGAAGTTGTACCCTTGCAGCTGTACCGCCCAACGCTCTATCCACGGGGGTGCGAGCCGGGCCGATCCCGCAAATAGGGGTAGTAGGGGTTTGTGGTCTGTCACTACGCTGAATTCTTGGCCACACAGATAGAGATGGAAGTGTCTGCATGCCCTCTTTATTGCGAGGGCTTCACGTTCAATTTGTGCGTACCGGGTTTCTGTGTTAGACAGGGCTTTGCTGGCATAGGCCACTGGCTTCCACCCTTCCGGTCCATGCTCTTGTAGGAGCACCGCTCCAAGGCCAACCGGACTAGCATCGACAATTAGTTCTGTTTTCCGACGAGGTTGGAAGCAGGCCATCACGGCCGTGTCTAGGAGACTTGCCTTTATATCTTGAAAAGCTTTGTTGGCCGCTACTGTCCATTCCCACTTGTGATCTTGCCTCGTGAGCGCTCTCAGTGGTTACGCCAGAGCCGTTAAGTTGGGGATGAAGCGGCCACAGTAAGTGGCCATGCCTAGGAAGCTCCGCACTTCGGTGGGGTTCTGTGGAGTGCTGGCAGCCTTGATTGCTTCTGCCTTCTTGGGGTCGACCCTCAGACCTTCTCTCGTGAAGGTGTATCCCAAAAAATCTATGGATTCTTGGTAGAACGAGCATTTTGATTGGTGTAGGGTCAGGCCACTGTCTGATAGTCTCTTTAGGGTTGCTCTGAGGTGTGCATGGTGTTCCTCAAGGGTTGCAGAATAGACCAGGATATCATCGCTTAAATTGATTACTCCACTCAGCCCTGACAGTACCTCACGTATAGCATTTTGAAACACCTCTGCGGCTGAGGATACTCCAAAGCTCAGTCGCTTGTAGCGACGTAGTCCTACATGGGTGGAGAAAGTTGTTATGTATCTGCTCGCGGGCTCTAACTCGAGTTGATGGTATCCCGAGTTGAGATCTAGCTACGAGAACCATTTCGCCCCGTTGAGGTCAGCCACTATGTCGTCCATGGTCGGGGTGATGCGTCGCTCCCTTTTGACAGCCATGTTGGGTAGCCTCATGTCCACGCACAACCTGATGGCTCCTGGTTGCTTCGGCTTGGGTGCGACTACCAGCGGAGACACCCAGGGGGTCGGGCCTGACACCTTTTCTATCACCCCTAGGTCTTCCAGTTTTTGGAGCTCAGCTTCCACCTGGGGCCTCAGATTGAATGGTACCCGCCTATGCCTCAGGGCGACAGGCCGTACCGACGCATCGATGTGCAGTTTGACCTTCTTCCCCTTTAGTTTCCCCAGGCCATGGAAGAGTTCAGGGAATTCTTTCAGCAGTATGTCTGCTTGTGCCTGATGCACTTGGTTCGCAAAGAATACAAGTCCTAAGTCTTCCGCCGTATGGCAGCTCAGCAAGGTGCCCTTCTTCCCTTCGGTGATGTGAAAACGTGTTTTGGTTGAGTATTCCCCGTTCACGACGGTAGTCTCAATGACGCCTCTCAGTGGCAGCGGGTCCGTTCCCCCATATGTGTATATCCGGGCAGTGGAGGCCGCAAGAGGGGGTCTTGGCAGCATTTTGTCATATTGGTCTGAATCCATGACGTTCAGTGATGCTCCGGTGTCGATGAGAGCTCTTACTTCAGTGCCTTCTATGGAGATGGAGCACATCGGTGGCGGTCTTGCGTCAGAGAGTTCGTGTGAGCGTGCCAGGACCAAAATTTTGTCTAGCGAGATTCCGGGTTGTCGGAGTATGAGCTTTCTTAGCAGTTTAGATCGACACCCCAATATGATTTGGTCTCTGATTTCCTCTCTCGGGTTGGTGAAAGGGCACGACCGTGCCAACCTGCGCAGCCGCGCATGGAACATGTCTACCGACTCCGAGTCCGTCTGCCAGGCTCTCCTAAATTTGAACTTTTCTAAGTCGTGGTTGATTTGGGGGTCAAAATGGGGGTCAAGCGCCGCGACCGCTTCGTTGTAGTCGTCTTCCCGCCCTGTGTTGGGGAGTGTCTCGAATAAGTCATATATTTCAGGCCCACCATACAGAATGAGTAACGATCGTTTGACTGTCCCGTCATTCTCTCTCGTGCCTTTGAAGTACAGATTGAGCCTGCCCACCCAGGCTTTCGACCTCGACGCAGCTGTGGTTGGATCTGCTGCTCCACTGTATGGGGGAATAGGCGCTGTCCCAACATGTAGTTGGCTGGGTGGCGGTAGTAGGGCCGCTGCAGCTTGATTCTGGGCAGGTGGTGGCGGCGCGGGTGCTCCGCCTTGATTCTGGCCGCCTCCCGCTGGGCCGGACCCTGGTACCGTGACTGACATGGTGGCGCCTTTCTACTAGTGTGGGCCACTCGGTTCTGCCTCAACCGCTGGGGCGTGGTGTGTTGACTTTCTTTTCGCGCGGCCCTGCACGCGTGTTTCCCACTGGTGCTGCGCCACTCCCCCGTCCAACCCTTGTCTGACTCCCCCTGGAGCTTATGGGGTGACTGGGTGCGGCGATGGTGACCTGGGCCCGGTGGTGTGCGTGCTTGCACTGTCCAATTGGGCCGAGTGTTCTTGGCTGCCGTGTGGTGTAGGACCGATGCGACCCACAGGGTCGAGATGGTTGTGCCAGTGCTTGTTGGGCCGCGCCTCTCCTGGCCAGCGAGACAAAAGAAGCGCTGTGCGCTCCGCTCTTACACGTGCGTGTGAGATGGCAGGCAAGCTGGGCAGCTCCTCTCCGCCTGCGGGTTCCGACGCGCCTCGCGTCAAGTAGCCCCTCCCTCGGGGTCCCGGCCATGGAGCCGCGAGGTACCGCAGTGAGCGCGCACGAGTCTTCGCGCTGCAGGAGGCGCACCCCTCGCTCGGGGACTGTAGCTGGAAGCGCACGCAGGGGCAGAAGTGCTGGACTCACCCTCCGGTGTGCAGGGCCCGGCGAGTCCCGCCAGCTGAAGGCGCTCCCGACAGGGAGGGGCGTGGGCAGGCCTCGAGCCTGGGCGCGGGCGGGTCGACGGACCTCGCCGCAGGTAGGAGCGCCGTGAGCGAGCTACCAGCGATGCGCCGCACCCCGGTAGGCAGGGGGCGGCGAGCAGGCAAACGCAGGTTCTGACCGCCTCGTCGCCAATGTGGAAGGCCAATACTAGGCCAGGCACGTGGTCCAGGGGACCGCAATGAAGGACACATACACTGGCAGTGGTTGGTAGCCGGAAAGACCCCGAGCGGTCTTCCGCCATGTTTATTTATACCCCGGCGCGAGCCCGCCCCGAGGTATGCGTGGATGCGTGAGAAATGGTAACATTGTGTAGGAGCGTCCGGGTGGCTCTCTACACCACCCTCCGATCGTGCCTGGTGGGTGGAGCAACCCCCGCCCACCATGTACAGACCAAATTTGCAGGACCACCCCATAGGTCATATCCAGCCCCCCTGTTCTCCTTATCTGAGAAATTCCTTTCCTCAAACAGCCCCTTCCCTCCTTTCACTGTGTGACTGAACCCAAGGCTGCCTCTTCCCTAACTGCATAAGTTAGTGCCCCCCGCCGCTATTTCTCCCTCCAACCTTACTCCTGTTACTTCCCCCATGGGCATCCACTCCCGTTACTTCCCCCCTGGGCATCCACACCCACCAACGTTAGCGTCCCGCAGTCGGGATTCAATCCGCCTCCCTAAGCGTCACCCCTATCCGCATTCCTCCTGCCCCTCCTTCTGTGCCGTGTGACCATCCGCACATCACTCACTCATGCAAGTTAGCCATACTCCCACCCGCTGACTAGCATTTGCCCAAGCCCTGACCTGCATCCCAAGTGTGCCAGCTCCCCACTTTACACTGCCTGCCCTACACCCCTTGAAGGCTACCACCACCTGCGCCAACAACCGCTGGACCTCCTCACCTTTCTTACCGCAATTACCCCCTCCCCAGACCGCGCCCCCCCCAATGTGTCCGTAGCCCCCGTAGGAATCACCACTAACGGACCAGCCTAAAAGGATGATGAGACCCAGACTGCGTAACTTATGCCCATGTCCCAACCTGCCAGTCCTCCTCCGAAGACAGCAAACAATTTGCCCAGGACCACCGGATCCTAATCCACACCGAAAACCGCACCTTGTTCCCAGTGGCCAAACGTCGACAGTATTGCCCCCCAGGCCCGTCACCTCCCCCTGGGATGCCAATCTTACCCCACTACTGCCTTCTTTAATAACGCATGTGCTCCCGATCCCCCTTTCGCAACCAGCACCCTCCCACAGTGAGCCTCCAGCCATCCGAAAACAGTCTCCCTTCACAATTCTTACCCATGCACCCAACCTTACTGGCCCCCCCTTTCCCGTGCCGTGTGACTTAACACATTACCCCCGTATTTTTTAATAACACCCCTCCCCAGCCAGCGCCAGAACCCCCGAGACTGGGTGGACGCGACTCCCCTCCTGGACACTGCACAGGAGCGATGCCCAAAGGTTGCCCGAGAGGCCACAAATCCCCGCATCCCATCTTTTGAACCTTCCTCGGCCAAAACCTCCGAAATGCGGCCCTCCCATCGGCCCCCACGTCTTCTGTGCCCGACCTCCTGCCCGCAGGACAGCGTTTCTCACTGCGGCTTCAACGTCACTCACAACAACCCTGCCTAAAATATAAAATGTCACACATAGCTATCCAAGACCTTAGCAGCTATGTCCATATCTTAAACTGTATTCCACACGTGTTTTACATATGTTTGTAACCTTCAGTACTCCGAGTATTGTAGGCTGCTAATGAAAGCATGCGCTCTCCCCCCATAGACCCTGTCACCCTGTCCGCTTCTCGAGCCCGGCATGCCAAAACCCTTTTCTGTTGGAATTCCTGACAAAGGAATCTTGGTTTTCATTACATCACAGATGACACTGTGATATTGTGTTGAAACAAAGCACTGCTCATTTCATGCTGTTGTGTTCTTTGTCTACTTCTCATAGGAAACTTTTAAGTCCCATTCATCTTCAAAGCAAACATCAGACAATAGAAAGAAGCTGTTGCTCAACAACAGCAGTTAGACTGCCCAGGGTTATGCTATGGGGTGCTCCGTTATACAAAATGCTCAATGGGCATGCAAAAGGGATAGGGAGTATCTGAATGCAAACGTTTATCGATGCTGCAAGCAGGTTCTTTTACTGTTTTTATCTAATTGAGAGATAGCTTTCTGTCCCACTTTTAACAAGTATTGGCATAGCCAATAGGTGTCGCTTTTGGGACCTTATAAGTATTTAGCCATGCAACAGTTGGTGTTGTTGCACTAAAGATATTGGGCTGCATACCTAAATACTTATAAGGTCCCAAAAGCGAGACCTATTGGCTATGCCAATGCTTGTTTAATTTCCATTAAAATGGATCTATTTGCTACGGTGTGTGTTCTGGTCAGGGAAGACAGATGTACCTTTACTTATCGGGTTGAATTTAATATCAGTCTTTGAAATGTACCACAAGTCACTTAGAGGGCGTCGGACTGACAACATTCCCCCCTCATCTCTCAAGGCCTGTCCCCATCAAAGGGCATTGCTTAAATTTATGGCTGGGCTGAACCAAGTGTCCTAATCTGCAGCCCAGTAACTTCCCTGCCTACCCTCCCCTTACCCCCCGCCCTTTTCAGTCTGGGCTCTGCTCCCGGGGGTTGGCCCCCACTAAGGCCCCCGGTCCAGTCACATCTCCCTCCCTTTGGGAAGGGGGCGAACCAAGGGGCACACTAGCTCTAAACTCACCTGTCAAACCCTAGCAGTCTACTGGACTCCTGGACTTCTTTACTTTTTCTTTTGTCCTGGCCGCCATTTTGCTGCTGCTCTCGGCCGCTTTTCTCTGGACCCTGACCCGCCATCTTGCCCATTCCCACGTCCTTTAACCCTTTTCCCTCGTTTCCCCCTTGTCTCAAATGTTTCTCCATACCAGTGTATCCCTCCCACCCTCCCTTGGTGCTGTGACTGCATCCTCCCTCCGACCCCACTTAATGGAACTCTGCTTTTCTGTATGTAGAGATAACTCTAATCACTAGTATATGCAGTAGACCTTTGTACTCTCTACCATTCCTCAGTGGTGGCTGGTGACTTTTAAAAGTGGTGGGCGTAAAATTGTCGTACAGCAGTATGGCGAGCAAGCGAGCTCGAACAACCTAATAGGGGCTTTTGCAAGGTCTAACTAAGGGACATAACATGGTCCTAACAGTGCAGCCTTACATGTTGAGACTTGCGCGATGTCTTAACTTGTACCTGTCTGGGTCGCATGAGAAACGTATAACTGCCACCATAACTGTCTTCTAAACCGTCACCTCGGAATTGGGTGCCCTACTGATCCCCCAACTAACTCACAATATCCCTGTAGATCAGGAATGTTTAGATGTATAACACAGCGCCCTAGATTTCAAAGCCCACCTTCGGAAGCTAGGTATTTCCCTCAATGTTCGACCCCTCATATAATGAAAGTGCCTGATTCAAAAACAGCCAAGTAAGACAACTAGCATACTCTTGCCCTCTGCTTGCTCTTATGCTTGGAGTAAAATGTATAACTGCTTTGGAACTGACAAAGTATGGCCGGCATTACTTCAGGGAAACTACAATTGTTGTACCCGTCCTGCGGGGCTCAAATGCATGTAAATTATGCATATGGTGTTTCCAACAAGTGGACAATTCTGCATGCACATATACATGAAACAGATGCTCACTGGCAGCTGTAACTTTTATTTTTAAATTTTCTGCCTGGGGAAGTGATTTTTGCTTGGGAGAAATAAATTCCTACTAAACGTGGGGGTGTTCCTTGAAGATTAATTAGGAAAGCAATCACTCAAATTGACTCAAGGTTCGGAAAACACATCCACTTACAAGTTGAGAGGTGTTTATGACTTTAGCACGGTGCTACACACAAGAAGACCCACAATGAAAAATTGTCTAGCAGACGCGACAAAGAATTTTCAATTCTATTGAGGACACGGAGGCGAGGATTATGCTTCTCTTTACTTTACTGACATAAACAGCAGCCAATAAAAACTTTAAACTGGCATGACCCCGGAAGGACAACCCCCTCCAACAGTCTGCACCAATCAGTCTCAAGTCCCTTGTATAACTGTCCATGCACATAATACGACCTCCTCTTTCTTTGCGAATACATCATCCGTCCAACGTGACCGGAGGCCAACATGGCAACTATCGCATCCAACGTCGAGGAAACCAACCGCTGCATAACTGCAAACAATCCAGATCATAGTCAGGTCGACTCACGTCTGCTTCTGTTGATCACCTGAAACAAGAATATATGTGGTAATGGCTATTCCTCAAACTGGAAATACAATCAAGCCATCATAAACATTCGGGTGGGTACAGTACATCATAAAATCATTCAATAATGCAGGACATTACAAGTCTGCAAGCCCGGGTGGGATAATCCTCGCCTCCGTGTCCTTAATAGAATTGAAAATTCTTTGTCGCGTCTGCTAGACAATTTTTCATTCTATGTCAGTCCACGGAGGCTCAGATTATGCTAGTTTAAAGTTTCTCCACCACCACTGAGGCTACATCCACAATAGGCTTATGATAAAATGTCTTGAATGTGGATTCAGAAGACCAATCTGCCGCAGTCATAATATCCTGAAGCCGAGAACCAGCCCCAAATGACTTAGATGCCATAGCACCCCTCACAGAATGAGCTCCAAATTTAGAGGTATCAATACCGGCAAGGTCCAACAACCAGGTAACCCACCTGGCCAGAGTCGCACAGGCGACTGGGCGGAAAGGCCTCTGCAAGGAAATTAACAATTGGCCAAAACCAGTCCTAAACTCTCTAGTACAATCCTCATATACTTTCAGACATTGAACAACACACAATTTACTGTGATGAGGAAAAGCAGGATAAGCAATACATTTGGTATGCGTCTTAGTACGTTTAGAAATCGTAAAAGAAACTCCCGAGGGAGTGAATACTCTACCTGCCAAATCCAAGGCGCGAATATCCGATACTCGCCTGCACGAGATCAAACAGAGCAAAAGTGTAAGCTTCGCCGAGAGCTGCTTGCGAGACAGCCCCTCATTAGCCGGCCAGGTCGTCAAAAAACGAAGGACCACAGACACGTCCCAAAGTTCAGTGTACCGTGGCTGAGGAGGATTCACCAGGCGAATCCCCCTAACTACTTTACAAACCAGGGGATGCTCCCCCACCGGCTTGCCCTCAACATGCGGATGTCCCGCCGAAATAGCCGACCTGAAATTATTCACCGATCTGTAAGCCATACCTGACCGCGCCAATTCAGAGAGAAAGTTCACTATCACAGTGATATCGGATCCCATTGGATCACCCTGTCGTTCAGCACACCAACCGACCCACCGTCTCCAAGCTGACTCATATCGCTTGTGAGTGGAAGGTGCCCATGCCTGAGATAAGAAAAAGATAGCGTCTTGCGAAACTCCCGGCATTTGCCAACGGCGCCGGAAAGTCTCCATGCCATAAGAGACAACTGCTCCTGAAGGACAAGCGGATGGTAAAGACCCACCGGGTCCGTCAGAAGATCCGGGAACGACGAGATCCGCACCGGCGATGCACAGGCGAGACTCATCGCTTCTGGAAACCATGCTTGCGCCTTCCAGCACGGGGAGATCAATATCATCTCCGCCTTCTGCCTCCGAACCTGAGCCAGAACCCTCGGGATCATAATGAATGGAGGAAACGCATATAGAATGCCCGTCGTCCATGACTGAAGAAAGGCGTCCGAGCTGATCGCCAACGGATCCGGCCGCCAACTGTAAAACTGGGGCACTTGTCTGTTGAGCCGCGAGGCAAACAGATCCACCACACACGGACCCCATTTGTGATCCAGTGCTCTGAAGATCCGGGGGTGCAACCTCCAATCGCTGGCATCTCTCAAGTATCGAGAGTTCCAATCCGCCGTCACATTGGCGGATCCCGGTATATACTCCGCCGTCACCGAAATTTGATGGGCCAGGCAATAATGCCAAAAGTCCTTGGCTATCTCCGCAAGGAGACGCGACCTGGTGCCTCCCAGGCGATTTATGTAGCGTACCGCGGACACATTGTCCATGCGGAGGAGAATACAGCACGAAACTCCCTGAGGGGACAGAGTGCGGATCGCAAAAGAACCCGCCAGGAGTTCCAGACAGTTGATGTGGAGACTCAACTCCTCGCGGGACCACCGGCCCCCGGTCTCCACTGAGCCGCAACGGGCTCCCCAGCCCCACCGGCTGGCATCCGACTCTATCACCACTTCCGGGGTGGCCGCGAAAATGGCTCTGCCGTTCCACGCATCCATATGCTCCAACCACCAGTTTATCTCCGTACGTGCCTCCGCAGAAAGAGAAATCTGTTGGGCATAGGTCAGGCCCTTGCGCAAATGCAAGGCCTTCAAACGCTGCAGGGCCCTGTAATGCAAAGGACCCGGAAAGATCGCCTGGATCGAAGAAGCCAGAAGCCCTACCAGGCGTGCCAACGTCCTCAAGGAGATTGTCGGAGAGGCAAGCGCTCTCCTCAACTCCTTCCTCACCGCCACCCTCTTCTTGAGGGGCAAGAGTAATTGAGCTTTCACCGAGTCCACCTGGAAACCCAGGAATTCCATCACCTGAGAAGGCTGCAAGATCGACTTCTGTATGTTCAGGAGGAAACCCAAGTCCTGAAGGAGGTGGATCGTCCACGACAGATGGAGCGACACCACCTCCGGTGACTGACCTAAGATCAAGATGTCGTCGAGGTAAATAATGAGGCGAACACCCCGTTCCCTCAACCTCTGCACGATGGGTTTCATCAGCTTGGTGAAACACCAAGGGGCGGACGACAGTCCAAAGGGCATGGCGGAAAATTCGAACCACCGATCGCGCCATTGAAACTGCAGGAACCGCCTGTGCGGAGGATAGATGGCCACTGCTAAATAGGCGTCCTTTAAATCCAGACGCACCATCCAATCCTGCTCCAATAGTATATCTCTCAGGAGGTGTATCCCCTCCATTTTGAAGTGTCGATAAACGACCCAGCCATTGAACTCCTTGAGATTCAACACCAGTCGATACCCTTGGTCCTTCTTCGGGACCACAAAGACGGTGCTGACGAAGCCTAGCTCGTGTGGGGAGGATTCCACAATCGCCCCCTTCTGGATCAAGGAGCATATCTCTGCGTCGATGAAACTCTGCTCTGTTTGGGAAAAACACAGTGGACCTGGTCTCCGCCGCTGCATCGGGGAGACATAAAATTCTATGTGGAAACCCTGTACCGTTTGCAACACCCAAGGGTCGTTCGTGAGCTGGCGCCACCTGTGGAGAAAAAGTGACAGTCTGCCCCCCACCATATGCTCTGATGGACATAGAAGTCGTACCTGAATAGGAGTAGTCTCCTGAGTTCGCCTGTTGTCCACGATAGTTTCCTCTTTGCCCCTTGCCACGACCTCCTCTATCACGGGAGGGATAGAAGTTGGGGCGTCGATTACCTCTGCCTCTCTGCTCTGCTCCACGTGAGGTCTGTGCATAACCTCGGCCGGACCCTCGACCTCTTGGGCGTCCGGCCCTATCAAAAACACCACCATGGAGAACCCTCTTGATGTTGGACTGGGCCTTGTCCAATGCGGAGAAGGTGGCAACATATTTGCCCATCTCCCTGACAAATTTGTCTCCGAATAGCATACCATTAGCTAGGACACCAGGTTCGGAAGGGGCCATCTCCGCCAGCTGGGAGTCAAGTCTCATAAGAAAAGAGCGCCTCCGCTCTGTAGACACGGCCACATTCGCATTACCTAAAAAGCACATGGCACGCTGTGCCCATTCCAGAACCTCCGACACATCCAGCGGCACATTCCTATCTTTGGCTAACACTGCCGCGTCCAGAATCTTCGTTAGGGGACCGGTGACATCCAACATTTTGTCTTGGACACCTCTCCATGCTCTATCCAGCCCCTTCTTTGGATCCTTCGCAAACTTGCGCATAAACGCCGCCATTGTGGGATCTAAATCCGGTGTGTCAGCCACCTTCCCTGTCAAGGATGGCCTGGGGCATTCGGAGCGCAACGTGGCCCTCACTCCATTATCGAAACCCTGACGCAGGTTGTTGCTCACATATTGTGCCACCTCAGGGCACGGTATCCACTCAGTGGACCGAGGGTGCACAATATTGTTTGGGTTAAAAAGAAGATTCTTGGGTACCTGACCATCGTCCGCCTTTTGGGTGTGCTTCACCTTTCTAGATCTCTTTCTGGGGGCCACTGATTCCACCTCCGAATCAGATGAATCCGGCGGAGTCGGGGAAGAGTCCCCAGACGTGTCATTCGCCATTGAGCCATGGTCCTTCAGGACATTCCTGGCCATTCGGGCCAACACCTGGGCCGAGGACTGAGAAGAGGTACCGCCCTTCCCGGCAGATTTGAACTTTCTCTTTCCGTAATTTTTAAGGGGCTTAGCAAAGGGCTTAAGAGCCTGGACTAGTGCAGTCTTCACTGACCCTTGGACGTGGGAATCCAGGGCCTCTACCAAATTCTCCTCCAAATGCTCCTCTTGTGGCTCATAGTCTACATATTCATCATATTCTGCCCACTGGTTATCCTCCTCGGCGTAGTACGCCATAGCTCTGAAGCAGGGAGGTGTGGAGGAGCTTCAAGGGGGGGAGTAGCCCAGGGGAGCCTCCAACACACACACAAACTCCAACAACCAAAATCACTACAGGCAATGAGGCTGAATACTAGGTGGAAGGAGACCCCTATTTTGCACACTGTAAGCTCCCCTAGAGCAGAGCTCTAATGCGGATGCGCTCCGTTTAGCGTTCTACTGAGGCCAGGATTGATGCAGTCTAAAAGCGCGATGCGTGAGGAGCCGGTAAAGTGAAAAACGAAAGTCGGCTCCTCGCGCATGCGCAGTGCGTGTGGGGGCCGGGCTCGACTGCCTCCTGCGCGCGAGCGTCTCGCGTCTGCCTCCTCCTGCTCCACCGCCCCCTACCGGCACACCGCCAGTCGCGCTACGCGCTGACAACAGAAAACGCCCGCGCGGGCCAAAACGTTGAAAAAAAGGCAATAATTACAAAGTCACCAAAAACACCTCAACCCCGAGCGGAGGTCCGCTCAGCACATACCATCACTGACGCGCGCGCGCGCCGTCTACAACCACCGCCCTTACACACATTACCCCCAAGAAAGAAGTAAAATAGAAGGGCACTTAACTCGCTGCTGCAGCAGCAAAGAAAGAGGAGGTCGTATTATGTGCATGGACAGTTATACAAGGGACTTGAGACTGATTGGTGCAGACTGTTGGAGGGGGTTGTCCTTCCGGGGTCATGCCAGTTTAAAGTTTTTATTGGCTGCTGTTTATGTCAGTAAAGTAAAGAGAAGCATAATCTGAGCCTCCGTGGACTGACATAGAATACTGCTATCAACCATAAGCCTGTGAATGTGGCAATTGCGCCACACAGTGGTAGTTTCTGCATTCCTTCGTAAACATTTCAAACGTAAAATTCCATCAATCTGGAATTTATATACTGAAATTGCTGTTTGAGCACGTAAAATCAACTTAGGTATGCGAAAAAGTTTATGAATCAGATCCTCAGGATTTGCGCTTTTCTCCATGCTCTGAAGCACGGTTCCAAACCCTTTCTAGTTGTGCTATTTAAATATAGAACTAGGCAAGCCTATAGTACTCGGACAAATAAAAGGCGTGAATAAACATGTGCAAAAAGAAGGTCATGCCTACCAACAACACCATTCTCTTTTCCAGGTTCTGGCGAGCAATATGAGCAAGAGCTAAAAAATTGTAATGTGGCTAGAAAATTAAATATTAAATATAAAAAACAAATCTTACCTCAGTCACCGCCGGTCCGTGTCCGCGCCACCTCTGCTCCCCAACCCCTTAGCGCCTCACGTCACAAATGGGGACTGTCAGCCCCTCGCTGCCAATCCTGGCGCTTGGGGCACAGGTTTCTCTTCGCCCAGAGCACGCCCATTAGGAGCCCAATGGGCTCCTAATGGGCATGCGCAAAAAAGCGCAAACGCAAATGCGCATGAGTGGGCACGGGTAAAAAATTCACCCTCCGTCCCCACTCATGCGCACTTGTGTTGCTTGCCCTGGTGACATCATCATGTCAGTCAACATGACGCCACACCGCCCACCCCCTTCAGACTCTGAAGGGGGTGGGCGATGTGATGTCATGCTGAGTGACATGATTGGAATGTCAGTTCTCCCGCCTTGGCGTCTTTGAACTTACGTAAACTGAACTGATTCAGTTTACCTAATTTCAGAAACGCCGAGGGAGCTGCGGGCAGCTGCGGGCAGCTGCGGGCGGGCGGGGGGGCGGGGGGGCTACGCCCCAATGGACGCACTGCGCCTGCCATTCCTATGTGACTCTTAGAGTATATTCATTCGTATCCCTTCCCTATGTATATAGAGATAACTCTAATCACTAGTATATGCAGTAGACCTTTGTACTCTCTACCATTCCTATGTGACTCTTAAAGTATATCCATTCGTATCCCTTCCATATATATAGAGATAACTCTAATCACTAACATATGCAGTAGACCTTTGAACTCTTTACCATTCTTAGGTGACTCTGAGAGTATATCCATTTGTATCTCTTCCTTGAGTGACTTTACTATCTCTTCCTTGTGTGACTTTACATCTTGTACATTTGCAATTTTTTCTGTTTTTATCTTTTATGTAACGCATGTAATCCTTAGTCCTTATGTTTTGCAACTGGTTCTTATGTAAAGCGCTCTGACACATTCGGGTAAAGGTCGTGCTTTTTCGCATTAAATAAATACTATCGACTCAGGGGCTTGAAGTTTTAACTTCCGGCCACAGCCAAAGGGCAAATCGGAGTTTTGTGCAGCGGTGCAGGATTGGCTGAGGTGTTATCAATTGTCCAATCGCTGGTCACATTGCATTGTACGAATCCTTCCATTCTCCTGCGACGACATGAAACGTTCAACTAGGTGATTGGCTGCCATGTGACCCGGAAGTATTGAATGTATGGCAAAGCGTGTGTCGTCAATCTAAGATCGATAACCGACGACGGTCTGTGAGCCGGATTTATCGATAGCTCTGTGTAAGTAGCAGGCGGGTCGCGTTACATTTTACTTTTTGAACCCATATATGGCATCTACCGGGAAAAAAAATCATTTCTGCCGCTAGATGATTTAGCCTGTATTTGAAAGTTTAGCCGATTATTTTTGAGGGAATAGCAGTTTGTTGGGGCCTTGCGTCGAAAGTCTGTGCGCCTCCTTAACGAGTGAATGAACAGAAGGACCTTTGATCCCGATCTGCATGCCCTTAAGTGCTGCCCTTAGAGTGCAGATCAAGGCACAAACCTCGGAATGCCAAATGATGAAAGGCAGCCCTTCCCAAACACTTTCCAGACCGCGAGTCTCCTCCATTATTTGATTGGTAAAAAATCAAGTCCATATTTCTGGAATACGTAGTCGGGTGGACGCTTGTCACAAATGACTCGTTTCCGTAAGGAAGGAGTTAATTTCTAAAAGTGCATTGCTGTTTGATTTTGCACTTCCTTGCATACCCCAACTTCCGGAAAATTGTTTTAAAGTGGATGTAACGGAACACGAACTGTGGGAAACCCCCTCAGTTTTCAATGCAAAGCCAGATCATCTAAATACTTGCACAGTAGCGCGCCCAGGCTTTGAAAGGCATCCTAGCAAAAGCGGGCATACGATAACTCGTATGATTTCCCACTCAGCTTGTAATTTCTACAATATTACACTCATGCCGTTATTACGTGGGCACCTGTGCGTCGATATTTGTATTGGAGACTTTACCTCTCCTCTGTGCTGCATCTCAACTTTAAATTCTACCTCGTGTTGCTTAAAACTGCATTTATAGCACAAGTGTGGCCGATGGCACGTGACACAGTAAATAAACTGCAGTAACATTTTTAGTTGGCGTTGTAACGCTGCCAATTAGAATTTTGCATTTAACAAATCTTAATAAACTTTACATCTGCTACTGCAAATATTTGGTGTAGTTAACATCTTTGCCAAGACAAGAACATTTGCTAAATTTAGACCCCAGCCATTTGGGCAGATCATTGATACATTTGACATTGAGGTCAATACCAAAAGGGGCAGTTTTAAACATCAAATTTACGTTAACTTTGCTAAATTGCTCGTAGATTTTGCACCAATAACCAATGCAGTTAGTGGGTTTTGTGTCATATGCATCCATTATAAATGTACGTCTATTGCAGAGGTATGCTGACGTTCCCCACAAGTCCTGTTCGTGAACATGTTGGTGGTGTTCCAGGGCATGACGGGAGCCACCTACATTTTTTGTCGTTTGCGCCATCTTTCTCTTCTGAATTTTTGTCATATTACACAATCGCTTTTGTGGTGATTCATCCACTCTTGATGAAGCAAGTTCAACACTGCTGTTTTAGACCAGTTTACTGTATAAAACGTAAAAAATATATCTCTTTTGGGGAGGGAGTGGGGGGAGACAGTGTCAGTTATTCTAGTCCTAGAAGGTACCCGGTAAAGCGCTTTCTACTGGGTGCATAAAAATGAAAGTTCCAATCTGCGCCTGCACTGTAATGTAAATGCGCATGCTTTTTCCATATTTAATGTTAGAACAGCCGCTGATGACCTTAAAGAAGCCACCTAATATTTGTATTACAGAAGCCCTAATACCTAGCATCAGTTTCTGCCTTGTAACAATGTTGCTACAGACCTGTAGCTATTTATCTATTAAAAAGTTGTAGGCTAGTGTTATCAGTGCTTACCTTAATTGCAGCCCAGTCCCTTTGTCATTTTCTACCCTCCTCAGTACCGCCCTGTCTCTTTTTGTAACCTACCATGAGGTCACACCCTATTATATGTGTTGTAATGACCTAGGTTTTAATTACAGCCTCGAGGCACTATTTTCCTAAAGGCCTTCAGACAGGACACACTTGGTCCTAAAGAAGGTTGGCAGTGGTTACTTTACTCACTAGCACATCTCAAATTTATATTAGACCTTTTATACATTTCCCTTCATCAGCTCTACATAGAGTACAACCTAATCTTAATTAATATCATTGTTTTGTCTTATTGTATATGTGGACATATCTATTTGAATGTACTCGTGGTACTGTCTTGCATGCAATACGTTGTCGGAGTATCATATGTGACCAAATGTTTGATGCTCACTAGGTATCTCTAGGCGCAGCTTGCGGTACTGCACCTACACATCTATATTAGACCTTCTGTACATTTCCCCTCATCAGCTCCACATAGAGTATAACCTAATCCGGAATTAATATAATCATTTTTTTGTCGCATTTCAAAGCTACAAAGTGTATATATTTAATGTACTGTGGTACTATCTTGCATGCAATGCATTATGGGTAGGGTGGCTTTACCATATCTTCAAAGTTTATGATGCTCACTGGGGACCTCTAGGCCCAGCTCGCAGTACTGAACCCACACATCTCACATTTTATATTAGACCTTCTATAAATTTCCCTTCATCAGCTCATGCATTATGGGTAGGGTGGATTTATTTATTTATTTATTTTTCATTTCTAACCCTTGTTAGGCCTCGTTTCTTGTTCAGAGACTTCAATCATCACCTTCCACAAAGCCCTATTTTAATCGTTAGTGCAAACTTGATAACAAGTGCACAGGCTATGCCATTGACCTTTTACCTGTGAAGGAAAAGGGTCTCGTCAGTCAAATACATATAGTAAATAACTACATTTACTCCACCTGTCTTCATCCACCTTCTCCTCTCCCTTGTCACATTCCGGTTCATGGGTGTGGGGAATAAACAGGTTAGTGGCCCCTCTGAAGCCCCCCCCCCCCCAGTTAAGGGAAAGGAGACCTCTTGGGTCCTCAGCTGTCGTCTTCTTCGTTGCCTGAGCCTTCCAGGCCCCCCTGTGTGAGGGTACAAGAGGGCCCCTTTGGGTCCTCCGGTTTTGTCATCGCTCCCTTCATCTGATCCGTCAAGTGCTGCGTAGTCGCGCAGGAGGCTGTGGATCATCTTATGGCACGCCAGGGTCGATGTCTCCTTCTTCCCTACTACCAGGTGGTTTCTGGAAAACATCTTTAAATCAACCCAGGAGCCTCCAGCAACTTCTGGAGGTCACTCAGTGCGTTTGTTCCTGGGAACAAACCATACTTTAGAGTTCGTGGTCATGCAGGGCGTAGATATCCAGGCCCTAGGCTCTGTGCCGAGGGCCTTAGCAGTTCCTGTACATATGCACACTCCCAGAAGAGATGGTACGTCCTCTTGTCCGCGATGCACCCTCTTGGGCAGGACTTGTATTGGTTGAGTCCTCTTGCGTGCATGAAGGCTCTCACGGGAAGCCCTCCTTGGATGGCCATCCAGGCAAAGTCTTTGTGCTGGTTGGTCAGGCTCTTGGATGCGATGTTTCCCCACACGTGGTCCGCTGTTGCAGAGGAGAGGGCGCCGATCGGTTCGCTGATGTCCTTTGCTCGTATCTGGCATTGGACAAGCTTCAGGGTCCATGTGGCGGGGGCAGCAGGCTCCAGCCCGAACTCCCTAATGAACTTCTCCACTTCCTTGTAGAACCATGGGGTCTCCCAGTTGTATGAGACGGCGCTCACCCACTCTGCCCATTCGTGGCGTCTCCATGTTGGCAACAGGAAGAATCGTGCCATCAGAATGCAGACTTGTCTCTCGTCTTTGGTCCTCAGGGTGCTCCTCATGCAGTGGCACACAAAGATTCCCCTCAGGATGTCTTGCACTCCCTTGTCGTGGGTCTTGAACATCACTGCCCTCTTCACCCTGTCCATCTTTGAGCTCCAGATGAAGTAGAAGAGCATTCTCGTGGTGGCCCTGGCCGTGCGGGACTGCAAAGGCCACACTTGAGTGACGTACTGGAGCACTGGCACAGTCTTGTTCTGCAGAACCCCAAGACTTCCCTTCGATCATCAGCTCCCGGAGGCTCCAGAGTTCCGCCTTGTCATCGCCAGTCTCATTGCTCATGTCTTCTCCGTGGTACGTTCTCCGTCGAACCAGACTCCAAGGATCTTCAGGAAGTCCTGCTTGACGGGGAATAGCAGTGGGTCTCGGAAGGGGTCCAGTGTCCGAAGAGTAGGTTTCCGACTTGGCGCTGATGATCTTTGCTCCTGACGCCTTTCCAAACTCGGTACAAGTCCCCTCCAGTTCTCTCACAGATGGTCCGTCTGCGCAGAAGACTAAGACGTCATCCATTTAGAGGGAGCACTTCACTTGGCCCTTTTCTTTGCTTCCTGGGAGTATCACTCCTCTGACGTTCCTGTTCTGTCTGATGCGTTCGGGGTGGAGTTCAATCATGCAGATGAACAGAAGAGGGGAGAGCAGACAGCCTTGCCTGACGGGACGGGGACGGTTTTCCAGCCATTAACCCGCGCAGTGCTAGAGATATCTCTATACATTGTGTCACCACGTCACAGAAGAAGTCTCTCAGCTCCAGTTCTCAGAGTGTCCGGTCCATGAACTCATGGGTAATTGGGTCAAACGCCTTTTCCTGAGGTGGATTTGCCATATCTGCAAAGTTTATGATGCTCACTAGGGACCTCTAGGAGCAGCTTGCGGTGCTGTACCTAGACAAGCAGTGCTGGTTCCTTGCTCACTAGGGACCTCTAGGAACAGCTTGCTGTACTGCACCTAGACATGCAGTGCTGGTTCCAGGCTCACTCTGCAATCACTTGCAATGCACTAGGTCTGACAGTATGAGCTATTGGCGTTGCATTATTATTTGCAACGCCAATACCTCAAACTATCAGTAATGCTAGACCTATTGCATTGCAAATGTTTGTTTTTAAATGTTGCAAGTTAGTGTCCTATCATGAGGACACAACTGAAAAGGTTAAACTAGAATTTCATAGTAGTAGTCTAAGAGTGCAGATCCAGGCATCACTTAGCCAACTGGTGTCTTTAGTGGCACAATTGCTTTCCTTCACCAACAAACTATGTCAAATTTCCACGGTGTCTACACAACATTAATGCTATATGGATTTGGGCGCTGTTGACATACGGGACAATTGGTATCTGGCCCTCTGGTTGAACTAACCTTCTTTAGGTGTCCTTCAAGCAGAGGCACAGTGAAGTGACACTATTTATTCCATTCCTCTGTTATTTTACTCTTCGTGATCTTTCATTGATGTTACACACTCGGAAGCAATCACCTCGAAAGGGACATTAAAATTCAAAATTATAAGCTACCAAATAAAGGTGCAGATGGGATATAGGTAAGTAGTCATTTTTGTATCTACTAATACCAATGAGTTCTTAATTAACTTCCACAAACATGAGATATCACAAGATAGGTAACAAAATTATTTTGGTAGCAAACCTCATTTTATGCCTGAAACATCCTGGCAGCAAAAAAGCAAAGCCCATACAGGAAAGCGATAGTGCTGGTAGCTAAACTGGAGTGCATTTAGGGTATGTGACTCCATAGGATACTGGATAGGGCATTACAAGAATTACTGTGCGTGGGTGGGGGGGATAAAGACAAAGCTGGAGCAGTCTACTGTCTGTAAGTCAATAGAAGCCCACTGGGTGCAAGAACATGAGCAAGCTAGGAAAAACGACAGCTCAGACGGGATCTGGGAGTTGCTAGGAAAACACAGAGTATGGTTTTTTGAGCACATGTTATTCTGGCGACTGTAGTGGGCGTGTGAGGGTCCATCACAGAGACAATAGATTGTAAGATACCATTTCGAAGACCAGCAAACAGCAGTCTACTGTGGTGGGAAGGATCCATCAGTAGGCCATTGTGAGAAAGTGGCTCTATATATACTGGACAATAATGAAGTACAATGTGTATAGAGTCCACAAACCCCAAAGGTATAACAAAGGTTAAAGGCGTGAACTGACCTTACTCTCAAAAGTGGTAGCTTGGTCGAGCAGCAAGGCAGTACCAGAGGGCAGTGCAAAGCATTTGTTGTACACACTCTGTCAGCAAAGGATTTCACACACTCAAAGACCGAACTCCAGGCCAATAGTTTTTATATCCAAAGATATAGTGGTTTTATTTTTAGAACCAACAGGCATAAAAATATACTTTGCTAGATATGAGAACTCTTATGTAATTACTTTGCAAGGAAGGAATAAAGTTGGTGAACACAATAGGTACATGAGTTGCTGAAAGCAACTCAAGTCTAGACACACTTTAACATTGAGCTCAATGGATTGTTACCATAAAAGTACAGTTGATTACAGTACAGATTACTTTAGTAGTTCCAGGACTAGATCCTAGATTCAGTCCTGGGGTCTAAGCTGAAATCAGATTAGCAAAAACGTTTTAGTTACTGTGGTGAATCTTCATGAATATAAAGCCGTTTTAAAAGTTCACACTTAGAAACTTTTCAATGACAATCTGGCAATGTTATTCAATGGGAGAAAATTCAGGTTGCAGGTAAAGTACGATCGCGTTACTTTTGTAATCCAGTACTGGGTTTCTAGGGCCAGCACTGGGGTCTGAGCTTAAAATAGGTAGGTAATTGCGTTTCAGTATTTCGTATCATTTTTAAAGAATATTTAAAGTTTTCAAAAGTAGGCACTTAGAAGAAATTTCATAGAAAAGCATACAATGGGTTCCTATGGAGAAAATACAGATTACTAATAAACCCCGTAAGGATTACTTTTTCAGGTTCAGTACTGGGCTGCAAGGTACAGTACTGGCTTCTCGCCTGCTTGCAGGTGATTACTTCGGAATTCGGACTTCGGCTGATGTTATATGAATATTTGCAATTTTCAAAACTTCACACTTAAAAAATGTTCGAGTCAAAATGGGTCACTGTTCTCCAACGGCAGGTAAGTTAGTTACCGGTTTCCAGGCGAGTACTTGGCTGGTGAAGTTAAGGTTCCGGGTATAGACTCAGGGGTCCCCCAGGGTCAGGTAAGTACAGTCGGTTCCACCCCAGCAGCACAGGGCCGGCCGGGTGCAGAGGTAGGTAGGCCCAATGATATCCAATTAGGGAAAGGGGGCCCTCCGGTTGGTGGCTGCTGGCTAGCAGGCCACGCGGCTGTGGGAGTTGGGCTCCTGGTCACTTGCTCAGGGCAAGGGGGTAAGTAGGATACGACAAAGGTGGCACAGCCAGTGGCACTCGGGCGGCTGGGTGCAGGGTGCTTTTGAGCCGTTGGCTGCTCAATGTTATCCAATGGGAAAGGTCAAAAAGGAACAAAGGCTGCAGGCTCGGGGACGGAGACTCTCCAGGGGCGACCAGCACTTCGAGAGGTAAATTGGGATCTTGGAGCATAGGTAGGTACCCCAAAGGGAGGCACCGGGGGCTGAAGGGCGCCGGGTGCAGGGGTGTCTTTGGGTGTCAGAAAAGCTTACCCTCGGCTGGTCGTGGTTGGGGGGGGCCCTGGTTCTGAGTCTGCAGGCGCCGGCTGGTTCGTCGAGGAGGGTCTTTGGGCACTGGACTTCGGGTCCCAGTCCCCGGGGGGACGTCCTCGTGGTCTTGGTTCGGTTGGGCCCCGCCTGGGCTCGGCGGGTGCAGAGTGGGCTGGTCCGGAGCTTCCTGGTTGGCACCAGGTGGGTTGTTGCAGCAGAACCTCTGCTGATGGGATTCCCAGTCTTTGAGGGTCAAGGCAGGCAGGTCCTCTGGGTGTCCCAAGGTTGCTGTCCGCATGAGTCGCTGGGATTAGGCAGGAACAGGTTCCAGGATCGACAGGCCGGTAGGGCTGGGGCCAAATCAGTTGTTGTCGTCCTGTTATTAGCAGCTGCACGGCGGGTCTTCTTCTTGATCTTCTTTTCGTATCGGGATCTGAGGAAGGAAGGTTCAGGGAGTCCCTAAATACTGAATTTAGGGGCGTTACAGGTAGGGCAAGGACAGGGACCCTGTCCTGGGGTGAGTACACCCCCTAGTCTGCTCCTCTCCTGTGGGAGGGGGGCAGGAGCCTAGCTGGGATTGGGCAGGGCTCCCCATCTACAAGGTACTCAGAGCCCGGGGTCGTGCTTCACCTAGTCTCCCCCACTTGAGGGGTGGGGTTGGGACAGACTGGCACACCCCCCTCCCTGACGTAGTTTTTCCCGCTAGTCTTCCCACCAGAGTGGGGGTTAGAACTGGTGGGGGCCAGTTGCTGGGTACAGCAAATGGTCTGGAGAAGCTCACAGAGGCGGCATGCCTTTGAAGCTTCCCCCTGCCCATCCTGGGGGAGGAGACCTAGCACCTCGCCCAGGATGTGCATTGTTACAGGCCCAGGAGAGCCGGGGGGGGGCTCTCCACCCAGGGGTCCAGCAACATGTCTGCTGTTTGGCAGCCTCTGCCGCCACTCAGCCCAGACGTGGATTTTAAGTTAGGATTTCAGAGGGTATCTCTAAGATGCCCTCTGGTGCATTTTACATTAAATCCCACACTGGCATCAGTGCGGGTTTAATGTGCTGAGAAGTTTGGTGCCAAACTTGTCAGACTTCAGTGTAGCCATTATGGTGCTGTGGAGTTCGTAATGACAACCTCCCAGCACCATAGACTCTTAATGGCATCACTGCACTTACAGTGCCCAGGAATGGCCCTGGGTACTGTAGGGGCACAGGACTCATGCACCTGTGCCCACACCCCTGGCATATGGCACCCAGCTAGAGGGATGACTGAAGTATGCCAAGGCAGTGGGTTCTGTGGGCATGGCACACAGGGATGTGTACCATGTCGTCTCTTGGTTTAGTTCTGTACTTCGGCACTCAGCCTGCAAAGGCACCGTGTTGGGTGCCAGGGTACAGGGCCCTGAGGGTGGCACAATAAGTGCTGCAGACCCCAGGGGTCTTCACTGGTCACCATGCCCTGGGTACCTAGGGTACCATTTACTAGGGGCTGACAGGTGGCCAGGGAGGCCAATTGGGTTTTTAGTTTCAGCACCGTTTTAGGGAAGGAACACAGGTCCTGGGTACCTGGTTGGCAGGAACCCAGGGCACACTCAGTCAAAGCATATCAGCAGTTCAGAAAAAAAGTGGGGGCATACCAAGGCAAGAAAGATGGCACTTTCTCACAGCCATGTACACCATGTTTCAATTGCGAACAGGCAAAATGAGATTGGCGTGCTTTGCTGGCTGGGCCATCTAGTGCAATTCTTTTATTTATTTTTTCACTAGTTTGCACATATAGAAAGGTAGCACTCTTAATTGTGGGTGGTGCTAAGTATTTTAACCTGAGAGCAGCACTTAACAAAAAAAATATATTTGACAGAAATCGCTGTCACAACCCTCGTGTGTGATGCAGTCCTGTGCTTCTTATCTGCTTTAATTCTTTTTAGTTTACATTTACCTGATTCGTGCTACATGATTGGCCGTTCAAAAGAAAATGGTTGCTGGGCAACTAGTATCGTAATATATTAATATTGTGCTCCTACTGCCCTTCACCAATAACGATTCAGAAAAGGGGGGTGGTGATGAACAGAGTGCCTGAATTAAGCAGACCACTCTTACCCAGTCCAAAGATCAGGGCTTGATCCATCACCATTTTTTAGCTCACTGCACCATCCCAGCTCAGAACTTGGCTATATGCAAATTAGTCTGTTCCTGTCCCAGTGCATGATGGGAACAGGGCAAACCAAACTACCAAGCCAATTCTTATACTGGGAAGGAAACAAGCTTCCGGGGACCGGTTTCTGCCATTTCAGGCGTTGTCGGCCCGGCTTGCTTGAATCCTGATGGTGCAATGAGCAAGGGACTCACATCTGAGTATACCCTTCCACGCTTATGGTGGACAAAATGATTCAGAAAAGGGGGGTGGTGATGAACAGAGTGCCTGAATTAAGCAGACCACTCTTACCCAGTCCAAAGATCAGGGCTTGATCCATCACCGTTTTTTAGCTCACTGCACCATCCCAGCTCAGAACTTGGCTATATGCAAATTAGTCTGTTCCTGTCCCAGTGCATGATGGGAACAGGGCAAACCAAACTACCAAGCCAATTCTTATACTGGGAAGGAAACAAACTTCCGGGGACCGGTTTCTGCCATTTCAGGCATCGTCGGCCCGGCTTGCTTGAATCCTGATGGTGCAATGAGCAATGGACTCACATCTGAGTATACCCTTCCACGCTTATGGTGGACAAAATGATTCAGAAAAGGGGGGTGGTGATGAACAGAGTGCCTGAATTAAGCAGACCACTCTTACCCAGTCCAAAGATCAGGGCTTGATCCATCACCGTTTTTTAGCTCACTGCACCATCCCAGCTCAGAACTTGGCTATATGCAAATTAGTCTGTTCCTGTCCCAGTGCATGATGGGAACAGGGCAAACCAAACTACCAAGCCAATTCTTATACTGGGAAGGAAACCAGCTTCCGGGGACCGGTTTCTGCCATTTCAGGCGTCGTCGGCCCGGCTTGCTTGAATCCTGATGGTGCAATGAGCAGCACTTAAAAAAAAAATATTTGACAGAAATCGCTGTCACAACCCTCGTGTGTGATGCAGTCCTGTGCTTCTTATCTGCTTTAATTTTTTTTAGTTTACATTTACCTGATTCGTGCTACATGATTGGCCGTTCAAAAGAAATGGTTGCTGGGCAACTAGTATCGTAATATATTAATATTGTGCTCCTACTGCCCTTCACCAATAACGCCATACATAATGGTGTTCTCTTCTGAAACAGTATGCGAGAAGAAAAGTACCATCCAGTTAACTTTGCTATGTTTTGAGCAGATTATCGGCATATATACTTTTTAGTGAGAACGCAACATTTATGTACACCTTTTCTGAAAAACAAAAAATGTATGCTCTTGACATAAACATATATTATTGATAACCAGTCCATTGCGATGCATGAACTTGAGGAAATGGAATAAGCAAAAGAACATTTATATTTTTACACCCCCCTTCCTTAATGTTTCTGTTTTCCTCACTAGCTTCCTTTCGTACTTGTTCGTTTTTGTAGACCACTAGCCTCTGTGCTTCAGGGAGAACGAAAAGGTTGCCCACTTCCCTGAATTGACAAGTTCATCTGTCGAGCTAATAGGCCTGTCCTTACGGAGGTACAGTTGTGCTTGAATACCGCAAAACTCCTCTCCAGTCTTGCAGGCATGGGCCTTTAGTCTCAGACTGTAAACTTTGATCTGGAGTCTGTTGTGGGGTAACATCAAGTGTATAATGGAGCCTCCACACACTTGGAGGACAAAGCTGAGCATGATCCTGCCCCACCCCGCATTATAATATCCGCTCTGTCAGGAACATAAAGGTCCTTGAACACTGCCTTTTTGTTTGCAATTGTTTGACAGTGAATAGACCCTCTTCTTTTGTATTAACAAGTAATTTCAGATGCAGTTCGCTGTTTTCCTCCTTTCCCTTCACTGCCAGATGCATTAGCACTGGATGCATCTCTAATATTACCTGTCTGTGGTTTTCCTCAGACAGTACATTATTGTTATCCCCTACAAAGCCGGCAGCTACACATAAAAACCCTTGATGTAATTGGGGCCCCCACTGTCTAGTCAAATGCCTATATTAAAGTGCCTGAAAAAAACATACACCGGTTTATTGCTCTTCTAAGCTTTGCCTCTTGAAGTTAAAACACTACTATGAGAATCGGACATAAAACTATAGAAGTCTATGTCCGCTTTGGGTATACTTAGCCTCTAAAAGGATCTTTAAAATGTACTTGTTTATCTTGCTCCTTAACCATTTATACACACAATCATCTGTTTCTCAGGAGAATCAGTCTCATTTTTAGGTGTCACGTCTAGCGGTGCAGTGCGCAGCACAAGACATTTAGTAGCTAAAAATAGGGTTTAGGAGAGTGACCTAGGAATCGCACACGCTCATGCGTGTGCTTTCCCTTTTGTGCCCCGCTATTGGCCTTTGCATGCGTGTTTTTTAGCAAGAGAGCACCCAATAGGCCAAAGGAGGGCGCATTGCTCCGCCCATGGCCTATTGGTGTCTATTACGCGCACCAAAGGCCATGTGGTTTCAATTATCGTGCCCATACACGGGCGCGATAATTGAAAGCACATGTTTCACTGTGGCGCGCGCACACCACTCGAGGCTTCTTGGATCCATTTCACGGGGATGCAACTAAATGAAAGAACCGCTGACGTCTTGCGTGCTTCTTGTTGTACATGCCTCTTCTCCGCTATTCCTGTTGCTAAAGGCTGTTTTTGGCAGAGAAGCGAACAAACCAAGGTACTGTAAAAAAAAAGACGATTTGCATATGGTCACACGATTAATTCAAGCGGGAAGCTGAGATCTGAGACACACAGTTTCTTAGTACCACTAGACCGTGTCTGCCAGGGCCCAAATAGGCAGCTGATTTGTTCAGAATGTCATTTGGAACCAGGAGAAAAATCAGGGAACTGGTGGTGTGATGTCACGATATGACCGTCTGGTCCTGTAATGATGACACAGACTCAGTCTGCTGAGAGAGCGCGGTGAGCGAACACCTGCCGTGAAGATCTGTGTCACTAGTAGTCTCCTAAATGTGAACTTCGTGGAGCGTGCTACTCCACCTTTCATCCTTCTGAGGCCGATAACTTCACTCAGATTAATATAGTATAACTTTGCATCAGCTTGGGGTTCTTGTGGGCGGGGGAAGCAGTAACAGGTGCGCTGTGTTCGAATAGATGGGGATATGCTGATTTTCGAGACATCGTGAACAGCTGTGGACCCAACGGGACTGCGCCGCTCGGGATAAGTTCGGGAGCCCTATTGGGGCTTGGGCTGAACCCCGCCCCCTCCTCCGCTCGTGGAGCAAGAAGGAGCCGCATGCAGGGTGTCTGCACCTGTGTAGTTTAGACCTGCAGCTCCTGCTGTAAAACTTGAATTTTCTTAGAATAAAAAAACAAAAGTTACCAAATCTCATAACGCCAGACAATTCCGGTCACTGCAGTATGTTCCGGCGCAACTATGACAGATGCAGCCAAAAAATGCATGCATCCGTTAAAGACTTTTAAATAACCCGTCTCTTTGTAGCTTTCAGGCCTCTGTAAGAACGTCTTCCTCTCTAGGCCAATCAGCCACCCACCAGCTATCCATCCATCCATCCGCTCTAGCCATCTTGACCCCCCCCCCCCACCCCCCCATCCTTCACTCAACCTGCCTTCCCATCTCCGTATGTCTGCCTGTCTCCTGGTCCATCCATTCAGCCACCAATCCTGCTGGTCTGTGTCCCATCCATCCATCCATCCAGCCGGTCTGCCTGTCTCCTTGTCAATCCAGTCGGTCTGTCTGTCTCCTGGTCTATCCATCCAGCTATCCATCCTGTTGGTCTGTGTCTCATCCATCCAGGTGGTCTGCCTGTCTCCCGGTCCATCCATCCAGCTGGTCTGCCTGTCTCCTGGTCCATCCATCCAGCTGGTCTGCCTGTCTCCTGGTCCATCCATCCAGCCGGTCTGCCAGTCTCCTGGTCCGTCCTTCCATCCAGCCAGTCTGCCTGTCTCCTGGTCCATCAATCAATCCATCCAGCCGGTCTGCCTGTCTCCAAGTCCTTCCATCCATCCAGCCGGTCTCCAGGTCGGTCCAGCCGGTCTGCTTGTCTCCTGGTCCATCCAGCCGGTCTCCTTGTCCTGCAACATTCCAAAAGAGTACCGTGATACTGTTTGTGGTGTCTGTTCCCTGGGTTTGATTATCGATATGCAGGGGTGTGTGTAAATTGGGAGATGGCATCCTGATGTGTACTATGTTTTATGGAAGGACTGGCTCATCTGTACTTTTAGTATTATTTACTCAATGTGTGTCTCTCGGATACTGGCAGCTTTTTCGTACAAATAATTCAGGATTATGATTGTTTCTGGGGGTCCTGTCTGTTACTGAGGTGGTCTCAGGACATGGGCTATTAGCAGTAACTCCCTCTAGTAAGGAAAGGCTATTTTCTATTACATTGGTCCTGTCCAGTGCTTGAATGCTTTTGGGGAAAGCATGTACTGAGATGTCGGAGGGGTCAGTAGGGCAGTTGTCCAGTCAATCTATCTCCTCTAAGGAGGTCAGTGGTGCGTAACGATTTTCCAGCGCAATACTATAGGGGTAGTCAGTACTTTTTTCATTTGCCCGATCTATGCCATCCCTCCCCATTACTTTTGCAGGCTTATAAAAATAACCTAAGGGGAGGATGTTTATATCCGCTATATTTAGGCACCCGTTTCCCCCTTTCCATAAGATCCTTTTTACTAGATCTGGGGTTTTAAAAGTTAACACTATATACAATCCCCGGGAAGGGTTTTTTGCTCTTTCCCTACCCAATTTATTCACCTTTCCACCCATCATTTACCCTGTCGATCTATTTCTTTGTTTCCGCCCGTCCATCATCCTCCCTCTCTACCTTGTTGATCCATTCATCCTTCTGTGCTCCCGTCCACTCGCTATCCACCCAGCCAACTCTCACTCTCACTCTGGTGTTGAAGATGAATCCTGCTAACCAGGGTTCTAATCCCAGCTTCAATACTTAACAAGAAATTTTGTGATTCTAGACAAACCACTTTACACCCACATGCCACCAATGATACATTAGATTTCCGTGAAAAGCCGCAGAGTTTGTCCGGATTATGTCTGGTTTCCACTAGGCCCACATCCAGCACTGCATTGTGCCGAGACCCACATGCTCTTCTCTGTAAAGCGCCATGATGCCCCTCAGAGCTTGGCTCACGCTATAGTAAATACCTAAAAATATAAATACATGCATCACCTGCCTGTCAGCCCCTCTGCCTGCGTCACCTGCCTGTCAGCCCCTCTGCCTGCGTCACCTGCCTGTCAGCCCCTCTGCCTGCGTCACCTGCCTGTCAGCCCCTCTGCCTGCGTCACCTGCCTGTCAGCCCCTCTGCCTGCGTCACCTGCCTGTCAGCCCTTCTGCCTGCGTCATCTGCCTGTCAGCCCTTCTGCCTGCGTCACCTGCCTGTCAGCCCTTCTGCCTGTCAGCCCTTCTGCCTGCGTCACCTGCCTGTCAGCCCTTATGCCTGCATCGCCTGTCGGCGCCTCTGCCTGCATCACCTGTCTGTCCGCCCCTCTGCCTGCATCACCTGCCTGTCCGCCCCTCTGCCTGCATCACCTGCCTGTCCGCCCCTCTGCCTGTATCACCTGCCTGTCCGCCCCTCTGCCTGCATCACCTGCCTGTCCGCCCCTCTGCCTGCATCACCTGCCTGTCCGCCCTTCTGCCTGTCAGCCCTTCTGCCTGTCAGCCCTTCTGCCTGTCAGCCCTTCTGCCTGTCAGCCCTTCTGCCTGTCAGCCCTTCTGCCTGTCAGCCCTTCTGCCTGTCAGCCCTTCTGCCTGTCAGCCCTTCTGCCTGCGTCACCTGCCTGTCAGCCCTTCTGCCTGCGTCATCTGCCTGTCAGCCCTTCTGCCTGCGTCATCTGCCTGTCAGCCCTTATGCCTGCATCGCCTGTCGGCGCCTCTGCCTGCATCACCTGCCTGTCCGCCCCTCTGCCTGCATCACCTGCCTGTCCGCCCCTCTGCCTGCATCACCTGCCTGTCCGCCCCTCTGTCTGCATCACCTGCCTGTCCGCCCCTCTGTCTGCACTTCTCACTCCCTGTGTCTTGATGTAACAGCCATGTTGTTAGAAAACTTCCTGTGCCTGGACCTTCCTGCTTCCACCTGCCCCCTGGCCGCGGACTCTTTAAATGCCCTCTGTGTCTAGCGCTCTGCCCTGAGGGACTCTCTCGGACTCATCCAGAGGAGAGTGACTTCAGTCCTAGCACTGATACCTCCTGCCTATGCCCACCTAAAGCACTCTCTGACCCTCGCCTGAACCACGATCATTTAAAGCACACTGGTTAGCGCAGAAGCGCTTTCTGATGACGCTAAATACCCGATTATATGATTCACTTAATAAAGGTGCGATTCTCTCTATAGGACTCTCCCTCATTAGCACTCTCTGATTCCCTCTCTAAACATCCTAACGCGTTCTAAAATCGCCCTGTGTTTACATTGAAGGTATGATTAACCACCACATGCTCGGAGTGAATCTATCAATATGCCTATTCATTCTTAAATCGATCGCTGGTGTCTGCTAAAGTGCCTCCTGTTTGTCTTCAGGACAATCCTTGATTCTCTTAAAAAGTGATTGCTGTCTCTCTCACTCTTCCCTAAAATCACTAGTTCGCTCTAAAAGCCCTCCCTGATTCGTCTAAACCTGTGTTGATCGTCTGGTATCTGATGATGCTACAGACGCGTAGATCTTCTGTAGTCTGATGATGCCAGACGTGTTGATTATCTGATGCTATAGATATGTAGATGTTCTTTTTATTTTTTTATTTGTATTTTTGAAGTTTTATATAGCGCGAACCAGACTCTTGCGAGTATCAGAGCGCTTTACATGACAAGTAGAAGTATATACAGAATATAATTCGCTATAGTGAATCACGCAATAAGGAAGTGCTAGATAAGTCTAGAACAAAAAAAAAGGCAGTGCGATGCTAGTGTAAAAATGGCAAAGATAAATAAAGGATGCATAAAAGCGAAGAAAAGCAAGTAATAAAGTACAGTGAATAGATAGTTCACATGGATTGAGCCATGAGGATAGCTTTGACTTCTCTTTTGAAGGAACCAGAGGAAGGATTCATTCTAGTTTCACTGGGCAGCGCATTCCATATCCTTGGAGCCATACCGAAGAAGGACCGGTTATACGTTTTTTTCTTGGCAAATCGTTGCGGTTGTAGGAGAAGAGTCTTGGCACTCCTGGAAGCTCTGCTGCCCGCTGAGAGCACCAGTTTCTGAGCTAGGTATAGTGGGGTGTTGTGGTAGAGAGCCTTGTGTGTCAAGCACGCGATTTTTAAATGAATTCTGGCTTCAATCGGTAGCCAGTTGAGGGTTCTCAAGTCAGGGGATATGTGGGCGTTTCTCTTAGAGCCTGTGATGAGTCTTGCAGCAGAGTTGATCGTGGCTCTTAGCGGGGCTGTCGATGACCTCGGGAGTCCGCATAGGGTTACTGCTCCGTATTCCAAGCGAGGTATAACTAAGGCTTGAACAGCTTGTTTGAAATCGTAGGCGGGCAGATAGGGTTTCAGTTTTCGCAGGGTCCTTAGGTGGAAGTTGGCTCCCTTTGTTGAGGCGCTGATGTGTTTCTGCATATTGAGGTTATTGTCCAGCGTTACCCCCAGAGATTTTGCTGAGTCGACTATGAGTGGTTGTCCATTGAGAGCTGTTAGGTGCTTCATCCAGTCTATGATAGTTTGAACTTTGTTTGGGGGGGCGATTACAAGGAATTCCGTTTTGAGGGAGTTAAGTTTCAAGTGGTTTTCGGCCAGCCAGATTTGGGTTTTTTGTAGTGTGGAGTTGAGTGATTTGATGTCTTCCAGAGAGAGAATTTTGATGTAGATTTGGGTATCGTCAGCGTACATGTGGAATTGAATTTTGTAGAGGCTGAGAAGATCAGTGAGGGGTTCCATGAAAAGGTTGAAAAGGGTGGGAGAGAGGGAGGAGCCATGAGGAACTCCCAGAGTGACAGACGATGGGAAGGACAAGGATTGGTTGACCTTGAATCTTTGGGATCTGTTTTGGAGGAAGGAGGCGAACCAGTTAAATACACTTCCAGATAAACCCATTCTATGTTTCAAGAGATTCAGCAGGTTGTCGTGTTTGACGGTGTCAAAAGCTGATGACAGGTCGAGTAGGATTAACAGACAGGCTTCATTTTGGTCGAGGATTTTTAGAGCGTCATCTACTATGTGTCATGGCTGATTCTATGCTGTGACCTGCTCTAAAACTAAATTGAAATTGGTTCAGCAGGTTGAAACGATCAATGTGACAGTTCAGTATGTTCACGCATTTTTGCAGGAGTTTAGCTAACATAGGGATGTTGGAGATAGGACGATAGTTATTAGGTTGGTGGGATCCGCTGTGGGTTTCTTTAGGATAAGCGAGACCTGCCCCGTTTTCAATGTCTGGAATGGATCCTTGCAGAAGGGCAGTATTAATGATCTTGGTCCAGAGGGGAAGTAAGAGAGGAGTGAAGTCTTTTAAGTAGTTAGCTGGGAGCTGGTCTGTGAAGTGATTGGATGGTTCAGCGTGTTAAGCGTTGTTAGTATGGCATCTTCATTGTAAGTGTTGAAGTGGGACCATGATGCATTGTTTTTTAGTTTAAAAAGTTGGAGATCATTGGCTGGGGCATCAGCAAGGGACAGTGATGGGCTCTCTTTCAGGTCTGAGATGGATATAAGGTCCTTGAGGAGGTCTGATTTAATGGATTCTGTCTTTGAAGCGAAGAAGGAGGCAAATTCGTCACTTGAGGGAGTAGCGAGAAGGCTGATGTTAAGGACCTTAGGGAGGCTCTTGGTTTGGGCTTTGATAAGATCGATAAGTTTTTTCGGGGCGGTTCTTGGCAAGGTCTAGTTGAGATCTGAAGAAATCGGTTTTAGATTTTCAGATTTTTCTAAAGTAAGAGTTCCTGGTGGTTCTGAGAAGTTTGAGGAGGTCGGTTGAGCGTGTAGCTCTATAGCGTCGTTCGATTATTCTAAGAGAGCGTCTGGCATCATTTAGCCTCCCATCGTACCATGGGTGGGAATTTTTAGAGGAGGTTCTCTTCTGTTGTAGTTGGGCAATTTTGTCTAGGAACTTGTTCATGGAGTGAAAGTACCGATTAGTCAGCTCCAGAACATCAGCTAGGTCTTCCGGAGGACTAAGAGGGTTTGAGTTATCTAGGGCTGTGAGGTCAGATCTTACGTTTTTTTTTTTTTTGTAAAATCTTTATTTTTTAGTATGTAGTAGAAACAAGAAAGAAAACAAGCATTTACAATGCAACGGTTTCGCCTTTGCAAAAGTTAGAGCTATTGGCATTGTAAATGACAACATTTTTATTTATTTGTTGGTTTTGAAAACAGATAAATAAATGGCATTGTCATTTACAATGTCAATAGCTTAATCTCTCGCAAATGCCACACACACACACACACACCCACAGAACGCCAGGCAAAACCTAAAAAACATTCCTAATTGTGTGCATGCTTGCTTACCTCTACCGGCCATATTGCAAGTTTGGAAACAAACGTTCACAAAAACAACAACTCTATGCCTCATCATAAAAGGCGACAGTAGGCTTTGTTGACTGCCATGCACACGTTTAAAAACCGGTAACATGCCAACTTATAGGTGTTGTGGTGACACATTCACGGTTGGGGGGGCAGGTATAGTTGTGCACGTGGGGAGCGCAGCAATAAAATAGGACATACTGACATATGCACATTCGTGACAGTGGCATGTACACATGTAGGATCAGGTGACCAGCACGGATACAGCAGTGTGGCTGACAGGTACATGCAAAGAGACTGTGCCCTACTCTTATGCAAAGACACTAGACTCTGACGTGTAAATATTTAGGAGCCAGTGGCGTGTGATCTGGTAGCACGGGTGGTGAAAGAAGAAATACGAGGCATTTCCATGCGCACAGGAGATGCAGGTACACACAGATGTAAAGAATATGTTGATGAATCGGCATGTATATAGCTGGCAGAGAACAGTACACATAAAGGAGAGGCGGCCTGCACATATATGCACGTGCCCGTTCAGTAGACATAGGTGAAGGGAGGCTGCATGCAGACACGTGGGGATCTGTGAGACAATGACGTGTGCACACACAGGTCAGAGAGTGCCAGCACTCAGAGGAGACAGTGACATGTGTCCACTTATGCCTCTGGGAGATGGTTACCTATGCACACGAAACAAAGATAAATGAGCATCTATAAGAAGGAAACATATACCTGTGGCAGTCTTTCACAGATGCATGCTGCACTGCACCACGTATAAAATGTGAACGCCCAGAAGTCGAGGAATTGCCTACCAAAGATATTGTAGTTTTTGTCAAAGATACCAAAGTTAACCACAGACTTCACAACTACTCAATAACTCAAAGTTGGTGGTACCAGCAACCACTCCGGATAGACTCCAGAGCATCAAAAAGTCATATACCACCACCGCCAACCGGAAATGATACCTTACCCATCTATGAAACGCTCAGTACCAGAAGATCTTGTCTCTGGGACCTACCACCCTCCTGCTTAGCTAACAGAACACTGCCCCCTGAAGTGGTCCGTCAAATAGTGGATAAAGTATTCATTAACACCCCCATTCCTAACAATACTCTGTCAACCATGAATCGTGCGAGTATATTTAAATATTCGCAAAACCATAAGTAAGTGCAACTTAAAGACCGCCATTCCCATATTAGTAAGGCGGCCTACCAAAAATAACACTGGATAAAGAAATAGCTCATATAATATTCTTCTAAACTGGGAAACTACAGAAACATGGTTTGTCTAATGAATCCAGCCACACGTTGTTGTAATCAGTGACAAAAAGGCAAATAAGTGAAAACTACAGCAGGGCTAGTAGAGCAGGAATTGCTACCAGGGTGCCTTTAAAGTCGAATAATGGCTCCACACGAGGACGGATTAGCCAGCTGTTGATGTTCCATTCGGTCCTCAAACTGGTGTGAAAGATTAATGTACAATTTTTCAGTAGTAACCATGTGTCAAACCGAGCTAATGATAGCGCGCTTGTGCAAAGAACAATGCAAGCAAGAATAATAAAGGCAGCAGCCATTCTTGTGCATTTTGCACACAACCCACCTTTCCACACGCAAAAAAGGGGTATTAAGCATATAATATATCTTTTTTTTAATACAATCTATATGCATTTTTAAACTTTTGCCACTGTGTATTGTATGTGCTTTTCTATCTGGCTTCGACCCACATCAAGAAATGTGCCTTTAATGTGTTACAACCATATGAAATCAGACCATGCTTTTGGGGTTTACTGTATTTGCAGCCATTAGTCAATTTTGTTCCCATTTCATGCAGTTTGCATCTTAACTGCAATTACAAATTTTGTGGTAATACTACGCTTTCCTGCTACACATTTTGTAAGGTAGAGCCTGGCTGAATTGGTGCACAGAAAATTACCACATAAATAGAGCACGTGGCAGTACCACGTGATCCTCGAGCCATGTTACTAAACTGAATGAGCAGGTTACACCCCACTTAATAAACATAGAAGAAAGCAGTATCAGTATTAAACCAAGCTACAAAGGGCCATTTGTTTTGCATGTGACCAGCAGGTCCTTCAAGACGGCTTCAAAAGCAAACAATAAGAGCTATTTCACACACTAACTTGGTGCCTAAGAGGTCCGCCAGGCCAGCCTGCTAAATTACGATGTTCACTCTAGATGCGCCTTTCCTTCATCAGATAATAAAATAAAACTAGGAAAAGTAGGCCTGACGGAGCATTTTCGGACTTTATTTAGCCGATGCCTTTTTACAAATGCAGATGGGTACGGACTTATACACGGAAACCTATTTCCTTACAGCTCCTAAGAGAGTAGGCCTGCGTATCCCTGCTCGCACCATGTAAACAAATTACACGGCTTCTAGGAACTCATCACGCGACAGCACGCTTCGTATGCTGGGCACCAATGAAAGGCTGCAGGAAATTCCATTTGTTTTTATTCAGCAGTTCATCTCCCTCCTGCCATTTCTAAGCGCTGGAAACAGCAAGTGTAACTATCACCCAAACTCGAGTTACAAATGAACGGTTTTGCCATCTTCGGGTTTTGTGCAGCGCTTTGCTGCCCCTGCGGCGAGTCTCGGTATGCAAGTGCCTTATGAAGTAATTACAGCGGGCTTTGCTAACCAGCTCCTCCCGCCTTTCTACCCGAGGACGGTCACACACAAGCTCCGCTGCCCTGCAGTCCGCCGAAACAGCGAGCCGGGGAGAAGGAGAACAAACACGCCCAAAGAACGATAGGTTTTTCCATTGTCGGAAAAAAATAACAAGTCAGGTCCCGGGCCGCGCTGTGATTGGCTGACGTCACGGGGGTGTCCCGGCCGGCAGCCAATCACAGCGCGGCCCTGGAATGACGTCACGGGGGTGTCCCGGGCCGGCAGCCAATCGCAGCGCGGCCCGGGACAAAGGGGCGGGGCTTAAAAAAGCACCAGAAACGCCCCCGAATCGCGTTTTCGAGAGAACGCGATTGACAGCCTCTGCCTCCCAATGGCTAGCCTCCATTTATGGAGCTAGCCAATGATAGGCAGAGGCGGGTCATCACCCCAGATAGAAATCAAGAGGTTTTGCTAGCGCATGCGTACTTCGTACGCATGGCTAAGGCAAAACCTAAACAGCGGTAAACCCGCACATCATCCCTCACAGGGGGCACAATCAGAAGCCAACAGGATCGATAATTCGCACTATTAGAAGGCAGACAGGCAGGCGGTAGAGCGAAGCTCTATGACATCAGCGTTTAAAGCGGCAGAAGCCTAGTGCAGGAAGTCCATCTGCACAAAGTGCAGTCTCAGAGGAGTAGCTGTTGACGCCTAGAAGTTTAACCAGTCCAGATTGAAAGGCTTCGGCCCCCTTGCTTGTACTGCAACAAACAAACAACAAATTCCATACCCCCCCCCAGATCTTACGTTTTTAAGGTTTCTCTTCCAGATTTTGGTTCTCATGTGTTGAGTGGGGGGTCGAGTAATGGTTTCCGAGATTTGGAAAGTAATGATATGATGGTCAGACCAGTCGCAAGGGAGTATCGAGTCTAGCTGCGAGGAGTCCGCTTTGGATATTATTAGGTTGAGAGTTGCACCCTTGTTGTGTGTTGGGCTGTTGCATAGTTGGGTAAGATTGAGGTCTGTAAGGAAGGCTTTGAGGCTGTTTACCCCTGGGTCGTTGTGGTCGTCCCAGTGAAGGTTGAAATCCCCTAAGAAAATTTGCTTAGATTTTTGGTTGTCATTTGAAGCTAGAATGTCCATGAAGTGTTCTATGAAAGTGAGGTTATCTCCCGGAGGATGGTAGAAGGCGTGAAGGCAGCAGATTTGTTTGTTGTTGTTGGCAATGTTTAGGCAAAGGTATTCGCATGATGAAATAGCAGAGGCATTGGAATTGGTTGCAGTTAGGCCAATCTGGTGTATGCAGGCTATCCCACCACCGAGCCTCTCGGCTCTGTCGAGTATGGTTGTTATAGTTGGGGGATAGCAAGATGTCCATAATAGGAGTAGAAGGTTCCTTGAGCCAGGTTTCTGTAAGAATCATAATGTCTGGTTTGTTTGAGATGAGTAGGTCAGCTATAATGGGCTGCATGTCTAGAGGCGGACCTGCAGTTTAGGAGGATACAGCTTATCTGTGGATGGGAGATGATTGTGGTGGGTTCGGCAGTGATGGAGATTCTAGTGAGGTTATTTTCTACAATGCCTCTGGGATTGAGTCTGGAGGCTCTATGAGTGTTGAGCAGAATGGTAGGTATTCTGTGGTCTGTAGGTGGGCTATCTGGACTGACTAACAGTCCCGCGTTCTGAGGAGGGTGAGGCTGCTCGTAAGAGCAGAGGAGGGCCCCTAGATCGGATTCAGATAAAGGGTTAGACCCCCTGATAGGACGGGAAGTGGTGTTCGGGAGAGGGATTGTGCTCCAACGTGGAGAGCAGTGGGCTTGGAAGATTGTAGGAAGACGAAGGATGCGTCTATAGATCTTGGGGGAAGGGAACGGATTGAGTTCCTGTTTAATGCAGGAGGACTTGGTTTGTTGTAAGATAAGGTTATGAAGGGATTGGATGTCTGATTTGACTTGTTGAAGGGATTATAGTATCAAGTCAAGTTTGGAATTGGACGTGATAGTTTCATTATTAGCAGGGTGGACGGAAGGAGTAGACTGAGTAATGACTTCTATGGATGCTTGAATGTCCAGATTGGGGGTCTGGTCAAGTTTGAAGACGGGCGTGATAGTTTCAATGTTGGAAGGGTGGACAGGGGGAGTAGACTGAGTTGAGGTATCTGTAGATACAGGAGTGTCTAGGTCAGTGGGGGTAAGGGTGGGGCCGAGGGGCACGCGGGAGGAGCTGAGTGGAGGGGAGGCGGGAGGGTGATATATGAGGTGCAGGGTGATTGGTTCGGGTGGTGACCATGCTGGAATCCAGAGGGGAGTCTGATGCTACAGACATGTAGATGTTCTAGTGTCTGATGCTACAGACGTGTAGATCTTTTGGTGTCTGATGCTACAGATGCGTAAATCATCTGATGCCTGATGATACTACAAAAGATGGGCAGAATGCAGAACAAATCAGAAACTTTCACCCCGTCAAGAGATCTGGGTTAAGCAGAATTATACCAATATTTAGCCAAAATTCACAACTTGTATGTTTTGACACATATTTAACTCTTTTGCAGTTTCCCACAAGAATGGTATTGAATTTTTCTACCGAGTATTAACCCCTTCAGCGCTGATGACAAAGCTAGCTCGTCATGGGCGTTACCTGCGCTACGCGCATGACGAGCTGCCTTTGTCACGTAACGCGGGTTTTTTGAAAATCCAGCGCGCAGCGGGAAAACCCGCTAGTGCGCATGCGGTTAATATTACTGATTGAAGAGCAACTGAAATATTAAATAATGCTTTATAGTGTGGTATCTACTGTAGCGTGCCCTTAACTTTACATATTTATTTATTTTGAATTGCGTGATACCATATGCTTGCAATGATAAACAATCATTTGCAATGCAATAGGTCTAGCATTACTGAAAGTTTGACCTATTGGAGTTGCAAATAATAATGCAATGCCAATAGCGCAAACTTTAAGTAATGCGAGACCTATTGCATTGCAAATGCTTGTTTGACTCAGGACCCAACCAGTAGCTTATTCCGAGCCTTTCAACTATTGTTGATGCACCCAACAACGGGCGCAATTTTAAAAAAACTACTTTTTTTACTTCTGCTTCACTCATGCTCCTTTGGCATACAGCTTTTTTTTGTTTTCTATGCTCCTCAATGCCCTCTTCATTGGTGCTTTTGCTTTTCTTATGTTTTTTTTTAGGTTGAGCCTGGGCAGCGCATGCGCTGCTCTGCGAGCCATTCTGTATTGGAGTATGGAAAAGAAGCCCGCCCACTTTCTGCCTATATTTGTCCTTGGCTTGTCTCCTTGTCCTTTGTAAATACTGGCTTCTGATTTATTAACCCCTTCGGCGCTCATGACGAGCTGAGCTCGTCATGAGCGTAACGTGCCCTACGCTGATGACGAGCTGAGCTCGTCATGTAACGCGGGTTTTTTAAAATCGCAGCCCGCAGCGGGAAAACCGCTAGCGCGCATGCGGTTAATAGGCTTGTTAGTCCCTCCTTAGTTGTCTTCATTCGTAACCTCCCATGAGGACTGACCCTTTTACTTCGGTTGTTACACGGTGAGTCTTTTTTAGTCTGTAACCACTATATTCTTTAAATAGTTTCTCCTACTGCAGGCACAAACATGCTTTTCTGCAACATCCAGCACGCCATGCGCGCTTTCACTTTCTAAGCAGCCGAGGACAATGGCGGCCGCTTCTTTGAATAGGTCTTGCATTTACAAGAGTTTGCGCTATTGGCGTTGTACATGACAATGCCTTTTATTTACATGTTAATTATCAAAACCTATAAATAAAAGGCATTGTCATTTACAATGCCAATAGCTTAAACTCTCACAAATATGAGACCTATTGCATCACAAATGCTTGTTTAATACTGCCTCCCAGATCACTCAGGGGCTTTATTTTATTTATATTGTGTTAGTTTTGCTCTCTCCTGTACGCTAGAACACAATTTATTGTTTTAATATATTTATATGGTTTCATCTGCAAAGCTAAAATTGGCTTGCCAACGTGTGTGCAAACAAACACTCACTTCTGTGCGCAAAGCATTTAATCATACCTGTCATGATAAACTGATGTAATGTGCCCTGGCCTGCATCCTTTGGGTTTGTCTTCAATGCATTACGCCACTGTCTGATGGAAAGCGGTAAAAATTCCAAGAGATAAGAGTGCTCCTGTTCACTGCCCAGCCCATGCAACAGTGGTCCCTCTGTCATCACTTCATTTGTTGGTAATTCAATCTCACCCCTTAAACAATATTTCCTTGTAAGGGAGAAAGGAAGTGAACTGGTGAACATTGCCATGGCCAACCCCTACTTTACAAAATGCTACAGAGCCAATCTTATATTATATTTATTATCCATCCTATTGGTGGTCTTTAGTGGGTAGTTCTAGTCCGACCCCCCAGGATTTTGTGGCTTTTAGTGGCAAATGTTGCGGCCAAAAAAAGCACGTTTGCAGCCCAAAACCTCAAAAAGCGCTGTATTTTTGCAGGGGCAAAAAAACTTGTCTGGCGCAAGAATACTGAAGACCTGTGCTGTGTCACAGTCTGTACCGTTGCAGAGTCTCCAGCAGCACAGCTCCTGGAACCAGAGGGTGTCTGATGCCAAAGAGAGTAGATTAAAATATGTCACCTACTCTTTTTGGCATCAGACAACCTGTGTGTGTGCAGAGCAGCAGGGGCTGGGGGCGGCAGAGAAGGATGAGAGTATATTAAAACAAGCATTAAAAATGCAACAGGTCTCGGCTTTGTAGAAGTTAAAGCAATTTGCTTTGCTAATGGTATTGTATAGCAACGCAAATGGCTTTAACTTAATGAAAGGTGATACCTATTGCCTTTTTAATGCTTGTTAAGTAACAGATCTCCATTTGCGAAAACCTTTGAGGCAGTAAACGGAGGCGGTAACACTACACCAGCAGGGTACTGCATAATGTTGCAGGACATATACACAGCGATGTGAGGCCAGTAGGCACAAAGAGCACCCAGGCAAACTTCGCTACAGAACAATGCACGAACAATGTAGCGCACATTATTTTTTAGCATTGGTGAGAAATGTATGCATGCCTGCCCTTATGTAAATGAGCGAGCTTTGGGGTCGGGCATTGCGTCTTGAGAGTAGTAAACAAACTTGGTTAGGCTTTTGCCAGGCCTGTGCGAGCGCAGCTCTTAAACTGCTATTTTTTTATTTACATATATATTGTTTTTATTTATATGGTGTATCTCGATCCAGTTTGTTTAAAGCGCTTTATATATTACAAAAAAAGAATGTTGGGGTTAAACAGCTTAGTTTTGTTTGATTGATGCGCTCCCATTTTTAGGTCTCGGCCTAGCGTACACTGTGCAGCAGTGTCGCACAACCGAGATTTTATGTTTACAGTATGGGGCTTGAATCCGCCCCTCTTCTCCATTGGCTGGCTTCCTAAACGGAGGCCAGCCATTGGAGGAGAGGGGCGTCACTCAGTTCAAGACCGGATTCGGGGTGGGGGGTGTTTTTGACGTTCTTTCTCTTTTCTTTCTCTCCTCTTCCCATTGGCTGGAATTTTACATTCCAGCCAATGGGAAGAGGAGAGAAAGCAAAACACGCCCCCGAATCCGAAAATGACGGTGCCTTTCTCCGAGGCATTCCTGCATGGCCTCGGAGAAAGATGTCATGGTGGAGCTCTCTCCTGGTTGTTGTTGTTGTTGCAATATTGAACACCGTAGGCATCATAACGTGCTTGCCTGTCTCTAAGTTGGCCGCCACTCGCGACTCACTCGCCCGTGCATGCGCAGTCCACTTTTGCAGTCCAGTGTTTGAGATTCTGTGCGCGAGAGTGCCGGTTGATGACGTTGAGGGCGTCGCACTGAGGTAAAGGAAAAGAAGCAGGGAGTGGAACCCGTGTCGCGCAGCATCTTTCGCCATCATCCATCCAATGGCGGACATTCAGGTGAGCCCCTCCGCCAGGGTACCTCACGCACTGCCCCAACTGCTTCGCTGTGACATCACGGCCGGGCAGACCGGATCGTTCCGTAAGGAGGGGGAGCAGCCGGGGTTCGCTGGTTCAGGGAGTCCGCGGGGTTCACTCCTGTCTAGGAGGTGCCCTCGACACAGATGGAAGGGTCTCTCTTCCTTCAACGCGGCTTATTTGGGAGGTGGTCGCACGCTCGGTGCCGTTAGGACTGGGGGGGCGCGAGCCGCCGTCCGTGGCTGGAGGTCCTTGCAGGGAGGGCCCAGCAGCCCGAGGCCCTGCAGTGGAGACGGGGTTTTTAAGCTCAATTGGCCGTGGGATAACGTTCATGGTTGTGGCGTGAAATGTGTTTGGGGTGAATGTGGCTTGTGCAGTTGGCGAAGAGTGGGGGTAGACGGGTGTTTAGTCTGAAGGGGGACTGAAAGGTGTTTAGTCTTAAGTGGGGGGTGTAGTGTCAGGGTGGAGGGCCAGGGAGGCCCTGTGGAGAGTTATGGTGTCACTGGGGTTGGCAGAGAAAGATTGAAATGGAGCAGTGGGTTGAAGAAAGTTGAGGGGGGGGGTCTCGTATGAGGGAGAGGTGAGTAACCAGTGGGGGTTGGCAAGAGATCATTGGGGGATATCTGAGCTGGGGATGAGGTCCTTTCAGTGGATGGGAGGGAGGACGGCAGAATAGGGAGAGGCAGGCTGTGTGAGACGGTGGTCAGTGGGACTCAGGGTGGAGAGTTTCACATTATATACAGGGAGGGGGGGGTATAGTGTTAACCGGCTGTTAGCCGCCAATACGACTTAGGGGGTGGGGGGCAAGCGCACATTATGCCCATACAGCCCTTATTACTCTTCATGTGCCCCTCGAGTCCTAATGTTCAAATACAACACCACGTCCATGTGATGGAGGGAGGCTGATGGTGAGGGAGGCCCTGGCTGGGTGTTGAGTGCTAGGAGTCGATCGTGAGAGGTCCATGAGTCAGAGCCCCGGTGAGAGGAAGAGGCTACTAGTGCACCGTGCCCCCCACGCCCCCACCGAGTACACCGGCGGCTAGCCTAGTAGTTAGAGCGCGTCAGGTAAGTTAGCATACCACCCAGCCTCGTACAGCTCTTAAACACTGGCACATACATGCAAAAGTTATTGGCGTAGTTGTCCTGCTTTGAGCTCTAACGAGTGAGATGCTGTGATGGCCCGTTTATTACAGGCGTCTGGATCGATTCAAACTTTGTTCGCTTTGTGCGTTTTGCTGATGTGATGGATCTCCGTTAGATTGGGTAAATAGTGCTTCCCATACAAGCCCCGGCCGGGCCGAAGTGGAGCCAGGCGTTCACAGATGACCTTTATATACTTTCATTGTAGCACTAGGCCAAACTTTAGGGAGAATTCATCTGTTTTTCTAGGGACTTTAAATATACCACCCTTATTTTAGGATAAGCACGTTGTTGGCTGAAGTTTGTTCCGGGAGTGAGCTGTCAAAAATGTAAACAAAAACAATACCGCTGCCACAGTAACTCACAAAACAAATATTGAACGTTGTAACACGAAGGACCAACTTTAATGTTCCCCAACAACATTTTAATTAGTTTTGTGTCCAGTACCACATCCATAACACGAAATATGCACCATATTTTACATTCCCCGACTGTTTGTAAATACCCGTTCCTCCTGCCTTGCGAACAGCTGTGACGTTGTTTGTGCTTACTCTCCTGCCCCCTGGTTGGTTGTGCTTTCTCTCCTGCACCCAGGTTGGTTGTGCTTGCTCTCCTGCCCCCTGGTTGGTTGTGCTTGCTCTCCTGCCCCCTGGTTGGTTGTGCTTGCTCTCCTGCCCCCTGGTTGGTTGTGCTTGCTCTCCTGCCCCCTGGTTGGTTGTGCTTGCTCTCCTGCCCCCTGGTTGGTTGTGCTTGCTCTCCTGCCCCCTCGTTTGTTGTGCTTGCTCTCCTGCCCCCTCGTTTGTTGTGCTTGCTCTCCTGACCCCTGGCTGTGCTTGCTCTCCTGCCCCCACGTTGTGCTTGCTTTCCTGCCCCATGTTCCCTCGCTGTGAGCGTTTTTCTGGCCTCTGTTCCCTGTGTGGCTCGCTCTGTGTGTGTGGCTCGCTCTGTGTGTGTGGCTCGCTCTGTGTGTGTGGCTCGCTCTGTGTGTGTGTGGCTCGCTGTGTGTGTGTGTGGCTCGCTCTGTGTGTGTGTGTGGCTCGCTCTGTGTGTGTGTGGCTCGCTCTGTGTGTGTGTGGCTCGCTCTGTGTGTGTGTGGCTCGCTCTGTGTGTGTGTGTGGCTCGCTCTGTGTGTGTGTGGCTCGCTCTGTGTGTGTGTGGCTCGCTCTGTGTGTGTGTGGCTCGCTCTGTGTGTGTGTGGCTCGCTCTGTGTGTGTGTGGCTCGCTCTGTGTGTGTGTGGCTCGCTCTGTGTGTGTGTGGCTCGCTCTGTGTGTGTGTGGCTCGCTCTGTGTGTGTGTGGCTCGCTCTGTGTGTGTGTGGCTCGCTCTGTGTGTGTGTGGCTCGCTCTGTGTGTGTGTGTGGCTCGCTCTGTGTGTGTGTGTGGCTCGCTCTGTGTGTGTGTGTGGCTCGCTCTGTGTGTGGCTCGCTGTGTGTGTGTGTGTGGCTCGCTGTGTGTGTGTGTGTGGCTCGCTGTGTGTGTGTGTGTGGCTCGCTGTGTGTGTGTGTGTGGCTCGCTGTGTGTGTGTGTGTGGCTCGCTGTGTGTGTGTGTGTGTGGCTCGCTCTGTGTGTGTGTGGCTCGCTCTGTGTGTGTGTGGCTCGCTCTGTGTGTGTGTGGCTCGCTCTGTGTGTGTGTGGCTCGCTCTGTGTGTGTGTGGCTCGCTCTGTGTGTGTGTGGCTCGCTCTGTGTGTGTGTGGCTCGCTCTGTGTGTGTGTGGCTCGCTCTGTGTGTGTGTGGCTCGCTCTGTGTGTGTGTGGCTCGCTCTGTGTGTGTGTGGCTCGCTCTGTGTGTGTGTGGCTCGCTCTGTGTGTGTGTGGCTCGCTCTGTGTGTGTGTGGCTCGCTCTGTGTGTGTGTGGCTCGCTCTGTGTGTGTGTGGCTCTGTGTGTGTGTGTGTGTGGCTCTCTGTGTGTGTGTGTGGCTCTCTGTGTGTGTGTGTGGCTCTCTGTGTGTGTGTGTGTGTGTGTGTGGCTCTGTGTGTGTGTGTGTGTGTGGCTCTGTGTGTGTGTGTGTGTGTGGCTCTGTGTGTGTGTGTGTGTGTGGCTCTGTGTGTGTGTGTCTCTGTGTGTGTGTGTCTCTGTGTGTGTGTGTCTCTGTGTGTGTGTGGCTCTGTGTGTGTGTGGCTCTGTGTGTGTGTGGCTCTGTGTGTGTGTGGCTGTGTGTGTGTGTGGCTGTGTGTGTGTGTGGCTCTGTGTGTGTGTGGCTCTGTGTGTGTGTGGCTCTGTGTGTGTGTGGCTCTGTGTGTGTGTGGCTCTGTGTGTGTGTGGCTCTGTGTGTGTGTGGCTCTGTGTGTGTGTGGCTCTGTGTGTGTGTGGCTGTGTGTGTGTGTGGCTCTGTGTGTGTGTGTGGCTCTGTGTGTGGCTCTGTGTTGTGTGTGTGGCTCTGTGTTGTGTGTGTGTGTGGCTCTGTGTTGTGTGTGTGTGTGGCTCTGTGTTGTGTGTGTGTGTGGCTCTGTGTTGTGTGTGTGTGTGGCTCTGTGTTGTGTGTGTGGGGGGCTCTGTGTTGTGTGTGTGGGGGGCTCTGTGCGTGTGGGGGGCTCTGTGCGTGTGGGGGGCTCTGTGCGTGTGGGGGGCTCTGTGCGTGTGGGGGGCTCTGTGCGTGTGGGGGGCTCTGTGCGTGTGGGGGGCTCTGTGCGTGTGGGGGGCTCTGTGCGTGTGGGGGGCTCTGTGCGTGTGGGGGGCTCTGTGCGTGTGGGGGGCTCTGTGCGTGTGGGGGGCTCTGTGCGTGTGGGGGGCTCTGTGTGTGTGGGGGGCTCTGTGTGTGTGGGGGGCTCTCTGTGTGTGGGGGGCTCTGTGTGTGTGTCTGTGTGTATGTGGGGCTCTGTGTGTATGTGGGGCCTCTCTGTGTGTGTGGGGGGGGTGGCTCTGTGTGTGTGTGTGTGTGGGTGGCTCTGGGTGTGTGTGTGGGTGGCTCTGGGTGTGTGTGTGGGTGGCTCTGGGTGTGTGTGTGTGTGTGTGTGTGGGTGGCTCTGGGTGTGTGTGTGTGTGGGTGGCTCTGGGTGGGTGTGTGTGTGTGTGGGTGGCTCTGGGTGTGTGTGGGTGGCTCTGGGTGTGTGTGTGTGTGTGTGTGTGGGTGGCTCTGGGTGTGGGTGTGTGTGGGTGGGTGGCTCTGGGTGTGGGTGTGTGTGGGTGGGTGGCTCTGGGTGTGGGTGTGTGTGTGTGTGGGTGGGTGGCTCTGGGGGGGGTGTGTGTGGGTGGGTGGCTCTGGGGGTGTGTGTGTGTGGGTGGGTGGCTCTGGGGGTGTGTGTGTGGGTGGGTGGGTGGCTCTGGGGGTGTGTGGGTGGGTGGCTCTGTGTGTGTGTGTGGGTGGGTGGCTCTGGGTGTGTGTGGGTGGGTGGCTCTGGGTGTGTGTGGGTGGCTCTGGGTGTGTGGGTGGCTCTGGGTGTGTGTGGGTGGCTCTGGGTGTGGGTGGGTGGCTCTGGGTGGGTGGCTCTGGGTGTGTGGCTCTGGGTGTGTGTGTGTGTGTGTGGGTGGCTCTGGGTGTGTGTGTGTGTGTGGCTCTGGGTGTGTGTGTGTGGGTGGCTCTGGGTGTGTGTGTGTGGGTGGCTCTGGGTGTGTGTGTGTGGGTGGCTCTGGGTGTGTGTGTGGGTGGGTGGCTCTGGGTGTGTGTGTGTGTGTGGCTCTGGGTGTGTGTGTGTGTGTGTGGGTGGGTGGCTCTGGGTGTGTGTGTGGGTGGCTCTGGGTGTGTGTGTGGGTGGCTCTGGGTGTGTGTGTGGGTGGCTCTGGGTGTGTGTGTGGGTGGCTCTGGGTGTGTGTGTGGGTGGCTCTGGGTGTGTGTGTGGGTGGCTCTGGGTGTGTGGGTGGCTCTGGGTGTGTGGGTGGCTCTGTGTGCGGGTGGCTCTGTGTGCGGGTGGCTCTGTGTGCGGGTGGCTCTGTGTGCGGGTGGCTCTGTGTGCGGGTGGCTCTGTGTGCGGGTGGCTCTGTGTGCGGGTGGCTCTGTGTGCGGGTGGCTCTGTGTGCGGGTGGCTCTGTGTGCGGGTGGCTCTGTGTGCGGGTGGCTCTGTGTGCGGGTGGCTCTGTGTGCGGGTGGCTCTGTGTGCGGGTGGCTCTGTGTGCGGGTGGCTCTGTGTGCGGGTGGCTCTGTGTGCGGGTGGCTCTGAAGGTGTGTGGGTGGCTCTGGGTGTGTGTGGGTGGCTCTATGTGAATGACTCTGTGTGGGTGGGTGGCTTTGTGTGTGTGGCTCTGTGTAGGTGCAAATGCAATAGGTCTCACATTTGCGAGCAATTAATCTATTGGCATTGTAAATGACAATGTCATTTATTTGTGTTTTAAAAACATAAATAAAAATGTCATGAGCAATGCTAATAACTCTAACTTTAAGAACGAGACCATTGCATTGTAAATGCTTGTTGCCTTTGCAGCTTTGTGCAGCGCTTGTGGCAGAAGAAATACTCCAGCCAAATAAATAAACAATAACGGTCCAACCATAAATTCACTAAGTCATGTTATTGGTGGGATTAGGGGGACAAGGAAAGAGAGATGCAGTACTTCACATCAGCACAGTTAAGAGGTGTTTATCGTTTGAAAATAAGCGTGTGGGAACTCTGTAAAACTTCACCAGCGTGAAGTACGCACATGGCGGGAGGTTCCCTGATCGTGGGCCAGGGTGGTTTCCCTGACGAGTAATAGCCAGGGACACCCCAGTAACTGCGCAGACCGTGGGCCCAGGGTTCAATGCACGTGAACCTGCAGCGCCTACAACATGCCGGAGCGCCGGATGCATCGAAGTGCCTCTTCAGGCTTCCGAGGTCGGGAACGGATACGGTTTGGACGCCGAAGAGCAGACGTTGTCCGCTGGCTGCAGAGCTCTCCCGCGGCAAGCCTGTACCCCGAAAACAAACTTCAGTGCCTAGGGGACTCCCGACGGCCTACTGCTCTGTGGGGCACTTCCTGTGTGGGGCGAGTGGGTATTCTTACAGGGTGCACAGCGTTGGCAAAGGCTGCTCATAAATTGATACACTTCTGTTAATCTTTGTGTGCAGTGTAAACTGCACTCTGCTCGTCTCCCCCATACTCCAAGCTTCATAACTCCAAAGAAAAGTAGTCTGTGCGTGTCCCCCAATTGGCGCCTTGACGCCTTTTGGGCAACTAAAAGTATGTTTTCACTCATTCAATCTCAGCAGGGTGTAGCGGCCTGGGCACTGCAGTGATCGCTCCTGTGTGTTTAAAGTACCGCGGATGCTAATAGGATGTCTGTTTTCCGCAGGTGCTCCCGTTACCATTGTTTACGCAGCATTGCTTAACTAGGGTGCTGTCCATTGATGTGGCATACATCTGGCTACATTTAGAGAGTGACTGCAACTCTGAAAGATAGGTGTTCGTACCTCCCTCGTTCTAGAATGTTTTAGAGGATCAGTAGTAAACAGTCTCCAGCAGAAGCATTTGTGACCATGATAAGCAGGGTCTTGCCCAGATCGGGTATGAATAGTATCTAGAAAGCCATGGTAGCGACTATCAAGTAACTTTTGCAGAAATGTAGGGCACTTGTTAAAGTTGCCAGTGTTTCTTCTGCATATATATGGCTTTACCGTTGTCTGTTTACAGCAGACAGTCTACAGGGCCTCATTGGCCAAACCCCCAAAAGGTGCATTGCTCCACACGTGTAACACTAACTTTAGTTCACTGGTTTTGGTGTTCCAGGATGTTGGCTTTTGCAGAGTTAGCTGGTTTTCATGTCCATGCCAAGGTTGATCCTATCACCATACAAAGGAAGGGACAAATCTTGCCATCCTGGGCAGGCAACAGAACGACACTGGCTCTGTAAACTATTGCCAAATCACACCCCCAATTAGTAGCACATGTCCAGAGTGTTCGTGAGGCAGGCTGCTCTCAACAATGTGAACCGGTAGAACTAGTTTGCCAGTTGATTCAGCTGCTGTCTGTAAAGTTTCGGGGTGATCCGTCAAGCTGGGGTCAAGAAAATGGGGGAGGTCCGAAACCATGTTTTCCCTAAACAATTTCCCATAGGGATTTTAGACCCGACTACAGCTCGAAACCGCTGAACGGAATTGCATTAAATTTGTCAGAAAGCTTGATCTTGGTCCAAAAAGAGTTTTCCTTGTAATTTGGTGTGAATCTGTTCAGTAGTTTGGGCATTATTACGGTGAAAATATTTATGCATTACTAGAAACGCGAATTAACGTGCCAACGGCACTGCCGTAATTGGATGGCTGCAAAACTGAGAGGAAATTTTTAGCCGCCAATCTGTTCATCTGGACTCTTTCCCAGCGTGGAAAATGAAATTTAAAAGCCATAGAAGAGGTCCATATAGAGGTACCCTGACCACAATGGACTGATGGTAGGGTTATTGAGGGACCCCTTTTTGGCAAGAAATTGTCCCAAATTAATTTTTTGGTGCGTGAGGATCCACAGATTCTCCTGGATTTGGGTGGATCTGCTGATCCAGATGCCAATTAAAAAGAAAGCACCTTTACCCACAGACCTCCTCTCACAGCCAGTCACACACCTACTTACACAACCACGTTACATGGGTGTTATAGTTATGAAATAGCATTAACAAAAATTGAAATTCACTGAAAAAAACAATGCCTAGAGGGATGTTCTAGTTAGCAAATAGAATTTTAAAAAACCTTAGAAATTCTCTCAAAAAAAGCAAAGGTTACAGGGACGTTCTAGTTGGGTTCGGATTTTACACACACAAAACCATAGAAATTCAGTAGTTACAGTTATCTCAAGTAACTATAACTCGTGCCCCTAAGTTTACTATAACTCGCTCCCTTGCCATGCACTGCTAATTACCCCACATATTACAACAGTCATGTTATCTTATGTGACAGCATTGATAATATCATTGGAACTTTTGCTGTGACATTGATGAGAAACCGTGCATGATGCGAATTATAGTTACCTTAAGGCACGAGTTATAGTTGCTTGAGATAATTAACTATAACTTCTGAATTTTTATGGTTTTGTGTATAAAATGTAACCTTTGCTTTTTCAGTGTGTGTGTGTGTATGTGTGTATCTATACATCTATATATATATATATATGTTTATCTCACCCTTCAATCTTTATTTTCTGCGAAATGACATGCAACATTAGTTAATTGCCATTGTGGATATAAACATTTTCCCTTGGCACAACTTGCCTTTTCTTTCTTTCCTGGTTTACGCCCCCTGAGGGACAAATCTCAATGCAGTTTTTAGGCTTCTAATGAAACTAGGACACTAATGGATTTTATAATTCGTAGAAGAATTCCTGAGAATTTAGTGCTTAATTAGACAGAAAAGCATTGTTAATATCAGCAGTATAATGTATGTCACTGCTTTTGCAAAATTAAGTACTTGTTATAAAGCACTGTGTTCAGGCGAGGCTGGTCTGAGTTCTTGTTAGGTTATGATTAAAACTGCTCCTCTTTCCATGTTTGGAGAAGTCTCTTTAGTCTCTGTTATCTTCCCTACTGTTTGCCATTTTCACCAGCTGAACAGAAGAGTCTCCAATAAGTTGGGCCTGCCAGGCTTAATGAGCATTGCTGTCTTATGAATTGTCTAAATAGTATGGTTTTCTGAAACCCTGTCAAAGAGTTATTTTGACAGTTCTGGAGTTGCTCTTAATTGTTGGAAATGGTTTTCTTTCTTGCAGCTGTTCGCAGAGCGCTTCGTTTGCCCATACTGCGCTGAGCGTTGGGGGGTAAAAATGCCAGACAGGGATAGTGCAAGCGGCAGCGATGAGGCCGGAGACAGCACCAAGGATGTCTGCCGAGATTTCCTACGCAACGTTTGCTATCGAGGGTCTCGCTGCCGATTCCGCCACCCCGACGCCAGCGTGCCAGACCCAGGTGTGACCAAGAACGAGTTTATTTTCTGTCACGACTTTCAGAATAAGGAGTGCGTGCACCTCAACTGCAAGTTCATTCACGGCACCAGGCAAGACGAGGATCACTATAAAAAGACAGGCGAACTCCCGCCTCACCTTCACCAGAAAGTAGCTGCTAACTTGGGCCTCCAACCAACTGAACTCCCCAACAGCAAAGAGGAGGTCCCAATCTGCAGGGATTATCTAAAGGGAGGGTGCCTGCGAGGCACAAAGTGCAAGTTTCGTCATATCCAGAGAGAAAATGAGTACAATATGGATAATAATTATCAATTTGACATGAAAAATCTGAATATGGAGAGCATGGCCCTGATACAGAGCACATTCCCCACTGTGAACCGCTCTGACACCTATGTTAACCCATACATGACCAACACTTTCCAGGATTTGGGTTCTATGCTTAAAAGGAGGCGGGTAGAAGGCACACAGATGCCAGTGCATGATTGCGGCTTGGCCCCTGTTCGTACTCCAGAGCATCGCCAGTTAGAGGAAGAGGCCATCTTGTTACGCAGGCGTGTAGAGGAGCTAAAGAAACAGGTATCTCTTCTCCAGGCCTCAAACGAGGTGCTGCTGGAACAGAACGCTCAGTTTCGCCAGCACCAGGCCAAAATTCTGACTTTAAGTTTGGCAGCAGCTACAGGTGATATGCCGGCAATGGTCACCAACTATAACCATGGTCTCGCACAGACTCATACCACCTTAACCAGCCACGCCCTACAGCAACACCTTATACCTAAACGGGTGTTGGTAACCTCTTCTACCCCACAAACTGCAGGCCAAGTCGGCACAGCAAACTAAATGAACCCACCGCTGGGCCACTTTCTGCCGAACACCGCTCCTCTTCTCCCAGTGTCTTCTGTTAATGGCACCCGGCATTGCAGATGCACAACCTGTGAAGACGTGTACACCCATAATATTTGTATCACAGTCTGGCACACAAATTACTTTTGGGGCAAGTCAACAGTCTTAAAGCTGATGCCTTTTTTTCATTCCCACTTTACAGGGTTGCTGGGAGTAGTGTTTAGCTGTTTTAAAAATAGCTAGTTCCTAGTCTCTAAAAGGAGCGGGAGATAAAATATTTTTGGAAGAGGTTTGGTCTCAAATCGTGGTTTTAGCAGAGTAAAAAACTGTGTTAAAATGTTAAAATAATGTTTTGCTCTGAGCAGCCTGTTTTGAATTGCATCAACTGTCAATAGTGATCCAGGGCAAGCTTTTTTGTCACTTATGATGGAGAAGGTGATAATATGCTGGATAATGCACACATGTCTGAGTTACTGCGTTCAGTGCATTCCCAGCCTAACCACTCTATTTAGGCCTCAGGTACAACTTTGCATATCAAACTCACTAATGATGACTTGGCCTTACAACAAACCGAAGCGCAATAGGAAGGAAACAAACTGCGTTCCTGACAATATAAATGGACCTTCAAGAGAAAAGTAAATGTCTACCAACTTGCGACTTTGAGTATGTAGCAAGCAGCCTTATCCCTTTGTAAAACAATTTGGCCTCATGGTTTGTGTATAGGTTTTGCTTCATGCAGTTAGTCCTAAAACATTCTTGTCCAGTTTGTCAAGAAATGAAACCAATGACAATGCTTTCAAAGTTGTGCTTCTTTTTTCAAAGATTGATCTTAATGCAAGTTGGTGTTGACATCGGTAGCAGATCGATTTTTCTGCTCTTTAGTTTTACAAGGGTTACAAATAATGTTTTCAGATTATGTGACCAATTTGTTTCACTTTAGATTTGTCAGCTTCTTTTTTGGAATATGTACCTCCTGGATGTTTCTGAATGAAGAGTTTTTATTAAAAAAATCTTTTCTATATCAAAACAGGAATGTGTTTGTGTTAATCTTTTGAATGACTGTGTGCGTAAAGTGGGTATTTGGACACAAATGAAATACTTGGGCCTCTTGTCTTCTTAACAATATCCCAGCATGTCCTAGAATTTGAATTAAAAACTTTTACTGTGGCAGAAGCTCCCTCAACCTAAAATCCAACTGCCCATTCAAAAAAAACTACACATTTTTAAGAAGGAATGAATGAATATAAGCTTTATAAAGCGCGAACTTAGCCCAGGTGCATTAAGGCGCTGCGGAAAGAGGTCAACCGGGATGAGAAAAGAGATGCAAATATATAACCAACTTACAGAGTAGAGGGAGTAAAAAGCCAGGTCTTCAAGGCTTTGCGAAAAAGAGAGTGAGAGTCCAGACCCGAGATTGAAAGAGGGAGGGAGTTCCAGTATTTGGCCGCAGAGACTGAGAAGGCTCTACCTCCCCACCTGGCTTTCCTGAAGCTAGGGGCTATCAATAGGTTCTTACTAGCCGATCTTAGCTGCTAGATGGGGACATGTCTAGTTTCCTGATGCCATCAGACCCTGTGTTGTAGAAGGCCTTATGAACCAGGCAGAGGGCTTTGAATACAATTCTCCGATCAAGCGGAAGCCAGTGCAGATTCCTGATAGTGGCCGAAACTGGGTGATATTTGGTAAGCCTCATCACCAGCCTGGCAGCAGCATTCTGCACAAGCTGCAGTCTGTGCACTAGCCCCTTGTTGATACCCAGATAAAGGGCATTACAATAGTCTAGCCGGCACAAGGGCTATAGTGGCCTGTTTTAGGGCAGAGAAGGAAAGATATTGAGAGATATTGATGAAGGAAAATGGCATTACGGGTATATGCCGCCTTAGGGTGCAGCGTTTTAGTACTTACCCATGGCTCGAAAAATCCACTGTCCCACGTGCTTTTTCGAGCAAGATTTATTCATGATGAGCTATTTTTAGGAACTACTTGCCCTTTCTGGGGGTGTAAAAATACTCTTAACTGCAGTCACATAATAAAAAGTAAATGCAGAAAGACAACTGGCTTTTGATCTCTGTCTCCTAAAGCAGAGCAAATGCGACCAGATTTAAAGACCTCTTTATTGATCACTAAATGCAGGAGCAATAAAAATGCATCGAAATCTTGTTATCTTGTCACATTTGCTGGCTTTAAGAGACAGGTCAAAATTCAGTTTGCCTTCCTATATTTAGATTTCTTTCTGTGACTAAAGTTAGAGGATTTTGTAAAGTGAACTGTGTGACAACTGAACTATGCAAAGCATGTTAGAAAAAAGCCTGACATCTTACAGCCTTTCATTTAACACGACACTGAAATAGCGAAGTGAATTGTTCAAACATTTCAAATATATTTCACTAGTTATGAAGAGCATTTTTAGGGCTCGCCTGGCGTTGGAGCGCGAAGCGCTCCCGCCAGCGAGTTCTATAGCCGCCTTGCTCCCTGTCAAGGGAGTAGCAGCTGTGAACGAGCCCGACACAGAGCTGGGAACGAGCCGACCCAGGTCTGTGAACGAGCTTCAAGGTTGAGCAGCTTGTGCACGTTTGTTGGACGTCAGGCGCTGCAAGCCCGCCAGACCAATTATCCCAGCATGAAACTCTACTTCCTGAGGCGCCACAAGACCAATTATCCCAGCAGGAGTCTCCACTTCCTCAGGCGCTGCAACAATTATCACAGCATGAGACCCACTTATCACAGCATGTCAACAGGCGCCCCAGGCTGCTGGAGCACTCAACATAATTAATGTGCAGTTGAGTGCTCCAGCAGCGTGGGGCGGCTCTCTGCATGCTGTGATAATTATCACTTTGGGGCCTCATGCTGTGATAATTACGGCGGCATGCTCTATTTGCAGCACTGAACATTTTCAAAGAAGGCGAAGCAGTGACATTCATTGAGACACTCACCCTCACGCCCTCACCCCCTCACCCCTCACACACCTCCTCACCCTCACACACCTCCTCACCATCACACCCTCACCTTCACACCCTCACCTTCACACCCCCTCACACACACCCTCACATACCCTTACCAGCACAGCAAAACACAACACAGCACAGCAAAACACAACACAGCACAGCAAAACACAACACAACACAACACAGCAAAACACAGCACAGCACAGCAAAACACAACACAGCACAGCAAAACACAACACAGCACAGCAAAGCACAGCACAACAAAACACAACACAGCACAACAGAGCAAAACACAGCACAGCACAGCAACACACAGCACAGCAAAACACAACACAGCACAGCACAACGCAGCACAGCAAAACACAGCACAACACAGCACAGCAAAACACAACACAGCACAGCAAAGCACAGCTCAGCTCAGGACAGCACAACACAACACAGCACAGCACAGCTCAGGACAGCACAGCAAAGCACAGCACAGCAAAACACAGCACAGCACAACACAGCACAGCAAAACACAACACAGCACAGCAAAACACAACACAGCACAGCAAAACACAGCACAGCACAACAAAACACAACACAGCACAACAGAGCAAAGCACAGCACAGCAACACACAGCACAGCAAAACACAACACAGCACAACGCAGCACAGCAAAACACAGCACAACACAGCACAGCAAAACACAACACAACACAGCAAAGCACAGCTCAGGACAGCACAGCAAAGCACAGCACAGCAAAACACAGCACAACACAGCACAGCAAAACACAGCACAGCACAGCAAAACACAGCACAGGACAGCACAGCAAAACACAGCACAGCAAAACACAGCACAGCAAAACACAGCACAACACAACACAACACAGCACAACACAACACAGCACAGCACAACACAGCACAGCACAACACAGCACAGCACAGCACAGCACAGCACAACACAGCACAGCACAGCACAACACAGCACAGCACAACACAGCACAGCACAACACAGCACAGCACAACACAGCACAGCACAGCAAAACACAACACAGCACAGCAAAACACAACACAGCACAGCAAAACACAGCAAAGCACAGCACAGCAAAGCACAGCACAGCACTGCAAAACACAACACAGCACAGCACAGCAAAACACAACACAGCACAGCAAAGCACAGCAAAGCACAGCACAGCAAAACACAGCACAACACAGCACAGCAAAACACAACACAACCCTCACGCCCTCACCCCCTCACCCCTCACACACCTCCTCACCCTCACACCCCCTCACACACACCCTCACATACCCTTACCAGCACAGCAAAACACAACACAGCACAGCAAAACAAAACACAACACAGCACAGTACAGCAAAACACAGCACAGCACAGCACAGCAAAACACAGCACAGCACAGGTCAGCACAGCACAGCACAACACAGCACAGCACATCAAAACACAGGACAGCACAGCAAAGCACAGCACAGCAAAACACAGCACAGCACAACACAACACAGCACAACACAGCACAGCAAAACACAGCACAGCACAGCAAAACACAGCCAAGCACAGCACAGCAAAACACAACACAGCACAGCACAGCAAAACACAGCACAGCACAGCAAAACACAGCACAGCAAAACACAGCACAGCAAAACACAGCACAGCAAAACACAGCACAGCAAAACACAGCACAGCAAAACACAGCACAGCACAACACAGCACAGCAAAACACAACACAACACAACCCTCACGCCCTCACCCCTCACACACCTCATCACCCTCACACACCTCCTCACCCTCACACCCTCACCTTCACACCCCCTCACACACACCCTCACATACCCTTACCAGCACAGCAAAACACAACACAGCACAGTACAGCAAAACACAACACAGCACATCACAGCAAAACACAACACAGCACATCACAGCAAAACACAACACAACACACAACACAGCACAGCAAAACACAACACAGCACAGCACAGCAAAACACAGCACAGCAAAACACAGCACAGCACAACACAGCACAGCACAGCAAAACACAGCACAGCACAACACAACACAGCACAACACAACACAACACAGCACAACACAACACAGCACAGCAAAACACAGCACAGCAAAGCACAGGACAGCACAGCAAAGCACAGCACAGCAAAGCACAGCACAGCACAACACAGCACAGCACAGCACAGCACAACACAGCACAACACAACACAGCACAACACAGCACAGCAAAACACAGCAAAGCACAGCAAAGCACAGCACAGCAAAACACAGCACAGCATAGCAACACACAGCACAGCAAAACACAGCACAGCAAAACAGCACAGCACAGCAAAACAGCACAGCACAGCAAAACACCGCACAGCACAGCACAGCAAAACACAGCACAGCAAAGCAAAGCACAGCAAAACACAGTACAGCAAAACACAGCACAGCAAAGCACAGCACAGTAAAACACAGCACAGCAAAGCACAGCACAGCAAAGCACAGCACAGCAAAACACAGCACAGCAAAGCACAGCAAAACACAGCACAGCAAAACACAGCACAGCAAAACCCAGCACAGCACAGCAAAACCCAGCACAGCACAGCAAAACACAGCCCAACCAAGCACAGCCCAACCAAGCACAGCCCAACCAAGCACAGCCCAACCAAGCACAGCCCAACCAAGCACAGCCCAACCAAGCACAGCCCAACCAAGCACAGCCCAACCAAGCACAGCCCAACCAAGCACAGCCCAACCAAGCACAGCCCAACCAAGCACAGCCCAACCAAGCACAGCCCAACCAAGCACAGCCCAACCAAGCACAGCCCAACCAAGCACAGCCCAACCAAGCACAGCATAACCAAGCACAGCATAACCAAGCACAGCATAACCAAGCATAGCGTAATAAAGCACAACAAAAAATAGCATAACAAAAAATAGCATAACACAACAAAACATAGCATAGCATAGCAAAACAAAGCACAACATAGCATAGCATAACAAAGCATAGCATAACAAACACAACAAAACATAGCATAGCATAACAAAACATTGCATAACAAAACACAACATAGCATAGCATAACAAAACACAACATAGCATAGCATAACAAAACACAACATAGCATAGCATAACAAAACACAACATAGCATAGGATAACAAAACAAAGCATAGGATAGCAAAACAAAACATAGCCTAACAAAACATGGCATAACAAAACATGGCATAACAAAACATGGCATAGCAAAACATATAATAGCATAGCAAAACATATAATAGCATAGCAAAACATATAATAGCATAGCAAAACATATAATAGCATATCAAACACAACAAAACATAGCATAGCAAAACAAAGCATAGCATAGCAAAAGATAGCATAGCATAACAAAGCATAACAAAGCATAGCATAACAAAACATAGCATAGCAAAACAAAACATAGCATAGCATAACACAACATAGCATAGGATAGCAAAACTAAACCGAGCATAGCAAAACAAAGCATAGGATAGCAAAACAAAACATAGCCTAACAAAACATGGCATAACACAACATGGCATAACAAAACATGGCATAACAAAACATGGCATAACAAAACATAGCATAGCAAAACATATAATAGCATAGCAAAACATAGCATATCAAACACAACAAAGCATAGCATAGCAAAACAAAGCATAGCATAGCAAAACAGAGCATAGCATAACAAAGCATAGCATAACAAAACATAGCATAACAAAACATAGCATAACAAAACATAGCATAACAAAACATAGCATAACAAAACATAGCATAACAAAACATAGCATAGCAAAACAAAGCATAGCATAGCAAAACACAACACAACATAGCATAACAAAGAATAGCATAACAAACGCAACAAAGCATTGCATAGATTAACAAAACAAAGCATAGGATAGCAAAAAAACATAGCATAGCATAACAAAGCATAGAATAGCAAAACAAAACATTGCATAGCGTAACAAAACATAACATAACAAAACATAGCATAACAAAACAAAACATATCATAGCCTAGCAAAACATAGCATACCAAACACAACAAAACATAGCATAACAAAACATAGAAAAACAAAGCATAACACACACAAGCACACACACACAACCACACACACACAACCACGCACACATAACCACAACCACACACAACCACACACACAACTATCTATCTATCTATCTATCGCCCTCACTCTATCTGTCTATCTATCGCCCTCACTCTATCTATCGGCCTCAGTCTATCTATCTAATCGCCCTCACTCTATCTGTCTATCTATCGCCTTCACTCTATCTTATCGCCCTCACTCTATCACCCTCACGCTATCTATCGCCCTCACTCTATCGCCCTCACTCTATCTATCGCCCTCACGCTATCTATCGCCCTCACGCTATCTATCGCCCTCACTCTATCTATCGCCCTCACTCTATCTATCTATCGCCCTAACTCTATCTATCTATCTCCCTCACTCTATCTATCTATCTATCTATCGCCCTCACGCTATCTATCTATCGCCCTCACTCTATCTATCGCCCTCACTCTATCTATCTTTCTATCGATCTATCGCCCTCATTCTATCTATTATTTAGATACTGATCGCCATCACTCTATCTATCTGTCTAGCTATCTATCGCCCTCACTCCTATCTATCTATCTACCTATCTATCTCGCTCACTCAATCTCTCTATCGCCCTCCCTCTATCTATCTATCCCACTCACTCTATCTATCGCATCACCACAGCATCACTAAGGGGCACAACAACATCACTATGCGCTACCACAACAACATCACTATGCGCTACCACAGGATCATTGAATGCCACAGCATCACTAGTCGCCACCACAACATCTCTCAGCCCCACCACAGCATCAATCTGTGCAACCATTTACCAACAACTGGGTCAAATATGATCTCTCAATGTTTCAAGCTTTATTACAAATGTCACAAAAAGAGGTTAGTATTTCACTTCTGTTCTTGGATTTTCGTCACAATAAAATACACTGAACATATTCTTGAGAAAAGTTATTTACAAAAGTTTAAGCTATTGCCATTATAAATTACAATAACTTTTATTTAAGTATTAACCCCTTCAGTGCTAATGACAAGGGTAACTCGTCATGGAGTTTCCATTGATTTAAATGGAAATTACATTGAAGCGGCGCAAGATGCCTAGCATCCAAGTGGTTAATTATTAAAAAAATTCAAAGCCATTGTTATTTGTAATATCAATACATCTAAGTCACGTGAATACAACACATATTGCATTACAAATGCTATAGGTGTCACAAGTTATAACTATTGGCATTGTAAATGACAAAGCTATTATTTTTGCTATTTTCAAAACCAACACATATATAACAAATGTGTCATTTACAATACCAATAGCTCAAACTTTCCTAATGCGAGACCTTATGCATTGCAAATGCTTGTTGTAATTCTGTCGTGAAAAAAATGTTTTATAGAATCAAAACAAATTAGAACACTGTAGTTGGTGGTGTGCAAATTGTAAGTAATTTTGCTGAAACCCAATTTCCAAACATTATTTATGCGCTATTATCAGTAAAACTACATGTTGGTGGGAAAGTTTTGTGACCATTTCAATGGAAAATGTGCGATCTGTAAATGACAGTGCACTACCATATCATGCTATGGTACTATATTTAAGAAAAGTGAGTTTTTAAACATGAACTGGGAATTATTACTGCTCCTGCCCAGACGACAATGCTATTAGTGAACTAAGAGGCGAGCCATGTGTACCCTATATATGGGCTTGATTCTTGTTGTACATGGAGCAAACATTTAGTCTAGTAAATAAAGAGTTTTTGTACAGCAGAAATAGTGATCTTGCATGTTTGAAGGTGCTCTCTTCGGTCATAATAAAGAAAAAGGCTGCTCCGTAAGAAAAAGAATTTGCCTAGGATCACACAATTTGAGACCAGTTAACGGGTCAAGTACATTACAGTTAGGAAGAGTAGACTATTAAAGTTACTAGACCTGCAGGTCTGTTAACATTTTTATGATTTTTCGAGACGTGCTTACAGTTTAGACACACCATACGGCCCCACCTCACCACGTTGGATAAGCAGCAAGAATACAGCCCCTTAGCAGTTAAACTAACAATGGGCATCCTTTCCCATCTGAGGCTACATATCTCTATTTTATAAATCTCTAGTACTACACATGCCTGACTCTTTCCCATGGCTACATGACGTTGGGAGGAGGACTTGGGCCCATTAGATGACACTGAGTGGGCACTGGCCCTAATTGGACCAAGAGAGGCGCAGTGAGGACGTTTTTCAGCCTCACACAGTTGAGATACTTACACTGCATATACCTTACCCCTCAGCGCTTAGTGCTCATACAGAGGGTCTCTGCCCCCCGCTGCAGTGATGCAGAGGGACTTCTTGCATTCAGTATAGAGTTGTGTAGTTCTCAATCTGGGAGTCGTTATGCGGTACCCCATTTACCTAACTCCCAAAAGATCCCATCTCCAATTGGATAAGAAGGGATACATGACTGCAGAAAGGACATTGCTGAGATTGAGTCTAGTGATTTGCACAAGGTACACAACACTCCTGTGACGGTAGGTGTCCACTTTGAGCTTGGAGGGCAGAGATGGACCTCTGCTATGTGCGGGAGAGACTGCTGTCCAAGGCCCAGAGATGTGGAACAAAACTTTGCCAGAGTTTGAGGGTCATGGGAGAGATGCTGGAAGAGGAATACTGTTTACTGAAGGCTGAGACTCATTCTAGAGAGTAATGGGTCTACAAGTCAAGTCAAGTCAAAGAATTTATATAGCGCACTACATACCCAGAGGGTCTCAAGGCGCTTAGGGAGGGGAGGAGGATTACTTGTCAAATATCCACGTTTTAAGTTGCTTTCTGAACGCTAGGTGGTTCTGGGTAAGGCGAAGGTAAGTGGGGAGAGAGTTCCATGTTTTAGCTGCCAGGTATGAGAAGGATCTGCCTCCCCATGGTGGTCTTGTTGATGCGAGGTACAGTGGCGAGGGCTTGGCTGGAAGAGCGTAGTTGACGGGAGGGGGTGTAGAAGGACAGTCGTGAGTTGAGGCATTCTGGTCCGATGTCGTAGAGTGATTTGTGTGCGTGGGTTAGCAGTCGGAAAGTGATCCTCTTATTGACGGGTAGCCAGTGGAGGTTTTTCAGGTGATCAGAGATGTGTTCGTTACGTGGGATGTCTAATATGATCCTGGCTGAGGCGTTTTGGATTCGTTGGAGTTTTTTCTGGAGTTTAGCGGTAGTACCTGCGTAGAGGGTGTTTCCGTAGTCTAGTCGGCTCGTGACCAGAGCATGGGTGACTGTTTTTCTGGTTTCGGTGGGGATCCAGCGAAATGTTTTTTTGAGCATGCGAAGAATGTTGAAGCAGGATGATGAGACGGCGCTGACTTGTCTGTTCATTGAAAGTGAAGAATCCAGGATAACGCCTAGGTTCCGTGCGTGGTCTGTCGGGGTGGGTGCTTTTCCAAGGGCTTCCGGCCACCAAGAGTCGTCCCATGCAGAGGGGGATGTACCTAGGATGAGGACCTCTGTTTTATCTGAGTTCAGTTTCAGACGGCTGTGTTTCATCCATTCGGCAACTTCTTTCATTCCTTCGTGTAGGTTATTTTTGGCGGTGCTGGGGTCATTGGTGAGAGAAAGGATCAGTTGAGTGTCATCTGCGTAAGAGATGATGTTGAGGTTGTGTTGGCGGGCGATGGCCGCAAGGGGGCTCATGTATACGTTGAAGAGGGTGGGACTGAGTGAGGATCCTTGTGGTACGCCACAGATGACTTCAGTGGCCTCGGACTTGAATGGTGGAAGGCGGACTCTCTGGGTTCTTCCGGTGAGGAACGAGGTGATCCATTCGAGTGCTTTTCCTTGTATTCCGATGTTTCTGAGGCGTTGTAAAAGGGTGCTGTGGCAGACTGTGTCGAAGGCTGCCGAGAGGTCGAGGAGGATGAGGGCGACTGTGTCTCCATTGTCCAGTAGAGTTCGAATGTCGTCTGTTGCTGCGATGAGGGCGGTCTCAGTGCTGTGTTTTGCTCGGAAGCCAGACTGTGAGGAGTCGAGGGATTTGTTGGATTCGAGGAAGGCGGCGAGCTGGTTGTTGACAGCTTTCTCGATGACTTTGGCCGGGAAAGGAAGGAGCGAGATGGGGCGGTAATTTTTTTTTTCAAAACCGTATTTATTAAAAGTTCAAGCAGATCAAGTGTACAGCACCCCAAGAGCAGGGGAACACGACAATATGCAAAGTACAGTAGAAAATACGTATGGCTCAAACTTTCGATTAACCCCCACCCGCCCCCGTATCCCCCCCACAATCCCAACAGTACCAACTACCCACCCCTTATCCCACCCTAACCCGATGCACGTGATCACAATGAGCTGCAGAAGACAAGAGAAAACACACTAAGTGTCTTGGAGCTATCCGGGCCCCGAGGCTTCAATCATCAGACAGACCATCATCCGGTACAATGGGAGGATCTAATATCAGGTCTCTGTAGTCCGCCCACCGCTTCCAGATCTTGTAATGTTTCCTAGGGCAGCCCCTGGCCTGGGGCGGTAATTTTTGAGTTCGGTGGGGTCTGCCGCGGGTTTTTTCAGAAGGGCGGTGAGTTCAGCGTGTTTCCAGCTTTCCGGGAAGGTGGCGGAGTTGAAGGAGCAGTTGATGACATCTCGGAGGTGCGGTGCTATGACGGATTCTGCTTTGTTGAAGATGTGGTGGGGACATGGGTCTGTGGGGGATCCTGAGTGGATGGAGTTCATCAGGCGGATGGTGTCCTCAGTGGAGATTGGGTTCCAGTCGTTAAGGGTGTTCAAGGGGGGAGAGTGTTCAGCATAAGGTTGGGTGGGTTGGTCTCCGGGTTGGTTGTCGAAGCTGTTGTGGATGTCTGCAATTTTGTTGTGGAAGAATAAAGCCAGGGAGTCGCAGAGGGCTTGAGAGGGGGTGATGTCGTTGGAGTTGGCCGAGGGATTGGTGAATTCCTTGACGATGTTGAAGAGTTCCTTGCTGTTGTGGGCGTTGTGGTCTAGTCGATCCTTGAATGCTGTTTTCTTGGCCTTTCGGATTAATTGGTGGTGTGTGCGGGTGGCGTTTTTGAAGGCCTCCTTGGTGCTAGTGGTTGGGTCTTTTTTCCAGGCCTTTTCAAGGGAGCGGCAGAGTTTCTTGGACTTCTTAAGATCATCGTTGAACCATGAGGCCTTCTTGCTGCCAGGTTTGCTTTGACGTTTTTTCAGTGGTGCTAGGATGTCGGCGGTGTTGGATAACCATAGGGAGAAGTTGGTGGCGGCTTGGTCTGGGTTCGAAGAGTGGGCTGGGGTGTTTAGAAGGAGCGATGAGGAGATCTGGTCGATGGTGATTTTGTTCCAGTTTCTTTGCAGAGTTGGTTGGGGGTGGTTGATGGGTTTCGGCTTGTTGTAGGTAAAGTGAACGCAGCTGTGGTCAGTCCAGAGGAGGTCCGTGGTGTGGCTGAAGGAGACATGATTGCTGGAGGTGAAGATAGGGTCGAGTGTGTGACCTGCGATGTGGGTGGGGGAAGTGACCAGTTGTTTAAGTCCGAGGTTGGCTAGGTTGTCCAAGAGGGTGGTGGTGTTGCGGTCGTTGTTCTTTTCCAGGTGAAAGTTGAGGTCTCCCAGAAGGATGTAATCTTTGGAGGGGAGCGCGTGTGGAGTGATGAAGTCCGTGATGTCTTCACTGAATTTTGCGCGGGGTCCTGGTGGTCTGTAGAGGAGGGTGCCTCTGAGTGTGGTCTTGGGGTCGATGTGGATCTGGAAGTGAAGGTGTTCAGAGTTGGCGAGATTGACGTCAGAGCTGGTAGAGATGTGGATTGATTTTTTATGGACGATAGCGATTCCTCCTCCTGTGTGGCCGGTACGGTCCTTGCGTGTGATCTTATATTCTTCAGGGATGGCAATGGTGATGTCTGGTGCGGAGGAAGCGTTCATCCATGTTTCTGTTAGGAAGGCGACGTCTGGAGAGATGGTGTCTAGTAGATTCCATAGGTCAATGGCGTGCCTGTGGACCGATCGGGTGTTGAGGAGGATGCATTGTAAGTGGTTGGTGTCGGGAATCTGAGGTGTGATCGTAGCGGAGTTGGTGACGGTACCGATGAATTTGCAGGAGTGGCATGAGAAAGGTCCATGGGTGTGTCCAGGAGCGGCTTGGACGCAGTCGGGGGAACGGCCGGGGTTGAGGGCTAGGAGGGTGGCGGCATCGTAGGTAATGCGGGAGGGCTGGGCAGCGCGGGGAGCAGGGGGTCTGGCGCTGGGCGCGGTCCAGGCGCGGACGGGCGTAGACGGGCTTACCTTTGGCGCGGATTGGGCGCGGTCGCTGCGCGTGGACGCTGCGCGCGGGAACTACTGTCATATATGGATGGTGGAGGGGGAGGGGGGAGGGCGGCTCAGCTGGGAGGCGGGGCGGGTTCACTATGAGCACAACAACAATCAAAATGGCAGCGGAGCGCTGGGGGATAACGCGCAAACACAAAGTTACACTGGCAGATAATAATTACAATGCAAACAGAGCTAAAGCGGCTGAATTAAATCAAGCAGAGCACAAAGCGGCAAGCGAGGGCAGAAGGCAGATTGCAGGCAATAATAACAACGATACCACACACTGGGGAGCGACCACTCGGCTCGAGAGCTGAGAGCGAGTCACAGCGCTTAGAGGTGATGGAGCGCTGGAAGTAGTCTGTGGGAGGGCGGCTCAGCTGGGAGGCGGGGCGGGTTCACTATGAGCACAACAACAATCAAAATGGCAGCGGAGCGCTGGGGGATAACGCGCAAACACAAAGTTACACTGGCATATAATAATTACAATGCAAACAGAGCTAAAGCGGCTGAATTAAATCAAGCAGAGCACAAAGCGGCAAGCGAGGGCAGAAGGCAGATTGCAGGCAATAATAACAACGATACCACACACTGGGGAGCGACCACTCGGCTCGAGAGCTGAGAGCGAGTCACCCTGCAACAAATATGGGGCGGGGTAGCTTTAGGATGACAGTGTGTTGAACTAACAAGTGCTTATTGTGATCTCTATCACTTGTGATTGTTTAACATTGAATGAAAACCTAATAAAAAGATTACTTATAAAGCCCTATTTACAAGCCCCAACAGTTTAAATGCCATGTCTTACGCAGAACTGGGTCATCTCGCCCTCCCAGCTGGCTCCATTCTAATCTTCATGCACAAATGGCAGAGCATGTTTGAGTTCAAGCCCTATACTGACTTTATCCAGTTTAGAAGCAAAATTGTATTCCATATTGAACTTTAGCTGTTTACACATGTTGTGTGATGATTTATTTGAACAAAGCAGGTCTCTGTTCCAGAAATTGGCCTGCAGTGCATGTGATGATTTCTGTGGCCTGAGTCGCTCTGTCTGCTTGCTTAGGTTCCAAGGTAATTGTGTCTCCATTTCTCACATAACCTTATGGACACTGATTGAGGGTTATCAATGTTTGCTCAGATTTTCAGCCTGGGGAATTAATGAGTGGGCGTATTTCAGATGGCCCCCAGCCGTCCTCCACACAGATGGCCTCGGGCCGTCCGACGCACGCAACGGGTTAAAATTTGTATCTACTTTTATGGCATTATTTTGGGAATAAAGCTTTCAATTAGCAATTCATTTTGTTATCAAGCATGCTTCCTTCAGCATTTTCATTGCTTTCCCCTACGTGAATGGTAGTAGAGGAGGGAATACATATCAATTTTTTATTAGTGGTACTCTAAAGCATCTACCAGTGACCAGGAAAGCAATGAAAAGCAGAACCTGCTGTTTCCCACTGTCTGACCCCAATGCTGCTACTTCTCAGAGCCCTAAAGTAACAAGCATTTACAATGCAATGGCCTCGGCTTTGTTAAAGTTAGAGCTATTGGCATTGCAAATGGCATTTTTTTAAAACATAAATAAATGGTATTGGCATTTACAATGGCAATAGGTGAGCATTAGAGAGTATTAGCGGACACAGAGCCACACACACACAGAGCCACACAAACACACACAGAGCCACACAAACACACACAGAGCCACACAAACACACAGTGATGCCCCTCTCCTCCAATGTCTGGCCTCCGTTTAGGTAGCCAGCCAATGGAGAAGAGAGGCGGGTTCAAGCCCCACTCTAGGAAACATAGAATCTTGGCTGCGCGACACTGCTGTGCAGTGTACGCTAGGCCGAGACCTAAAAATTGTCCTCCAAAACGCCAGATGTGCCGTGAAGCACACACTGCTTATTCTCTATTATTCAAACTAACTCATAGTGAGCCTTACTGAGACACGGGTTCGCAATAGCTCTTTCTATGACCACTTTCACCAGGGCCATAAATAGCTTGAAGAATAGAGAATTGGAAATAGTGCTCTACCATATGTTGGGTTTCGCCCTCAAGGATATTCTGGTCTTAAATGTATTCCTGTTTTGTGTTTTAGATACTAGCTGTTTTATCAATCGAAAGAGCTCTTTCGCTGTAGTGGCGAACTACTACCTGCACGACCGTAACCCTATCAAGCTGAAGGAACTTCCTGTTCACAGTTCAGACTTGACAGAATCCTGGACGATCTAGATTCAAAACATGCAATGGACCTTTTAGGGAACAACCTTGCTTTGTGCTTAAAACAGTCTGCGAGTGAGAGTGCTGGTCACACCCATGTTTTGTAAATTCACCCATTATCTTAAAATCGCAAACTGTTTGGTGCACCTCCAAAGATTGTTTGACCATTTTTTGTCTCCAGCTCGCCCTGCCTATTTTACAAACCAGAAGCACACAACAAGCCTCGCATATCACCCCCGACTTGAAAGCCCTGAACTGGCTGCCTTTTGAAGCCAGAATTCATCTGAAAATTGCCTGCATGACACATAAGGCTATACACTTGAGCTCTCCCGGATACCTCAATCAGAAGCTGTCAATCTCTGGCGGCTCTAGATACACTAGAGGCACAAACAATCTGCTGCTAAAACCTCGAAGATTCAGGAAGGAAAAGACGTATAAGCGCTCTTTCTCAGGAATGGCACCCAGGATCTGGAACTCACTCCCTCCTGAAACAAGGCTCATCTCCTCAATCACACTTTTTAAGAAAGAAGTAAAAGCTCTTCTCATGGCCAAATACACTTGAGCTTTCAACTTGAAACTATAAAGGATCGGCACCGATCTATATTACCCAGCTCGATCCCGATGACTTTGTGTTTTTTCCTGTATTATTCTGCTACATCCCTACGAATATGTGTTTTACCTTTATTATTGTTTCCACCTACTATTATGACTATGTACTTGCATTATTGTTTCACCTGTACTATTATGCTCCCTCACGTATTCTTTCTTTTGTTTGGTATTCCCTGCTCTGTAAAGCGCTCTGATATCTGCAAAGATCTTGTTCGCGCTATATAAAACTTTCAAAATAAAATAAATAAATAAACTTGAACATCCACACCCCCACAACTGGATTTGTCAGAAATGTAAGCAGTGAACGGGTCGAGATGATGAACAGCACAGCGAAAATGTGCCTGCTGTCCCTGGATGCCCTGAAACCTTGCCACTGAATCTCTAACCCAGCCTTCGATAAGCACTTGAAAGCCTGGCACCAGCCAAATTCAGAAACTCGCACTACTGAACAACCAAGTTTTGACTCAAAGGAGGATTAGCAGATCTGAACCGTGTTGGCTGCACCGGGAGTGGCATTAGTGTACGTCACAGACACCACCAGTGGAACTTAAACAGGAAAGGATAGCATCTGGCCATTACAAGGGTTAAAAAAGCTTAGTGCACCAAATGTATCTTCGAAGCACCCAAACTGGAAATCTTCAACATCTATCACAAACTGTCTCATAGAGGTGCCATGAAGAGCAACCTATGTGCAACACCATAACATTATAAATACATCGCTATTTTCAGTCCCAAAATTGATCAAATGTGTCATGCCATCTCTAACTCATACCAGTATCTCAGCCGTCTTATTCCACAACTACTACTTAAGATTATGATTACTTCATTTTCACTTCTAGGACCCGACGAGGTACTGAGCCTGGCCAACAAGATAAAACCCTGCAGAGCACTGACGGAACGGAGCCTAGACTCATGCTTCAAATAGCTACTGTTCCACATCATGTATGTTAAAATGAAAGTAATAAAACACCTCCCTCTGATCACAAGCCATCCCCACCCAACTGAAACATGCCATCAACTCCCCCCCCCCCCCCACTTGAAAAAATTAATCTGCAGACTCGAAGATATTGGTGAAATGCCAGTTCATGCCCTTCGACAGCAAGTTCATTGAAAGTGTTAGGAAGGTGGTGCATTATGTGATGTCTTTGTGCCATCTTACTGTGTAATATACTAACAATACTGTCTTGGTCTGGTTGGGCTCGTTTGTTAAACCATAGCTCAACCCTGGGTAGGTGTGGCTTTGAGCAGTCGGGCTTAAAGAAAGGAACAAGTGCAAAGCACCAAAATGCCTTCGGGTAATTGTTTGCGCTTTATAAACTAGATTCAAAGCATTTAGAAGTACCGAAACAACCGAATAAGTAAGTCACACAACACAGAAGAAATCACCAATTTATTAAAAGAAATCTTTTAATCAATTTTTAGATACCAAAATGAACAAAATTGCCCAGTGTGTTCCGGAGATATATAGGTTTTTGAATAAAACGAAAATCACAGCTTTTCACTCCAAATGTAAACAAGCATTGCCAACTACTGCAATTGGCGCAAACATTCAACAGGGAGCAGCTCATAGGGGCCAGTGAGGATTTGTAGAACAATTATCTTGTCACAAAGCAGTCTCCAGTCCAAGGCTCTGATTGACCCACCATAAACATCATTGGAGTGGTCCTGATGTAAGGGTTACAAGATGCTGAAGATACTGTAGGATTCTGTGTGGTCAACAGGGGAGGGGGACTTCCTGGGGCTACTCGTATGTCCCTCAAAGTTCTGGTGGGTCCAACAAAAATCCATTTGGCACTGGACTACTGGCCTTCAGTCACAACAAAGCAAGCAGTTCCCTTCAGTGGAGGCTGATGGCCTTCTTGAGTGACTAAACTACACTTCAACGACTACTGGGTCCAGCAGACTCGAGTGCAATTTTAGAGCATTGGGACTCTGTGCCCTGGGCTGTACATTGGTGGTCAGTGGCGAACAAGCGATTGGCTACTGACTAGCCAAGGCGGGCTTCTTCAGATTTTGTGTTCATATAGCTGTAACAGGAAGTCCACCAACTGACTCTTGGATTTCACCTTTTCGGTGTGGAGGAGGGGGCACCTTTCCTTGTTAAGGGCACCACAGGTTCATTCCTCTCTTTGCTAGCCATGGGGCAGAGGTGGAGTCCAGTCTTTTGTGCAGCCTCTCTTTGCCAGGCCCTTCAGTCCTCACTCCAGTGCAGATGTGATCTGAAGTCTGGGTGCCAGGAGTGCCCTATTTATTCTTGGGAAGTGCCCACGGTGAGGCAGCGGTTACCAGCCAATGGGCTACTAGGTACCTTCCCGCGTGATCATGACTTCCTGCAATTTAATTTTCAGCCTGCCCTAGAGTTGAAGTTACTTGAGCTCTACACATCCACAGGAAAACCGGTCGGCAACTGTTTTCCCCTCGGTCCCCTATGCCAACCTTTCTACCAGAACAAAAGAGCAGCCCCTCTCGTGTGTGTCCGCCAGTTGCCATTAAAAGGCAGATTTCCCTTTGAAGCTATCCTTTTGGACTCACACCATGTGTAGCTTCCTGCCTGGGAGAGTTGACACCTCTTCCAACGGTAGGGCCGCTGTTGTTTCGTTTCCTGGGTATCGTTCACACTTCTCCCCAGGGAGGCAGAAGGATGTCTTGTTGCCAGCATTTAGGAATGGCCACTGGAAAACTAGGGCAATAGAGTGGGAACTTTTCTAAAAGTTGCATTTACTCAAAAGTTATGCTAAATTCGGCCTGGGCCTTAAGTCGGTTCAATGTAACGATTTTGATACCCTGAAGTACTAACTTTAGTAGTCCAGTTGAAAAGTTAATACAGCTGAACTGTCAGCCTGTAATTGTGTACTCACAAATGGAGCTAGTAGCCTTCCCACAGTAAAAACGAAAATGTGTGTTTTTTTTACAGTTAGGACATAAAAATGTCTTACTTATTCATATACAGCACCCTACCTTAGGACTCGATAGGCCTGCTGTAGGGTTGACCTATATATATTAAAAGGGAAAGTTTGGAGTTTGTCATTAGTTTAAATTGTTGGCAGTTTTAAAACTGCTCTACTAGTCTGCAGACTGGGTGATGTGTTTTACTTTGTCACATTCAGGGTGGCATAATAAATGCTGCAGCTGCAAGGGACAACTTAACTCACAGGCCACGATACCCTGGTACCATATACTAGGGACTTACAAGTACGTTTACTTATGCCCATTGGGTATAAACCCATCAAACATACACTTTTAGGGGTCAGAGCCCTAGCAATGAGGTCTGGTTAGCAGGCCTCAGTGCACTCTCAAAGTCGAAAACTCTGGGGTGATCATGCGAAAAGCGGTATTTCCTTACAGAAAGGGAGGTGATGAAAGAACCAGAAGAGTATGTGGAACTCAACCATCTTCACAACGTTTAGTTGTGATAGAAGGCGGCTGTGAGGGGTGCCAGATGAGTTGCACTGAAGTATTTAAAAATAAAAAAAAGTGATGGATGGAACACTTGATTTAATCTTATCCACTGGTATTTACTCTGGCCGCCTCCCAGTCAGTTGTTATTTTGCACACCATATAGATGGGCATAGCTGGACATGTCATCTCGTTGATCCCCCTTAAGTCATAAATTGGAATACGCAAACATCTTCCCTCCACTAACAGAACCACCACAACACGAACAAAATCATGTCAAGGAAAGCATTCTAAACAAAGTAAAGCAAACACGTCATTAGGCTTAGTGGATTGAGAATTGAAAATACAAAAGCCTTGCAACCCACTTAGTATAAATAGGGAATACAATACAGTGCAATCCATCATTCACGGTTTACTCTCTACAATAGTAGGGTTTACTCTCTATAATAATAGCTGTAACACTCATGTCCTTGCTTGTATGATATGTACTTTACCTATTCTGCATTAATGATAATTGTAGAAACAAAACATTTAAAACACAGCAAGGCAAATAAGTCATAGAACAAAATTAACAGAGCTAACTGAATGTCATATGAAAGTGGAAAACACAAATGCCCCACATAAAAAAATCTATTTTTTTTTTAAAATAAGACACGTAAGCCTTGCCAAGCGGTCACAGCCATACAGTGTTAGTGACTTATTTACAGTGACATATATTGTGCTTGTTCTGTCTCAAAAATAGTTAAATAGTAAAATGTTGTATAACATTTTGTAAATTAAAAATAGTTTCAGAGGATTAGAGCCAAAATACCCATTTCTGACTGAGGACATCTTCCTAGAAGATGTGCAGCACTTCGAATAAAATATCCTGCATGTTGGTCAAAAATATGTTATTATATGAACCATCTAATAAATCACAATCCGTCGGTCCGGATTCGGGCGGGACCCTACCTTTCAGATCCAATCCAGGTGTGACGTTGTCCCCGCTCTTGTTCGCGCTGGCAGTGGAACCATGTTGACATGGGGATTCCACTTGGGGATGGCATTCACACCATTTCGCTCTACGCAGATGACCTGCTGTTGTATGCTCAAGACCTTCCTAACATCCACCCCCCCCCCCCCCAACATGACCAAGCCCTCAGCCATTTTGCACGTGTCTCAGGAGTACGAGTCAATGCAGCAAAATCTATACTCTCGCCGTTTCTGGGAGAGACTCCTGGTCGTGGATACGTGCTGGGGGGGACGCCTGTGACCTGGTTTGTGGACCCTTTTTGCTATTTGGGGGTCCGAGTTTATCGTACCAGAACTGATCTCTTCGATGGGAATGTAATCCGGGCTACCACCGCAATTCGTTCACAGATGGGGTTCTGGAAGACTCTTCAATTTGCGATCTCTGGGAGGATTGCCCTTATCAAAATGGTGGTTCTCCCCGGCCTTCCCTACTACTTCGCCACTCTACCTCTTATCATCTCCCCCCCTTTCTTCCGGCAATGGGGAAAAAGTTGTGCGGGACTTTATTTGGGGAACATCATGTCAGAGAGTGTCCATGGGAAAACTTTATTTGCCTACCGAACTGGGTGGCCTATCTGTACCCAACTTCGAACATTACTATTTGGCTTCCCAGTTGCAATGGTTTGCCAGGTAGATATCCTCTCGTTACTAACCAGACAAGGCTTCGCAGGGTAGCCTTTTACAAATTTTCCACCCTTGCTCCAAGTCCAAACCCCCGATACACTTCTACTCAATGTTGCGTACGGGTGCTTCTCTAGGTGCCTTTTTCTCACTGGAACCACCATTCCCATGCCCCTGCTATCCCTTTGCTGGGACCTCCACGAGGGGACACTTACACGACAGTGACTGAGTTACAACACTGGGCCTCGGAGGAAATACAGGATGTGGGAGACTTTTTTCAGGACGGCACTCTCATCCCATACCAGGAGCTCATAGCGGAGGGGAACCTACGCCCTGGGCAGTATTTGCTACTTAGAACTATCGTAGCTTTAGTTATCCAAATGGGGTACACTCACCCAGGAACCCCCCCATGCACCACACTTTACAATACCTCCACGGATGGGAACGGGGGGACACTTCACGCGCTGGTTCGCATCTTCCCTTCGGCAACACACAGAGGTAGACCTCACTCGGCTTCGCCATCACTGGGAGGGGGCCCTGGGGAGGGAGTTTACAGATAGGGAGTGGACTACCGTCCGAGGTAGCCCGACATACTATCCTCGTAATCAACAGTTCAAGCAAATTCAATTCTTTGTGCTACATCAGGCTTACCTTACTCCAGCCCAAAATAACAGGTACTTCCTCTGCACAGATGCGGCTTGCCCCTGCTGTCGGAGTTAGATGCTGAGATCCTCCATATGCTCTGGCATTGTCCAGTCTTAACTGAATACTGGAACACTGTAACATCACCTTGACTACTTGCACCTCCTGAACCACCCCCCTCCTAGCTGGGAAGCCCATGTATTACACCTTTTTAGTAGAAACAAAAATTATAGAACCGCCATACGATTTCTAGCCCTGGGTCTAATAGCGGCTAAACGATTGATCACCAGGTGCTGGAAATCTCCTCTATCGCCTCACCCACTTGCCTGGCTCCGATCCCTGCATAAGTGGGTTTAAGCAGAGGGTGTGGCACTGCGCCTCAGTGGGACACAATGGTTTCCAAGCTCCAGGAGATAGTCACTAATGTAGGGGACTCGAATACTTTATTTGGGGCCGCTACTCGGGATCCATTCCTCACTGGCAGGGGTGTAGAGTAGCACTGACCTCCAGGTTGATTTAGCTCTCCGGTTTCAGAACTCCATTGCCTCTAGACCCTGGCGGCTCTGGCTCCCCCGGCTATACTAGATGTGGCAGCAGGTCCTCAGCGACTCCTGTTTCCCTTCCTTGGCTTATATTGTTTTCATTTTGTTGTACCCTATGTCCCCAGTTGAATTCGAACTGCACATTATTTGGCCCGTTTGCATGCCACCCGCTGGTGAGAATCGTCCGCACTGACCTGCCCTGTGTAGGGGTATTGACCCATGACTTCATGTGATCGCCGCAAACTACTCGCCTGTTTCTCCTTTTGCATATTATGCTGTTGACAATCGCTTTTCTTTCTCTTCTTTTTGCTGCATGAGCACTGCTCTGATTGTATGTTTTAAAAATGTGCAAAAATGTAAATAAAAGATTTAAACAAAAATGATATGAACCTTCCAATATTAATACGGAGAGCCATTTTATTTCTGTATATGTTCAATTTGGAAGCACAAATCTATTTTTGTTTTTAATCGCCTAATTATTTACTCTAATACCGGTTCTCCAGAGGTCAGAAAGCGTGCGAGAGGCAGATGATGCGTTAGGTGTTGCGTTGTGATGGGCGCCACAGCTCTACTCCAAGAGATCGTCCGGCGATTGCAGCCGCACAGTACTCATAGCGGGTAACAGCCCAAGGCTGAGTCCGCCTGAGGCCACTTGCCTCTCTGGCAACCGAGGGCCCACATGGCCAACTGAAGTGAAGGAGGAGGGGCCTTGCCAAGATGCAGCGCAGCACTACAGGTTGCTGGTAGTTTTCAGCGACCCCAAGGAAGGTGGCTTGTATGCCAAAGTAGCAGCCACAGCACCCCACAGACTCTTCGCTTGCTTCCAGCAAGCGGCAGACCAGGTTACGCTGCAGGAACACGAGAGCACAGAGGGATGCCTATGGAGGCACAGAGTCTGGTAAGACCTACAGTGGGGTGGGGGTCACGGCTGGCAGTGGCTAGATCCCACTGCACATTGGTTGAGTCATGCACATGGCAGCGGCCTGATTGGGTTCAGGTGCGGCTTGCGCACTGGGAGAGTTGCCCTGTCCTAGACCCGCCTCCCCCCTGCCTCCAGTCAAGAGTAGCGTACAGTCCACAGCTCGCTTGGCTCCCCGCCCCGTGGGTCACACTGCATACATTGCTCTGGACTCCTGCCTCTGGGTGCCCTGCGTGAGCCACAGCTACAGTGTGCTCACCTCTTAATCACTCCAAGATCCTTTAGTAATACTCCTCACGAGGGAGGACGATTGGGCACAGACTGCAGTGGAGCACACAGCACAAGGAGAGGACCCATTGTGCTAAGGGCTTGCAACCCGTCTCTTAGGGAACAATAACAACAACAAGAGATAACTGCTGAGGTGGTTGTAATGAACACTCTTCCACAAAATGGATTTAGAAGATATAATCCAGCTGAAAACACCACGGGTAACTGGAATGGAGCACGCCTTTAGTTGTCCCCTTGCCCTGCCAGCTCCTGGGACAACTGGCATTACAATCTAGAATGCACTGTCAACCAGGGAACAGCACAAGCTTACATGTTGAAGGAACACATTACTAAAACACTACATAACACATCTTCCCCCTTTTAACAAAAATTATGAGAAGAATAAATTGTATAATCCAACAAAAAACTATAAAATAAATACAAAAAAATAAAATAATGTAACTAACGGAGATAAAACAAAGCAATCTACAATTAACATACTACAACAATTAATCTGTTTCACAATCGTTGTTTGGTAACCATTTGGGTTTACTCCTGACACGTTTACCAACTTCAGACGGTCTCTTACACATTACTTCGGTTGTAGAATTGCTACAACAAGCTTCAGTACCTTCTTTTGCATCTTGCATATCTTCCACAATATCTTGTCTTTCCACACTTCTTTCACTTACACCTACATCCTCTTCAACACCTTCCATATTAATGACGTCATCACCATATCAGTCCAGATTCACTCCCTGCCTAGGTAAATCTTGATCCTTCACCATTACCTGGTTGACAACAGCAATCCTTTTTAAATTCCAAACCTTCCCATCACTCAACATAAGGGCATTGCGGAATACTTTAATAACAGTTAAGGGTTCTGAAAATTGCCTTTCTCCCTAATTAACTTTCCCTGGTTTCCTCACTTTAACCATAGTGAAAAAACAGTTTCCTTTGGACAATATTATGCCATGTAGACATCGTCTATTCCATTCACCCTTCAATTCTCTCATTCAATTACACACGATAACTACTTAAGAAGTTTAACCATATATCCCCAACAGATAATCTGAACAACTAAAGTTCTAGAAAAATACAAATAGATTTATTAGTTAAAAATTTCATTAAAAATACAGTATTTAAGAAAGACAATTGACATAGCCCAACAACATTCTATTACAAATTATGCTGTCACAAAATAATATCCATAAAACTACAATCAAGCTATAAAAGAGAGTACATGACATAGGCAAAAACACTATGTCATTTGCATAATACACATCCCAATTTCATGGGCATGGAGCCTGATATTTTTTTATTTGCTAGGTACTTGTTGGCCACTGCCCTTACACGGATTGTGTTGTTCTCAAAGAGTCCTCTCTTTAATCACCATGCCTACTTCCACCTTAGTATCTTTAGAGTTCACTCTCAAATCGTATTGCTTCTTATACTTCAAATCAGTCTCCTCCAACTTCTTCCTGATTTCCTCCATAGAAATGTTAGTAGTAACATGACGTAAAAGCCACTTAGGATTAACTTTTGTCCTGGCTTCCCTGCCCCTGCCCACTACAAAAGATGACACGCCTAAGGCATTGTGAGTTGGCGTTCTGTATGCCCATAGCATCTTGACCACTTGAGTTTCCCAATCTTCCTTGTTCTTCATTGCCAGTTGTACTGCATTCTTGATTACCCTGTTGAAGCGTTCAATCATACCATTGCCACTGGGATTATAAAGAGAAGTAGTTTTAGGCTTAATCCCCAACTTGCCAAACAATCTTGTGCCTTACCAGATACAAATTGTACACCGTTGTCAGCCTCAGAATTAACTCTACAATTTTAATGATTGGCCATCGGGCTAAAATATCAATTGAGGCTATAACATACTTCTGATTTTCGCTAGTGGGGCCTGTGATATCTATAGCCACGGTTTCCCATGGACCATTGGGAACAGTAGGCTCACACATGCTTTTTTTTATTTATTAACTTTATTTATAGCATTTTCATTTGTTTAAACAGCAATAGAGATATAGAAACGTACAGCTTGACATACACATCAGTAGTGACACTAGGCATTGATGTCATAATCAGATCGTCTCTGTAAGTGCCGTTTTCGCAACAGTTCATCCCACCACAACTCTACAACGGCGTCAACAGACCCCAATATACTTTACAGCGGTATTAAAACCATTTTCACGGTAACATAGAGATATTAAAATATAGCATACCATTGAGATTGATGGAGATGTACAGTCTGTCGGCGCCACGTACCGCACCAGCAATGACTACACATATAGGCGATGTCTGTATAGATAGGACATATCATGACAGTAGGAGGCTACCGGGTACCCAAAGCGATCAAACCCTAGCATCCGTCAATTACTCCTCCGGGTCAAATTCTCCCTCTACCTCTCACACCAGATACGTTTGTAACGGACCCCACACATCTCTTGGTCTAGAGGCCATCGGCAATGTCTCTGCATACTCAGATGCTTGCTCCTGACAATAAATAACATCCCGTATCCATTCTTTAAATTTTGGAGCCCTCCCCTTGCCCCATCGGCAAGCCACTCTATGTTTGGCCAGTAACAACACAATATCTAAGAACTTTCTACTGTGTTTGGGTGTTTGTGCAGTATAACCCAGCAACATAATAAAGGGATCCCTCTCCAACGTAGTACCCATCATTTGTTCAATGGTCTCATGCACCTGCGTCCAGTACTCTCACACCACCGGACATTCCCACCCCAGGTGCAAGAACCTGCTCCAGCCGTCTGACACCTGTCACATCTGTCATTATCGGAAAGATTAAATTTAAATTTTTTGACAGGGGTGTAATAAATACGTTGTAGAAACTTGTAGTGTATGATCTTGAACCTACAACTAGCCGATACACATTCTATGACACTACAACAATATTTCCATTGAGCCTCAGTAATCTCTCGTTCCAAATCTTCACTCCAGTGAGTGCGGGCCGAGCTTTCCACCCCATACTGATGTGCCCGTATGGTACGATACATGCCCGACACCAAGTGTTTCCCATCAGAGGAGCTTAGTAGAAAATGCAAGGGAACAAATATTTACGGCTCACTGGGAAAGTCCGGAAGAAGCACCCTCATTCCCTGCCTCAATCTCACGTACAAAAAGGTCTCCAATGGTGTGGGAAGGATACCCTGGAACAGGTGTTCAACCATACACAGTACCCCCTCATGAAACGTCACCCCATGTGATAACCCGTAGGCGCTTGCACAGAGCTCGAAAGCCCGCCTCCTGTAGAAGGACCATATTTGGGTGGTATGTGAGCGGGAGTCGCAGTGAATACAACAGCTGCGAGGCCATGAGGCGTGCCATACGCCTCCGTGCGTCCATCGTGCAGGTGACTGTTGTCAATGGTGTCTATAGCAGTAAGAGGGCCAAACCTCAGTGGCTATCTGTGGCATGCATGGCGCAGGTAAGAACCAGTGGTAGGCATAATGAGCTTGCGCACTAATATAATAGGTCTCAAAGTCGGGAATATCAAATCCACCCCTATCATATGGCTGTGTAAGGACCGACCATTTGAGTCGAGGTTGTTTCCCCCAGTTACTGTTAACACCTGAGAGCTGTCCAAACACCAGAAACTCCCTCAACAGGGGATTCATATTTTGCTGTGGCTCCCGAATATATAGCGTGACGTCGTCAGCATAAAGCGAAATCGGAAGTTGTCGCTGAAAACAATGAAACGCCCTATCTCGGGGGACCTGATGTAATGTGGATGCCAAGGGCTCAATCGCTATAGCTATCTAGAAGATAACGGGCACCCTTGTCGGGTGCCCCGCGATATGGACAGAGCAGTGGACAAATGTCCATTTAGCAGCACTCTAGCAGACGGCCGATGATACAACAGCCGCACACATGATATACATGATATAAATATTGGAGGGAAACCCATTCTCTGCAGAACCTTAAACAAATAACTCCACTCCACAGAGTCAAACGCCTTAGAGGCATCCAGGAATACAGGAGCAACCAGAAATTCTGGCGCCACAGTCTGTATCAGAGAGATTAGGGTACGTAAGTTGTGGGTAGTGGCTCTACCTGGGACAAACCCCGATTGGTCAGGAAGTATGATCTTATCCATGAGTAGGGTCAGTCGCGTGGCCAAGACTTTTGCTAACATTTTTGTGTCACAGTTGATTAGTGACAATGGCCTATAAGAATCTCACGCCTTAGGAGATTTAGCGGGTTTTAACAAAGAAGTTATAACCACTTCACACATCGAAGGAGGGAGGATCCCCATTTCCAAGGACTCTTCAAATATTTCACGTAGGACTGGTGCCATAATATCGACGTAACACTTACAGAACTCGGCAGGTATGCCATCCAGACCTGGTGCCTTCCCATTTTTTAAGGACATGATGGCCTCCCTGATCTCATTAGTCTCGAGGGGTGCGCCAAGGAACTGTCTATGAACACCACTAAGCCAACATATCGCCACATCTCCCATAAACTCGTCAAGCTCCACTTCATCGTGTCTTTGCGTGGTATATAAGGTAGCATAGTGGGACTTGAAGGTTTCTAGAATGCCTACCGTATCATGACATAGCATTCCCCCCTGTGTCTCTATCTCTAATATATTGTTAAATCGTGGATATCGGGTAATCTCACCCAGTGCCCTCCCCGGGCATTCTCCCTCCCCATACCTACTCGCCACCCATTGTCGGCCCCTAAACTTGACCTCCCTTGCAGCCTCTTTCTCGTATGCAGACAACTTGGCCCTAAATTCCTTCTGCATCTGCCCGGTTTCTCCCTCCACCATTCGGCCCTCCAGTCTCTTCAGATCCTGCTCCAGATTCCTCAATGTCCGCTGAATATCTCTCAAGACCCCAAAGCTCTTAGAAATACAATACCCCCTTATAGTAACTTTAAATGCCTCCCATATTGTCTCCACATTGTCCACAGAGCCCTTATTCCGTGTAAAGAAGTCCTTTATGTCATCCTTCAATACAGGTAGAAATACTAAGTCAAGTAATGCATTCGGCTGCATTCGCCATGTCCGCCTGGTCCTATCAAAACCGGGTCCGCTAATCGTAATGCTAACAGGGCAATGATCGGAATATGTCCTAGCAAGATGTGCAGCATGACTAAGCCCCACACTTAACCCCCTGGATAGTAAACAATAATCTAGTTGTGCCCATGTCCCCAAGTGCGACATAAAGTGAGTGCTCTCCCGCCGCACCGGATGCAGTTGACGCAAGCTGTCCACCAGACCCCCCCTCTTCCACTATGCCTGCCAACACCTCCCGTGAGTTATGATAGTGTACTGTAACATCAGCCCTATCCAGAGCAGGAATCAAAGCAACATTAAACCCCCCCCCCCCATATAATGTGCATAGAGCCTATATCTATGATTTTACCCCATAGGGACGTGAACAATTCAGGCGTATCTACATTGGAGGCATAGCAATTCGCAATCGTCACAGAATCCCTGCCCATTCTCCCCCACACTATGACATATCTCCCATGAGGGTCCGAAATTGTACCTGCCAGTGCAAAGGGGACGCGATGCTTAATTAAAATGGCAGTGCCCCGCGCATAGGAGGAATAAGAAGAGAACGCCCGGACATTCGCCCATCTATTGGCAAAGATGTTGAGAAACTGTGGGTTTAGATGCGTCTTCTGCAGTAATACCACCTGTACCTGCTGCCTGTTTAAATACGCCAGTATCTGCCTGCATTTCCTTGCATTATTCAATCCTCTGACATTCCAGGATAAGCCTCTTAAATCTGAGTGACTCCCCTCCCCCGCCATACTGTCCCATGCTGGAATACTGACAATCCACCAACATAACACGAAGCACCATTAGTCTCAAATATACATCACATGCCAATGGCACACAATATACTGTACTGTCATCAACGCTGTAAACTCCCCTTCCACAACCTCCCCCTCCCACTGAAGCATCCCAATTATGCCAGAATCTAACAATCCCCCCCCCCCCCCCTGCCCAACATCAAAGCAACACAGGTATGCCTGTGTAGAAAAATTCTGGGGTACACCCGTTTGGGGCTGGTTTGCTTGGTGGCCCACTTTGCCTTCTGACTCTACCAGGTATCCACCGTTACTGGCCTCTACCCTGAAAGAGTAACAAGGGTGTCCGGTTATGTAGTCCGATTACGTCCTTTTCCATTACGGCATCTGAGTAGCGATATTGAGCGCACTGTTCAATTCCTCGTGTACTCATCATTATATTTCTTCTTTCCGTTCTGTCATCCTGCCTGAAGTTGTGAGCCTGGCATCTTCCCAGCTGTTTACAGCCTATCGACCTATTCCACATCAGATGTTAGTGTTTCTTCCGTTTCTGGGGTTGCGCACGTTTGTTTCTTAATCTTTTTAAGAAAATCCTCCACTGTGGAGTGGTATATATTCTGTGCGCCCCCTGGTATGTAATACGCATCCGCGCCGGGTAAAGCAATGCATACGCTATTTGAGCTGCCCTGAGTTTCTGCTTTACCTGGAAAAACTTCCGGCGTTCCTATTGGACATGTAGCGTAAAGTCAGGAAACATAGTGAATTTCACTCCGTCATACGTCCGCTCTCCTTTCTCCCTAGCCACACGCAGAGCTGTGTCCTGGTCTCTGTAGTTCGAGAGACGCGCTATTATGGGCCTAGGCGGGTTTCCAGGAGTCGGTTTGGGTCCTAATGCCCTGTGGGCTCTTTCAACGATGAATTGTGAGGACAGCAGGTCTGCTCCTACCACGTCCTTGAGCAACCTTTCCACATAGTCCTCCATTCTGCCAGTGTTCGTACTCTCTCGAATTCCCAAAAGGCAGACATTATTTCTGCGACTACGCGCCTCAATGTCCTCCTTCTTAGCTGCTATGACTTTCAATAATTTCTCCATTTGCGCAACTGTTGTTTGTAAGTGTGTAGTTGTGTCCTCCGTATCTGACAACCACTGCTCAGCTTCCTTGATGCGTGAATCATGCCCCTCCATCTTGCGCGCTATCGCTTCCATCCGCGTGGTTAGGGTATCCATTTTCTCTGCGATAGTGGCAAACCCCTGCCGTACTTCAGAGAGCATGGATTTCAAATCTTCACCCACTTGTGTCTGGTGATCCTGGGGCCCTCCGCTTGCGCCGGGCTCGTCTTCCACCGATTGTTGCTTGGCTCCCTTCTTGGCCTCAAAATTGAGACCGAGTTGTCGCGCCTCCAGTTTCCCCATGATGGCGCCAGACGTTGCCCAGTGGCACTCCAAATGTTCCGATCTCTGCTCCTGGGAGCCTTTTGTGCTTCCTCCTCTCTCTGTCGAGTATATGCTGCTAGCAGCGTCGTCCTTGGCTAAATATCCCTTTGCAGAGGATGTGGCCAGGGGAATTTGTACACAGCGGCGCAATTTGAACTGTCCACCCCAAGTTGTACCGTCTGCAGGGGTGCCTATCTCTTGTAGATGCCTCTCTGCGCCCGTGGTTACTATCGCACTTTTTTCCTTTCCGGCCGATTACAGCCTGCACACACCGGACCAGTCTCACCCCTTTGTGTTGTGCGGTCACGCGTATTCTGGGAGGTGCAGGCCGCAAAGTTCTCACTGCGCTCCACCACTAATGAGTCCCACACTTCCTTTGCATCTTCATGGAGTCACAAGCAAAGAATATCTACCTGTCTCAGATTAGAGCGCTCCAGTCACAGCCATTCATTTCAGTCCACGACAAGCAATGCCCTTCTCCACTCCAGTATCCGTAATTTCGTCAGGCGGGACCCGCGTAATCTCTAATGCAGCCCGCCTCGCCTCCTGTAATGTCGTCCGCACCGTCCAGTCGCCGCCAATTCTACCTCGCTCCCCGCGCTCTCACCGCTAAAATGTGGGGACTTCTCCACCGCTGATCGGCGCATCAGGAGGCAATTGTGTGCAGCCGCAGCCAGTGCTCGAAGCGTTCACTCTCTCCTGCAGCGCCCCCGCATCGCCATTTTGTGCCACTGGCCCAGTAGTCACATGGGCATCCCGGAGCTCAATTTGTCATCATCTCCCACTCGCTGCTCCAGCCGAGCCCTGGTCGCCTGCCGCTCTCCGCCTCCCCGCTCTGCTCACCGTCAAAGATCTCACGAATCTTCTTGGAAACAAGCTCCGCTATCACCGCTCATGTTTCGCTACCTGCACCCTTGTTTTTATGAGTATTGAAACGGATTTTAGACGAGGATTAATAATAATTGTCTGCCGGACTGCGGGAGCCTCACACAGTGACGGCCATTCCGCTAGTGCGCCACCTAGCTTGGTTTTAATGTCCTTAATGACTTGCCAGAATTGACACAAGCAAAACAATCTCTCACACTTCTTTCCACATATAAATCTAATCCAGGCCAGCAGAACCATTGTTTCACCTTCTGTTTAGTTTTGACAATTCCAGCATGTCCTTCATGACATAGGGTGAACAGTTTTTTTTAAAGATTCTTCGGGGGAATTACTCACTCCCCTCGTTATATTATCCTCAACAGTCAATTAATTTCTAACTTCCCAAAACTGCTTTGAATCTCCAGTAAGGACAGATTTCTTTGGCCTACCCAATCATGTGTATTCTCCCAGTTGCAATAACAGAGTCACTGGCACATTCCTCAATCCATTCTTCTTTCTCAACACAAGCTATTCCTTGATCAAAAATATACGCTATTCTAAAATCTTCCCATTCAGATTTTTCACTTTCCTTTATCTCCAAAGGCATTCTTGATAGGAAATCAGCTGCAACATTTCCTTTACCTGGAACATATTCCACAGAGTAAATGAAGTCTCATTGACATCTTAGCAATTCTAGCTGACGCCCTGAACATACCCTCAGTGGTTAGCAATTTGACACGAGGTTTGTGATCTGTCCTCATCGCGCATGCCTTACCCCACACAAATGGTCGGAAACGTTCTAAGGCCTGTGTACACGTCAAAGTTTCCTTTTCTATTACAGAAAACTTTTCTTCCATTGGTGACCAAGCCCTTGAGGCAAAAGCAAATGTCCTTTCAAGTCCTTTGGAATCCCTTTGTATTAGCACCCCACCTAACCCTTTCTTACTTGCATCCACTGTAACAACATTTTCAAGATCTGGATAGAAGTTTTCTAAGGGAGGGGCAATAGCAAGGTCTTTTTTGATCCCCCCGAATTCTTGCTGACACAAAGAAAACCAACAAAATGTACTCTTCTGTTTTAACAATTGGATTAATTTGTAAATCTTGCTGGAAAACCCCTTAACAAACTTGGAGTAAAACCCTGCAAGACCCAAAAAGGATCTTAATTCCTCCTTGTTGGAAGGAGATGGTGCTTTAGTAATAGCCTCAATTAACTCTTAATACATGCCCCAGGTATGAAATTTAACTTTTAGCAAATTTGCTTTTAGAAAAGTCAACTGTAAGTTTCCTGTCATTCAAAATTTCTAACACGCAATTCAGAGTTACATCATGCTCTTGTTTGGACTTTCCATATACTAAGATATCGTCTTGGAAGCATTTTACATTTTTGATCTTGCCAAAGAGTTGGTGCATAAGCTTCTGAAAGACCAGCTGTAGATGCCAACCCAAAAGGCATTCTCTTGTATTGAAAACACCTTATGGGTGTGATGAATGCAGTGTATTTTTTACAGTCTTCCTGTAACGTAATTTGGTGATACGCTGCAGATAAATCTAAGGTAGTAAACCAACAAGCACCATCTACAGAAGCAAGCATCTCCGATATTTTTGGCAAGGGAAATTTGTCTATGACAATGTTGTTATTGAGGTAGCGTAGGTCGATGCATAACTTGATATTGCCATTATTCTGTCTTGCGATTACGACCGGAGACAACCATTCAGATGCCTCAATTTCCTCAATAATCCCGGCCTGTAACAATTTGTCTAGTTCTTTTTGTACCTCATCCCTCAACAATACAGGGATATTCCTCACTTTATGAATTTTCAGTTGTGCAGTCTCCTTAAGAATGATAGTGTTCAAAGTTAGTAGATTACCAATTTTACATGAAAATACATATGGGAGTTTTCCAAACACCATTTACCATATTTCCTCCTCGTCATCTACTATCATAACTGATTCTGATCCGTTGGGATTTAACATAATTCCCAGGTTGCCTTGATCATGCCACCCTAGCACTGATGGTCCCGTCTTAGCAATGTACACATCTCCTTGACTTTCTCTATTCTTAACTCTGAAAAGCAAAGTTCTGAAAAACTTTCCAATATAATATTTGTGGGCAGTAATGATTTTCCCATGTGGGTCACAAATTTGTTCTTCCATACCTCCTCATTAATTATAGTGTAGGGTGAGCCTGAATCTGCATAAATATTGATTTTGACACCTCCAATCCTCATTATGCAAATATGTTTCTTTCTTCCACTTCCTTCATCATTGACCATAAGCAAAAACACGTCTTTTGCAAGAAATACTATATTAATCCACTCCTCAACATATGAATCCTCACTTTCCTCAAGATATTCAACCTTAGATCCCTTCTTAGACCTGCACACTTTGGTGTAGTGACCTCTTTTCCCACAATTTGCACATTTCGCTTTCAGTGCAGGACACAATTTACTATGAGCCAAATGTGATTCACTGTTACAGCAATAAGATCTTAAAATGTCCATCTTGTTGTTTTGTTGATAACTTACACTTTTCTCAAACTTCTTGTCATTAGTCTTTTCAGTTGCCGTTACTCATTTCCTTGCTCTTAATTCTACTTATTATTTCATCCTGTAATTGTTCAAATACCTTTAATCCCATAGGTCCAATTTAATGTGGCAAAATATGCTGTTTTTCTTCTGGTTTTATTTTTCCATCAAGATCAATGGTATTGAGGTAATTTTGAAAATATGATTTCTATTCAGGCCATTTCATACAAGGCTCTCCCCCCGACTGGGCAAAATGATTCAGGAGGTGTCAATGAATAATTCTGGGTACTCATTTTTAGAAATAAGTATGGAAACAATAAAAATTGTAATATGAATTAGAATTAAAGTGTTTAAATGAAATGCAGGTTAGTCAATAAGTAGAAAAATAAAACAACAACCTTAATTCTTGTAAATATAACATGTTCCGCATACATAACACTATAATTAACCACCACAAATACTTAACCAATTAAAACAGCTGTGCGTATCAGCGACAGTGAGCAGACACGCTTTTGCTCATGAAAAAACCCCAAATAAAGCTGTGCGTGTCCGCGTATACTACTTGACCATCCAGTATAACAATTGCAGCTGATCACCGGATCACACCATAGTAAAGTAAAGTACCAGGAAGGTTCGTAGAATACAGCTGGCCTTCTGTAAAATTAATCGCAGTTTGAAGACTGCTTTCAGAAAGTTGTGTCGGTAGCTTAGTTTAAGCCCCGCCTCATCAAACTATCAGGAAATCATTTTGTCATCACGTCGGACGCTGTACAAGTCTTCATGCGCCAACGCCGCCTCGCAGGGAAATTCGTTGTTGCTGCAATACTAAGAGTGGTGGACGTCACTATGATGAACAGATTAGAAGCATTCAGCACTCGAACGACATCACTAAGGAGGCGACTTTGAATGCCCAAAAAAACTATTTTGTTGAGGCAAACAAAAACTTTGTAGTATGTGACGGGGCGGGCTTCACACCCGAGGGTCCAGAAGCAATACAGGACTGGTGGTCCGCCGTGCCCCTCTCACCCAATTGTGTCCCCTTGCAGCAGCAGTCTGAACTTCACCAAAGCGCCGAATGGGATCCGGACGAGCAACCGACATGGAGCTGGGAAGAAGGAAGGGTCACCGGCGCCTTTAATTGGGAATATCAACCGGACGAGACTCCTCCCCCTTTGGATGACGTAGCACAGAACCCGTCAAAAGAGGACGGAACCCAGAAGAGGACGGACGGCGTTACCCTGGAGGCGAGGTGCGAGCGAGAGCAGAGGAGAGCGTATAGAGAAATACCGGAGGACGAAGCAGACGAGGAGACCAGAGACCTGATCATCCGTGGCAGTTCCAGCAAGCCCGGAGGCCAACGACCCCACGAGTCGCCCCGCCACGTTCCCACGGGAGGAGCGTGGCTCCAACAGGTACGGGGCAAGTTAGCGGGTTGGGTGGGACAACGTACCACTCCTCCTTAAAACAACACCACCCGTGTATGATCTGCATACATTGTAAATAGTGTAAATACTTCGGAAGTCTCTGCACGTCCCCCCCCCCCTTTCACGAGCACTCATTGCACTGCCTCTGTACAGGATGAACACCCGAACACTCAACACCACCCGTGTATGATCTGCATACATTGTAAAAAGTGTAAATACTTCGGAAGTCTCTGCACGTTCCCCCCCCCGCCCCCCCCTTTCACGAGCACTCACTGCACTGCCTCTGTACAGGATGAACACCCGAACACTCGGTTTCCTTCACTCCCGGTCCCTTTCGAGTCTCGCAAACAGGACGACCGTCCTAATACTTGTGTTTTGTTCCTTTTGTTTTTGGGTCTTCTCTGGTACGTGATACCATCCGGGAGGAGTATTTCCTACCACTCCGCTGAGATCCTGCTTGGGACTTAACAGGACATAACCGGCCAGACGCTGGATCCCTTAAAGACCCCCCAGAACCGATCTAGCGGCATTCGCAAGAGAAAGAATCACAAGCCGCCAGAGAAGGGTGTTCATGAAAATAAAGCCTTCATTGAAAAGCACACTTAAGGGCTCAGTGTCAGTTCCTCTTGTTCCACCTAGCGTCCCACGTCCCCCGCAACATAGATGAATCTACCCCAATATGAATGGTAGATAATCCGCCGTTGGTGCTATTTCCTTCCTATTAGACCTTCGTAGTGAGACAGAACCGCCCCAACTGATAATAAGTAAGAGGGTGGATGCCATTACCTAGATCGTATTTACTTGTGAGTCCAGCACAAAGACCAGCAATGCTCACTGCCTAGGGCCCTTCAAACATGCAAGCTCTGTTTTTCTGCCAGCCTCTGGTACCATACAAAACACATCCCCAGTAGTGGAGGCCTTGGGCTCCGCCATATTCTGCACTCTCAGGGTAAATAGAGTCCAAGCTACGGAATTACCCATGACAAAGGTGGGGTTGAGTGCCCATTAGACAGAGCTAACTTCTAGATATTACATCAAAGGGCTTCATGACATTCTAAACAGAGGCAACATTCTCTGCTTACACAAGCACATACCATCTGGCCGACATCCCATCAGACAATCTTGCATGGGTCAGGTTCCTGAGCCTCCCCGGTGACACCCACGTCGAGTCAACTCTGTTAGGACTGCGCCAACAACCATATCAGGCCACCATGCTAGAGGAAGCACTCCTGTCGGCAAAATGGGGGAAACACACCAAATATCTTCAGCCAGAGAAATACCCACTTGTGCTCAAAGCCCTCATTCAGAAGAAGGGAGCTCATTCCTATCTATGAGGAACACATAACAACTACCAGGGCAGCAGAAACCAAGCTGAGTTCAAGCCCCTCAATACCTTTAGAATAGCAAACAGACAACCAAAGGGTAAAGCATCCCTGGGATCCAATGGCTGACATCGTACCCGGTCATTGGGCCCCACCAGCCAGCAGCCCTCGATGATGGCATCCCTAACACTTAACATTGGGACAAAAGGTAAACCTGCTAGGGAAGCAGGCCTCCGTTCACATCTATCAGTTATCTCTTGGAATGTGGCAGGCCTCAAGAAATTCTTTGAGTTGGACTCAGCCCTTGATTGTCTTTATAACAGACATATACTATGCTTACAGGAGACCTGGGCCTCTGAAACAACACCGGTCACAGGATAGTATGAGTTTCACACTACAGCAACAAAGCGTAACATCTTTTGCCGGCCATCCGGCGGACTCGTGATTTTCATCAAAGACGCCCGGAAAAAAGAGCCCACAAAAATACACTCTAGCTTGCCACCACATCAAGCTCTGCTTATTAACGGGCTAAAGAGAAAACTCCAGCCCTTCTGACTGCTGCTGATTAATTGTTATGCCAACCCCACTTTGCATCAGATAAAACAGCCTCTAAACTCCCTTCCGTCTATAATCGAAGAACTATTAAACTAATATGTCTCCCACTTCTCCATAATTGTTGGGGACTTTAACCACAGGGCCCTGGGTAAGCCCCTCAAACACTCCAGGCCTCCAACAGATGCTGCATCTCTGCAGTCTTCTTGACAGCCACAAGTTCGTCACTGCGCAATCTCTTAAAGAAGCTCATGACCCACAAAGGCCATCACTTCCAACTTTTAGGAATATATCTACCACTGACCATATTTTTATCAGCGATTTGCTGTCCCCAAGGCTTTGCAACTTCAAAGTAGACGACAGGGGCGAGAGTGATCACAGACCGCTGCGGCAGTCCTGCAACTAGTCACCAAAGCCTTGCAGCAACTGCTGCTACTTGGGGTGCCAACTGGGAAAGAACGCCATATGGTCCATCCCAGAATCAAATGGTCAACAAATCTTGGGGTAAAACTGTGTGCGTGGATTGCAAATAGGATTCAGCTCTTAAATCACCCTGCACATCTCCTCCCCTGGGGTATTGGGAGAAACTCGTCATAGGTCTTCAACAGGCAGTGCAGAGAGGGTCTGGGATCACCCTGAGAAGGGACCCCCCTCCCCGAACATCTGCTCCACTCATCATAACAGAGGAGCTTCTTGCAAGCAAGCGCAGTCTCCGAAGGACCCTGAAGGCTGGAGGAAGAGGTGATAAAAATTACCTCAGTCAAACGATCTCAGCACTCGGGCAATCCACAGACAACAAAGGTTATTGAAGCGGAACGGCTGAAGATCTCTCTCTTTAAAAAGAAGATCCACTCCCACCTCTGTAAGTACATAAACAGTCTTAGCAATTTTGCCCAGAAAAAGGAGAACGGCTTGGTGGAAAGGGCGTCGGTCTCTTACGTTACGTAAAGAAGGGGTCCCAGTGGGAAGTCTCAAAAATACACATTAGATATTTAAAAGAAAAAACTAACAAAAAGAACAATCAATTCATTCAACACACTGTTATTTAATCACAATGTGTTATTCAAGCTGCATATATTATTCTGGCAACACAATTATTAAAAGTGCCCATGGGAAAGGAGGGTAGGATAGGGTGCTTGTGTGAAAAAGGAGGGATGTGCGGAGTTGGTCATAGTGCAAACAATAGTATCAATACATAAAATGCATAGAAAATCATGGACCTGGCTTCAGATCACTGAGCCAATGTACAGAGATAGAGTAACTAATGCTCTACAATTCCACAAAACACCATACAATCAACGCCATTGTTTAATAATCACAGTGTTGGTTGCGTCGGCTGGTGTGTAGTTGTAGCCGTCGACGTTTCATGAAGAGTGTTAACTTACATGCACGGGCTAGTTAAATGGCATCCGTGCTTCCGAATACACAGGCTGCGGTCACGGTCTTCGTGCACTGAAAATCAAACAAATGAGGGGTGGTTAGGAAACAGAGACCTTAAACACACAGTTGCGCTGCATGTAAGTTAACACTCTTCATGATTATGTCGCATGTCCATAGATACTCAATTGTAAATGCACTAGCGGGAGTTAACATGCAGCTACCGCTTTTTACCCTTGTCTGTAGTATTGGAACGCGTATGATGGAATCTGACAGACTTTGAATAGCAGGGATTGATTTACCTCATTTGAACTCCGATGACAAGTGAGTGATAACGCACACCCTGCGGAGGTATTCTTAATTGATTTTGGCAAGTTTTAGGTGCGAATCATACGCCCCTTCTGTTGTTGTTTTATCCTCTGTAGCACTGAGATGACCATGACAGGCATCTGATTGAACTTCACTTCTAGGAGCTTGATAAACTCTAATTAACAAGTGAGTTACCGTTTATGATCCAGTTTATACGGGTCTTGAGTATTTCAATTGAATGTCTCTGAAGTACTCTCCCACCCTGTTTTACAGGTTGTTCTTAGTTCTCCTGTCCCCGTTGTGAGCCGGACGGCCCAACTTTCCATGGTGAATAATTTAACCGTTGTGCTTTTTACATGTTTGTGACGTCCTAGCGTGGTTTTAATTCACTTTCAAATGTCTTATTAGTAAAACTTATTTCACCTCATTTTCACAGAAGCTAACGCCCCTTGGGTTCTTTTTGTCCTGATGAAGACCCCACTTTAAGGTTTTACGTATACCTACCTTTATATCTTGGGGTCGAAACGTCGATGGCTACACCTACACACCAGGCGACGCAACCAACACTGTGATTATTAAACAATGGCGTCGATCGCATGGTGTTATGTGGAATTGTAGAGCATTAGTTGCTCCATCTTTGTACATTGGCTCCGTGATCTGAAGCCAGGTCCATGATTTTCTATGCATTTTATGTATTGATACTATTGTTTGCACTATGACCAATTCCGCACATCCCTCCTTTTTCACACTAGCACCCTATCCTACCCTCCTTTTCCTGGGGCACTTTTAATAATTGTGTTGCCAGAATAATATATGCAGCTTGAATAACACATTGTGATTAAATAACAGTGTGTTGAATGAATTGATTGTTCTTTTTGTTAGTTTTTTTCTTTTAAATATCTAGTGTGTATTTTTGATACTTCCCACTGGGACCCCTTCTTTATGTATCATACAGCACCCAGGTCCCAGTGACTTTATTGGGTAACCCCCCCCCCGTCTAACGGTCTCTTACGTTAAGCAGTTATACACCAACGACCTGGAAACAGCACCTATATTTTCCCATGCACCAGCTGCCCCAGTCCGCAAAGTTCAACAAGCTACTTCCACTTCAGAGGCCTGAGTAATAAACCCTATTAAAAGAATGAGTAGAAACTGGATCCTGGGTCCGAACAGGATTCCTGCCGCCGTCCTCAAAACCGCACAAGCTTTCTGCGCTGGGCTACTTGCACTGCTGTTTAACTACATCATTGGCACTGCAACTATTCCGTCCTCATGGAGAGGCCAACTCTCATCCCAATTCTCAAAAAGGGAGACCGCTCAAATCCAGCATATTACCAGCTTATTGTCTTATTACATCTTGACATGTGAAGAACAAACATTTGCAATGCAATAGTTCTTGCATTTGCGAGAGTTCGAGCTACTGGTGTTGTAAATGACAATGTCTTTTACCCATGTGTTTTGGTTTGGAGTGGAGTGGAATTATGTGGGTTGTATTGGAATTGTTAGTTGTGGAATTATGTGGGGTGGAATGTTGTTGTGGAGTATATTTGTGTTGTGGAATTATGTGGCATGTTAAATAGATAGGGGTGAGAGTTTTATAGAAAGATAGATAGAGATCAATGTAGCCATTTTAAACAAAATTAAAATATAAAACCATATTGCCTCTCAAATATGTGTTAATATAATAATGTATTATTCCTTATGCCAGGCACTGTTACCATATAAAAAGGAACATATTCTGAAGTAATATAAACTACACAAAATGTGCTGATTTATGCCACATAATTAATCTTTTAATCTACTTCAGCACTTTTTTTGTTTTCTTAAACCCAAAAACATATAGCTTGCGATGTGAAACAAATAACAAGTCATCTTGGGAACTAGACACCAGTCTCTGTGGGAAAAACCACAGCCGGGAATGTCAGGCAATTCACGGAATAGTGACACAATCTTTACATGCGAAGAAAACACGTTTGCTAGTGTTAGCACAAATAGCGATCTTAACAATTATGCTAATGTGCTCTTTTATAGCTTAGCTAAGTAACAGCTCAAATAACTGAAGCTTGGCTGAGCTGTCCAAGGTCACACAAGGCATCAACAGAGCTCCTCCCTTCCTGACTCGCGACGGGTGCACACAGTGCTCACGTTCATGCTGCCAGCTACAGAATATTACAGAATATAGGCACCAGGTAAATAAATAATTCCTAGACTTTGGACCGCAGTATTATCGGTTGTGTTAGCTCTTGTGGCATGCTGAGTGTTATGTTAGCGCAGCTGTCAGAACCTCATAGCAGGGCCGGCTCTAGGCTCATGGTGGCCCTGGGCAGGGAGCATAGGTAGGGGGCCCGGAAGAGGGGGTCCGGGCGGGGCGGAGCGCGCAGGCCAGTAAAGAGGGGAGGGTTCAGGGTGTTTAGAAGTGGAACAGAGCCGGAGGCCGCCAAATCCCTGCCAGGGACCACCACGCAAATATGTATCCATCCTCAGAGGATTAATATATTAAGGATATAAATTGGCGTGGTGGCCCCTGGGGTTTGGTGGCCCTGTGCAGGTGCACAGCTTGCACATGCCTAAAGCCGGCCATGCTCATAGAAAGTAGGATGTCCGATATTACCTGCCCCTTTGCGTGCCCTGCTCCGAGACTAGGTTCATTTTGGTTTCCGTCTTTATCTTGGGTCATTTTACTAAGTGCTGTAGTTGGTAAATTCATTTGTTCGCTAATAAACTTTCTGCATTTTCAATAGGAAAGCAAAACTACATTTATCAAAATGTAAATGTAGGCATGACAAAACCAGTCCCCCTGGCAAGCTTGTCGGGTTATTGGAAGAATGCACCTTAAAGAAGCACAAAGCAAAACATTTTTACCCAAACGTAATAGCCATATGCCTGCCATAAGCAGTCACTATAGAAGGATTTCAGATACCTGTGCGTTCAAGTCAGTCCCACTAACTAGCGCCAGATGCATTCTGTAAATTCTCAAAATTGCCTATAGGCGACTCAGTTACAGGCATGCGTTATACATACGAACTCATGCTAAAAACCCAATCTTTCTGAATGAATATATGGAATATTAGTAAACACCATGTGTTGTTTAAGAAAAATGTAAATTGGCTTTTTTTATGCAGTCATTTAAAAGTTAAAAAGATAGTAGGGCTGGTGTGACCAACGTTTCTTTTCATTGAGAGTAATTTATAAGAGCATATAATTTTACATCCATTTCCATGCGTTTCCAACCTTGAGGTGTTGCAAATAACTAAATTGCATCAAATACTGTCAACCTCAAAACGAAAGGAGGCAGATCCTACTGCCTCAAGGATTCGCAAAAGCCCTTAGACACGTGCATCATGGTACGAAGCGCTAGACAGATAATACCAATAAGGCGATAAACAGGGCAATACTGGAATTATTTGAGAGCATGATTTTTCAGACACTCCCTCTAGAGCTGGCGCTGAGTAAGCATGGGCGGAAAATTCGTTCCGCTCGCGGAATTTGCGGATTTTTGGCAATTTCGCGGTCGGCAAATCGAGCAAATTTGCCCAAAAATCCGCAATTCGGTAGTTGGCGAATTTTTTTTGCTTGGTCGCGCTTCAAAAATACAATCTCGCACGCGCGGCGTTAACTTACCGTGATTCTGAGTTTGCCGAGTTGTTTTCCTCCCGGTTTGCGTGCGCTGCGCCATTTTGGATCTGGCTGTGTGATCGCGCGAGACTTTTCGATCGCGAGTACGTCATGGAGTCCCGCCATCTTGCACTGCGAGGCTTTTTTTAATGCGAATACATCATAAGGGCCCGCGATCATGCATGGCGAGAGTAAACAATTGCGAATACGTAGATGCGATGCGCAGCTGACATCCGGCGGGAGATTTGAACAGCTTGCTTTCCCGAAGTCGCAAAAATTTGCAATTCTGCATAAGAAATCTATCGCTGGCAGGATAAACCTTCTGAAAATGATGATTTGGATTGACAGTTGGCTGCACTTTTTTGTGCAAGGAGTCCATTTTTGGGGGGGTGGGAGGAAGGAAGTTCCCCAAAGTCTCCAAATTCCTGTTCCTGTCCAGCAGGCTCCTGCCAGTGCTTTGTCCATGTCCTGGTCACTTTTCATTTGGACCTGGAGCTGGAAGGATTACTCTTTGTGGCTGCTCCTGGATATTTGTATTTGAGGACTTTTTGTTTGGATCACTTTTGGATTTGAGATTTTACAAGTAAGTTGGTGTTGTTTGTTTGGGGTATTGCAGTTGCTGCAACTACAATTTATAAACTTTTTCACAACTTAAAAAAATATATATTGTGGGTAGACACAGTATCCAGTCGGCCCAGGGTTAGTCATGGGTGCATGATACAATACAACTGTTTCTGTGAGTTTTGTTGAACTTAAATATAATTTATGGCATGGAATTGAATAGCTCACTGTTATATGTGGAAGTTTTTTTTAATGTTGGGTGCGTGTTAAAGCCACACTAGCCAGTAGGCCCAGGGGTAGTCAGTGGTGCATGGACCAAGGCTTTCTATGGGGTCTCTTGAATTTAAACATCATTTAGGCATGGATGGCATTGGATTGGGGTGATTTTTGTGTGTATTTCGATTTTTGGGGTGTTGTTGGGGCCTGGTCCAGGGCCTGGCCATGTGGGTGGGGGCCATTTTGATGCCTGGTCCAGGGCCTGGCCATGTGGGTGGGGGTCTAGGGGCCATTTTGAAGCCAGGCAGTGTGCTTTGTAAATGTAGTAGTACTTGTATAGCGCACAAATCCCCCATGAGGGTATCTCGACGCTTGTACGCATACCGCTGTGGAACCCTTCCTGGCTTTTTCCCTGTGAAGTGCCCACCCCTGGGCACCCCCAAGGTGAAGCCAGGCATCCTAGCGTTGTTGGGGCTGTTGTGGAGATTAAGCAAGCTATTGCCCAGGGTTGCAGAGTGGGACCCATGATTAGAATAGGCACGAGGCGAGAATTATCCGGTCCGAGGAAATTGAGCCCAAGACCCGCCGAGGCGGGAATTGAACCCTGGTCCCGAGCTAGAACTCTGCATCAGGGTCTGCCGCTCTAACCATTGAGCCACACTTCTACACACTTTGTGCCATAGGCCTGCACCCAGTCTGCCTTGCTTTCATCCATTATGCCCAGGGGTACTCAGTGGTGCATGGACCAAGGATTTTTTGTGTGCGGTCTCTTGAATTTGAACATCATTTAGGGCCTAGATGGCATTGGATTGAGGTGATTTTTGTGTGAATTTCGATTTTTTGGGTGGTGTAGGGGCCTGGTCCAGGGCCTGGCCATGTGGGTGGGGGGCATATTGAGGCCAGGCAGTTTTTGCCATAGGCCGGCAAGCTTGCGGGCCAGTAGGCCTAGGGTTATGAATGGGTGCATGAAACAACTCTCTCTGTGTGGTCTCTCTTCTATTAATTTAAACATCCACTTTTGATTAGAATTACAATTTTTATTTTGGGTCTTTCCGTTTTTGGGTGTGTTGTGTTAATAATAATATATGCCTAGTTGCAATAGTATTCATTGAAGCACGACATATGCAACATTTATTTAACTGATGTTCCTCTGGCTTCTTTGCTTTTAGGTGCACAAAGACTAAGAACCAGGAATCATCATCATCACTTGTAGTGCCAGGAAGAAGTCCTGCTTCGGTGTGTGCACAACATCACATGACGTCATGTGTGGCCACAGGCAACTCTGCAACTCTTGCAACTGCGTCCTGCTGTTCTAACATCTGAAGAAGATGGGCCCAAAGAAAGGTGGCCATAGCTCCTCTACCAAGAAAGTTGCCAGTGCCACTGCCAGTAAGAAGGAACAGAAGAAGCAAGTGGCGCCACTTACCAAGGAGACTGGTGTGCCGACCGACACTTTTTTTGGGGGACAAAACTACGCCTGCAGCAGTGGTGTCCGCCGGGGACCAAGCTGGGAGCAGCACCTCCGCTTCATTGGTCTCAGTGCCACCACGCCAAGTTAGGCCCAAGCCCATGAGTGCCGCAGAAGCAGCCACTTTAATAGCTCTTTCACCATCGACCAGTGATGTTGGCGTTGACTCATCGCAAAGTAGCATCCAATCAACGCATGGTGTAACTCATCTGACGAGTGTTTAACCACAACTGCAACGACAACCACAGTTGCAACAAGGAGAGGCGCAAGGAGAGGCACAACTGCCCACAATACTTGTTCCTCCAGAAGTAGCGGCAGATCAGGAAATCGAGATTCATGCGGAGGTATCAGCCGAGCAAGCCACTCCTGATGACCCATTTTCTTACAGGTCCCCAGCAAGGAAAAGGAGGGATAGTACAACTTCTTTTTCAAGCCCCCTTCCTTCTGATGATCTAGATCTTGATTGGCAACCACCAATTCAGTCTGAGAGGGAGGCACCCCATGAGCCGACAAAGCTAGGTAAAAGGAAGGTTCCCGCAAGGCTTTCAGTTATGGGTGATGATGAGTCTGACGAAGAAGAAGTAGAAGTGGTGTATTCTGCTGCTAATGAAGAGTCTGACGATGACGACCCAGTCATCATAGTCGTCACTCCAGCCCCAGCGGGTATGGAGCAGACAGACATTTTTACCCTATCCCGAAATGCTGCGCGGGCAGTGGGCGGTGTGGCACTGGTACCACCACCAACACAGGTAACTACTACACCAACACGACCTACAGCTTCCATATTTTCTCTTCAGAAGGGACGGGAGGGACCTCCATCCAGCTCGACCTCCATTACCTCACGTAGTGGTGCTTTAAGTGCACAACAGAGCCAAATTCCGCCACGCCCATCCTCCACTTCATCTGGCATTGAAAGTGGCACCTCCACCACCACCAGAAATCTCAACTCCCCAGTTTGGGACTTCTTTAATATTAGCAAAAAGGCAGAAAAACAAGTTATTTGTTCGATTTGTAAACAAGTAGTTAGTCGGGGTAAGCTTGGTACCAACTATGGTACCGGAGGCCAGAGAGGTCATCTCCAAAAACACCACAGCATCCAGTGGAAGGCTCACCTAAGTAACATCCGGTAAAAGCCAAAAGTACAAATCCAAATGTAGCCATTGATATTGCATCTGATGACGAGGAGCTGATCGTGCAGGGGGGAGGTGAAGAAGCGAGAGGCATTTTTTCTGGTACACACAGTACCCCTGGCAGCAGCACTGCAGTGGTAGTGCCCACACCCTCTACCCCAGCAACATCTAGGAGGCACAGTAAGAGTCTGGTAGAGACACCAATGCGAAAAAGTACATCATTGAGCCTAACTGGGTTGAAGAAGTCTGGATCATCATCACATAAGAAAACGGTCCAGACCACCATTAAAAGCATGTTTTGGTCAGAGGCGCCATTTGAACCCAACCACCCAACGGCACGTCTGTATAATGCAATGCTGGTTAAAATGTTAGCGCAGGACCTTCTCCCTTTTTCTTTCGTGGAAGGGGTGGGTTTTCTTGAATTTGTGGCAACAGTCTGCCCTAAATGGAATGTTCCTAGCCGGTCCTATTTTGCCAGAGTTGCGGTTCCAGCACTACATTAAGATGTGCTGGACGTGATTGGGGCAGCTTTGCAGAAGAGTGCTGTTCACACTATCCACCTGACAACAGACATGTGGACCAGTTGCCAAGCCTTTGATTACATGTGCATCATGCGTTAGAGAGAAGATAGCTGCAGGTGTTGACAGTGTCACAATTTTTCAAGCTACTCGGAAACATGCAACAGTAGCCATGTTTGCCATGGAGAATTCTCATACTGCAGTAAACATTTTGGAGGAGTTTAACAGTATGGTCTTTCAATCGCTGCAGCCAAGAAGGCACATGATTGGTTATGTTTCCACGGATAATGGCAGTAATATAGTTTAGGCCATGGCTGATGGTGGCTATTTCAGAGTACCGTGTTTGGCGCACATCATTAACATTATTGTTCAAGATTTCTTCAAAAAAGAAAACACAGTCAGCAAGTTACTAACCACCTGCCGAAGAATCTGCACACAATTCAGCCATTCTTTTAAGGCCTGGAAGCAGCTGAGGATCATTCAACGTGACCGTAGAGAGCCAGTCAGAGGACTCATCCAGGAGGTGGCAACACGTTGGAACTCAACCTTCTACATGCTTGAGCGTCTGTTTGAGCAGTACTTGGTAATCAATGAGTATATCTTTCACGCACGGAGTGCTTCTATGAAAGACATGAGGCTAGAGGTGGAGGAATGGGACCTAGTTAAAAGCCTGACAGACATGCTTCGTCCTTTTGAGGTCTTCACGTGTAAAGTCAGCAGGGAGGACTGTACTTTGGGCAAAGCTATTCCATTGTTGAGCATGCTAGAGCACCAACAGAAGGTGGTGTCTTCAACGTTCCGAGTTGATGCTGAAAAACAAGACGCATATTGGTTGGCGGAGAGCTTATTAAGCCGCCTAGTTGACAATGCAAGGCTTAAAGCAATACATTCAGAACAACATTGCATTGGTGCCACTATTCTGGATCCACGCTACAAAAAGGCACCGGCCAGCAATAAATTCATTCCTTTTTCTGAAGCAGATGTTTCCAAGTACAAACATTGGCTACTCGGTTCGAAAAAGAGCGGCAGGAAATTGAAGGAACCACCACAAGTACTACTGAAGCAGCAGGCCATCCGGCGTCAAGGTCCACTTCTGTGGCCGAAGGCAGTCACTTTCCCTCAGAGCCGTTACCGACACTAGCAACCGTATCATCATCACCTGCACCAGGCCCAGCCATAATATTGTCGGAAGCGGATTGGATAACTCATCAAGTGTTTGCTCGTTCCAGTGTTGATGCACAGGCAACAGATGGTACGCAAAGTGGAGCACCCCTGGAGGACCTTGAGTGGATGGTGCAGGCCTATCTGGATGACCCAACAGAGGTCTTCTTTGATCAGAATCCATTGGTGTATTGGTATGGGTAAAGGCCTCAATGGCCACTGATCACCAAGCTGGCTATAAATTATTTGGCTTGCCCACTCGCAAGCGTGTCTTCTGAACGTGTTTTCAGTGCTACTGGTGCCATTTTAACTTAAAAAAGGACCCACCTCTCACCCAAAAATGTGGAGAGGTTAACAATGATCAAGATGAATCAGCACTTCATACCACCAGATTACAAAATACATGAATCCACGCGGGAAGAAGAGGACACCAACTTAGGTGACGGAAGTTCTTCTCTGTTACCTACTCCCGTTTCAATTCACAGAGTTTGAGGACGAGCTCTACTTCCCTGACACCTAGGCTTGAAATACTTACTTTTTTCTTTTTGTTCGTCCTTATTCACTTTTATTTCTGTGTCTTTCTTTGTTTTGCAATTTTGAGCACAACAAAACGCTAATCACAACAAATCCATCAGCAGCACTGTCTTCGTATTATTTCCATATTGAAGGTGCCGCTGTCTGCATTCCTGAAGTTCACAAGTTCACAACTCAGTCATGCTCCTCTATCCTCCTCCTCCAGACTCCCCCTCTCCATTTCCCTCAAGGCAGATGGCCGGATTACGCAGAATCAAGAATTTGTCGCTTCAAAAGAAGTGGGACTGGAATGACTGACTATGCTGACTGTTACTTCTGAAATTGACATGAGAGGCTGCCCTGTGGCCCTTCACTTAAGAATAAGATGCTGACAAAAAGTGGAACAGGTACTGAATGATGAGATGGCATGCAGTGGACAACACTGGCTGTCTGGCTCTGATGAAAGCAATTGCTGTTTGTTTGTTGTGCATAAAATGAATCCTATGTGTTCTGTTATTATTTAATCTTTTACACACTAAATGTAACTCAAGTCTACTCTAGTGTTTACCTTGTTTAATACAAATTTTACTTCTACTGCAGGGGCCACTACGCTGCATTTTTTAATATGGAAAATGTCCTTGGACTCACTGCGTGTAGACCTTGACTGCATGAACAACATTGAGTTTGCCAACACCATGATGATGATGAGTCATGATGACCAAAGTTACATAGTATCTTTACAGTCACTCACTGGGATGGATGGATCATCATCGTCGATTTACGGAAGAACTATGGCCATTTTGTGAGTGGCAAACAGGTAAACAAGTCAACTACAACCACAGCAGAACTACATGTCTGTCTAGTCGTGGTATGGAGTGGTCGACCCAGTGTAGTGTTATGCCAGAGTCCAGACAGCGGTTCATGTAAAATTGTGGCTATGTGGCTTGCTGTATAAAATTAGATCTGCTTTGTCTGTCTGTGTCAAAGAGGTATGCTACATGGAGGTTGGTTCACTCAGTGGTGCCTACATTAACCGTCTGCATGGCCATGGCCTGCTGTGTGCTAATTATTATCCTGGAAACAGAGACTCAGAGTAGGCACTTTAGAAATGATGCATGTATGTAATACTGTCGCGTCTGATAGTGCAAGTGTTATTTTTGCACTACACACCGTACCTTATATTTTTCCTCCGAGGTGTTTTAATATCCCTTTCTGTTTTTCCATCGACAATTACAGGCCGACACTTACCCTGTGGGATGGGAAAAACATTAACTCAGGCTTACCATAGCAATCCGCAATTCTGCATCCGCCAGGCAGGCAGTGGACAGTGTGGTCACCAAGATTGATCGACGGACCGCCCGATGAAATGGAGGAGTACCGCGAATAAGAGGAATGGCTGGATGCATGCAACTTCCCAATTTGACCAGGACAACTACAACATACAGTTACAGTATCCACTTCACTTGTCCATATCTTTTAAATAATGTTATTGTTGTGAACTTATGAGTGCAACTGTGCATTTGCTCTCTGCTTCAAATTCATCCCTACAGCTATTTGATAAGTTCCTTTGCTATTTTTAAAACTAATATAATGTACTACTAAGTGTTTATTCTCTCTGAGGGCAGATAGGCAAGTGAAATTGCGTAATTACTGCAGCCCTGTACTGTCTAATTGTTTTGTACTAGTTAGTAAGTTGTAGTATAAGTCCATCCAGGATTCCATTTGCCATGCAGCCAGCCCTGTGCCTAGCCCTATTCTCAAACACGAATCACAGGTAAGATGAGCATTTTGGGGGAGGAAGAATAATGGAGTAGGAGGAGAGGAGAGGAGAGACTGACGGTAGTACTAGTAAAGTAGTAGGACAATTGAATTCTCTAACTCTGTCAGTGGCACTTTTGTACAAATTTGGGTGATTACTTCGACAATTTGAATCAACCAGCCAGTTAAGTTTCAAGAAAACAAATATACAGTTAACCCCCTTTGCCTCCCCCACAAAACAGTAAAAACGCGTATGCTATGTTTAAGTGGAAAATAAATAATTATTTCGAACCTAAAAAAAATAAACTATCCCACAAGACCCAACCCACCCCCCTCCCTAATCCCAACCAATGTCCATGAAATGTCCCCAAAAGTTTTAAAAAAAACACCCCCCCAACCCCAACCAATGTCCATGAAATGTCCCCAAAAGTTTAAAAACCCCAACGCCCAATTCCCACCCCCCAAAAGTCTTTAAAAAAGGGGCAAGGGACAGTCTCTCTCTACTTTGGCCGGCGGTATCTTGTGGCCAGGTGGTCACGCTGCTCTCTCCCGAGGGCCTTGAGCAGGACTTTCTGCCTCTCCACCTCCTGCTCAAGGTAGGCCACTCGGAGGGTTAGGCGGTGCATACGGGCCTTGCAGGTACAGTGGGTGGCAGCTGTTGATTACGCTGCTCGGCGGGTGGCTGCCGGACCATGGCGCCATACCGCTGGAGGATTGCGCTGGCTGTATGACCCAGAGGCAGTGGAGGAGGATGCAGCTGTTGTTGTTGACTCGGAGTTATCCTCCTCCTGAGCCACCAGCCACCGATATTCGGCGACAATTGCCTCCAGCTTCCGTCGCCTGGCCCGGATAGCCAACTCCTTCCTTGATAGTTTAGAAGGAGTATCTATTTGAAGAAAGAAAAAAATACAGTAACAAATACTCTTTAAGATTAACACAAAATAATTTAACAGAAAGTTGTGTCACAGTAGCACTAGCAACTTGTAAGCACAGTACATAACATTTGTGGCATGTATCTATCTAACCGCCCACTTCGTCGGCCTCTGCTCTAACATTAGTGGCAGTTTCAGGAATTCTACTAGCACTATGGACTCACTACATTAGACTCAGACAGTACACCAGTCTTCTTCTCCTCTCTTGTTTAGCGAAATTAGTACGTAAACTTGTGGAAGACGGCATAATGCCAGCGCAGTCAGCTTGCACCCAAGAAAAACAGACGCAAGCCATGATGACGCAGACTCGCGTTACTGTTACCAGTACATGCAGGTGGGGATGCTCTTACTTTTCTATTACGGGTGGCACTGGCCATACTCTGTTACAAGGGCTACTGCTCAATTAATTTAACTTTGACCCTGCCCTGCATCTGACTACTACAAAAGGAAAAGGAAGAAGATAATATAATCCTCTATCCATTCTCATGATATTTGCTTATATAAGGGATGACTTTAGATGCTTTGTTTTTTTTGGTTGAGTGAACACCGATAGGCCGCACATGAATGACAGAGTTGAAAAAAAATTATTAACATAGGCAGTTAGTGGTCCCCGTAATCGCCGGAGGAAGGCACTTGTGACTTGACTTGATAATGTGAACTATACAATATAGATACACAATATATGCTGTGCTTGCAAACTACTGTTAGTCAAGGGAGTATTCTGAAAAATTACAACTTCTACTTTCCTCGGCTTTGCTACTCTGGCACGGACGTGCGGTGTTACATGCTCTTCAAACTAACACTCTTCATCCAGTGACCGTCTACTCTAGATACACCTATGCTATCTATGAGGAAGATACCATCCAGGCATCCATCCATTCAAAGTAAATGTCAATCATTCTTCTTAATGTCTCAACTGGACAAACCTTACTTTTTCTCCCCGAAAAACACCCTTTTTATTTTATTTTGTAAACCGCCACCCATGCATCCGTGCTTGACTTGCATTTGAATTTCACCCAAAGGATATATTGCGCACACATACAGTTTCTGTTTCACCCACCCAGGCAGTCCTCTTTTCTTTCTCCTTCCACCCATCCTTGCTTCAACCAGCCATGCATCAGATTCCTACCAGCCACCTCTGCCTGCATTCAAAAACACGTATCATTCTTTGCCAGTCCTTAATTTAACTCGCTCATACTTCCTTACACCCTTCTTTTCCTTTTCGTTCATCTCATCCATCAAGTTCATCTCTGATCTGACTTGGCTTCTCGATAAAACTTTCACAGCTGAGTTGAAGTCAAATTTAGAGGAGGCCATTGGTTACTCGTCAACTCCCACCACTAATGCTATTGCTAATGCGAAGTCAAGGGTGACTCTCTTCTACCTGGTTGACAAAAACTTAGTTCTAAATTTGTACGTCTTCTTAACAGTAAAGTGTACTTGTACTGTACAACATATACACCCCTGCAGCGAGCCTACTCTGCAATCTCAATAAGTAAGGAATATAATAGCTTACCACTGCCCGCCACTACCGAGGCATCCCCCACAGCAGTTCCTGCTGGCACTGGTGGCACCGCATCCGCCCCTGGAGTGATCACCTCTGCGCTGGCCCCGGCACTGTCGGTGGGCTGTGCCGATGGTGTTCCGCCTAGAAAATACATTTCATATTTTTAGATGCCATATACACCACTCCCTATTTTGTCTAGGAATGAAAAACATGTTACTACATAAACACATTTAATTATTTGTGACTCTCTAGTCTAAACTAAAAATTCCCCTTTCGGAAGGGGAGGGTGTTTTTATTTATGCTTAGCCATAACATGCTACACTTTTTGGCACAACTGATGAATGCTTGCTTTTTAACACACACCATTTTTCTCATAACCGACAGAAGCTTCTCTTCTACGAACAAGAGCAATATGTTACTCATCATCATCACCACCAGTACTTTAAGTTCCAACCAGGTGAGGGGTCTCCCACAATTAATGTGTAAAAGCAGCCACTGTTCAGTTTTCAAGAGTTCACCGTTTCTCTTCTATGAAGTTGATTTTAATAAATATTTTTATATAATGCACAATTGAAAATTAATATACAGAGTACACACAGAGCTAGTTGTTTTACTTTTAATAAAGCTTTAAAACTTACATAGACTCTGTGGTTTTTGGTCATGAGCGAGTGAGCGAAAGGGTTTGCAATTTGAAAGGATGATTCCGTGACTCTGAGAGGTCGGGACTCTGACTCCGTAGTCTTATGTTCTGGGTTGTATAATCATTGGGGAGCTTTTGAAACATAATTTAACTGCAATGTAATCGGCAGCATTCTTGCTCTTCGGAAAAAACATATATTTGCAATATAACACAGAGCACAAGAAAACAAAGTAGTTATTAAATAGCTATTAGTACTCACCAAGCCCAGGGATCTCAATGCCAAGCAGGGCGAGCAGGTCTTGTTCCCGGTCCAGTATGTCAGACCACCGGTGCGTCACCTGATTGTAGGTGCGCCGGACCCCTGACTCCCGATACATTGCCCGGCACACCTTACCCCATAGCTGGCGACGTTCCCGGAGGCCGTACCCGGTACCGGGCCTGCCGCCTGTTGCAACGGTCTTGGGGAGGAGGCGCTGCACAAAGAAGACCAGTGCATCCACCTCCACCGCGCTGAAGATCTCCCTGGGACTTACAGACACCCCCCCGTAAGTGCCCGCAAGGGAGCCAGTTGCGGGATGCAGGAGCGGGACTCTTCCCCTTGGACTTGCCAGCTCCCTTTGCCATGGTCCTGGGTTAAAGTAAAGAAAGGAAAAAGAGGAAAGAATAGGGAAAAAAAGTAAATAAAAGAAAAGAGAGTTAAAAAAAAAAAGTAGTTATTAAAGTAACGAAAAGTAGAAAAAAACACAAAATATAGATGTACGAAAATAGAGAGATAGATAATGAGTAAAAAAGATTTTTAAAAAGTTCAAAAAAACAAAGGATTACAAAGATTAAAGCTGGATAGAAAAGGCATGCCCAGAACCATAGCAATGAATGAAAAACTAGATGGCCGCGCCCATTGCAACCACGTGGGTAAGTTTGTGCGATATTTCCCTCGCGAGCACGCAAAAACGGACACGAACACGCAACTGTGGCCCCGAACAGGAAAAGCGCAACGCGAGCATGCAACTAGGGCCGGAAACGGGAAATACTCAACGTGAACAGTGAAAACAAGATGGCCGCGCCTATATGCGACCGCATGGGTAAGTTCGCTGTAGCCGGGGTGAAAAAAAATCCCGCAAACTCGCAAAAATAAAAAATCCGCTATCTCGCGAAAGTTTGCGGACCGCAAGTACGCTTTCGCACGAATTTGCGTACAGCGAATTTGCAAAAATTCGCCCATACTTAGCGCTGAGGTGCATTAATCAGACCCCCCAGGATATAGCGGCATGGATTAGCAAATTTAGCGGCACAAAAATGAAAATTTAGCGGCACAAATATGGAAATTTAGCGGCAATTTTGCGGCATTTTATGTGGCCATTTTTCCTACAACAAACAGATATCTTCGTTTTTTTAGTTATTTAACAACATGAAGCTATGTATAATTGGTTTCTTTACAATGTAGACACTTTGGGGCAGATTTACAAGCCCCTTGCACTGCTTTTACGCCGCCGTTGCGTCACATTTGTGATGCAGCGGCGGTGCAAAAGATGCACCATGGTGCAGGGTATTTACTACGTGACGCATCTCCCAGATGCGTCACGTTGCAAAGTCCTGCGCCAGAAGAGGCGTACCATTGCAGGTCAGTTTGTGTCTTGCAATAGCCTTAGAGCTTGGTGCCACTGTACCTGCTGCACTAATGATGGCTATACCTATCCATCCCTTCATCCATCCCCTCATCCATCCTTTCACTCATCTCCATTATCCATCCACCCTTTCACCCTATCCATCTGTACACTTATCCATCCACTCTTCATCCCATCCATCCATTCACTCATCCATTCAGCCATTTATCCTTTCACCAATCCAGCCATCCTTTCACTTACTAATCCTTCCACCCATCCACTATTTTAGTCATCCATCCACCCTCCCTTTCTCTCTCCATCGACCCTTTCACTTAGCCATCCTTCCTTCCATCCATCCTTTCACCCACCCATCATCCATCCATCCATCCATCCATCTGTCCTTCCCCTCATCATCCATCCTTCCCCTCATCACCCATCCATCCTTTTCCCTCATCATCCATCCATCCTTTTCCCTCATCATCCATCCACCCATCTACCCACCCACTCTTCATCCATCCATCCTTCCCCTCATCATCCATCCATCCTTCCCCTCATCATCCATTCATCCTTTCACCCACCCCTTCATCATCATTTGAAGAACCGAGGTTTGCTTACAATTTAGTGACAGTAATTACGCTCTGTGAAGAGAACCACGTGCTGCCTCTGTGTAATCAGGGGTGTAATCTGGCCGAGTCTCGGATGTTTGGGGCCCTGGGTAGAAATGGAATGTGTGAGCCCCCCTTCCATCCATCCATTCATTCATTCCTCCTTCCGTCCTACCTCTCATCTTATCTTCCTTATTTCTTTTCTCGTTTCCTTCCCTTCCATTTTCTTCCCCTTTTTTCTTTTCTCTCCGTATCTACCCATCTTTTGTCCCTCATCCTTACTTCCTCTCTTACCTCTCTCTCTCATGTCGACTTTTTTTCCCCCTGTCTGTATTTTCCCCAATTACCATCATGTCTCCTACTCCGTTTCCTTTGCTGTGCATGTCAGTCCACCTCCCACCCTCGTCAATCAAGCCTGGCGACCCTATCAGTATTATTTATGAGCAGTTAGTCAGCAGCCCAGCAGGCAGAAGAGGCCCATAAACAACTAATTCACTATTTAGGGGGACTCAGTTCACCAGCCAATTAGGCGGAGTGGCGGCCCTCACTTAAGCTGTTTAAGTGGGGGGTTCACTACAGCACTGATGGGTGATTGGTTGCTGTCATGGCGAGGATGGATGACGGTGCTCGAAGGTTTGCAGGTATTATCGTCCAGTTCTGGAAGGGGGAAGCAGAGCCGACCCTGATGGAACTCGATGAAAGACCAGTAAGTTCACACGGATCTCTGCAGCAGGCTCTGTGAAGAGAACCACGTGCTGCCTCGGTGTAATCAGGGGTGTAATCTGGCCGAGTCTCGGATGTTTGGGGCCCTGGGTAGAAATGGAATGTGTGAGCCCCCCTTTAAATAGCAGAGACATGACACATTCAGGGCTGTTTGCATGTGAATAGATGTCTCTGCTCCTGAACCTGCAGCCCCTCCCTGTCAGTCACCCTCGAGCACCTCTTAACAGGTCATCAAGGGCTGGAGGTGTGAGGGTTGCCATCCCGCTGTGCCTCTCCAATGCTGCTGATAAAGCAGACCCCCCAGGATATAGCGAAAAATGCCGCGATTTCTACAAAAATGCCGATTTCGCGGGCATTTTTGTAAAAATCGCGGCATTTTTTAAAAAGTGCCGATTTCGCGGCAAATCGCGAAATCGCGATATCCTGGAGGGTCTGATTAATGCACACACCACCGCCGTTCCCCGCTGTTGCACAACAATCCATGTGAAAGGCAGCGGCCTCAGTGGCCAGGCTTGTCCCTCCTCGGTGTGGTGACCCCACCCAAGGGCCTCCCCTTGAAGAAAAGACACTGGGAGGGAAACAGCCAGTAAGGGAAACGTGTACAGCGCACTAGCTGCATTTATGTAACTGACTGTTCTGCAAGATCTGCCTGTCCGGAATTGCGCTGAAAGTTGTTAGACGGCGTTTCGATCCTATAGAGTCAGGAACATCTTCAGGACAGGGTTGCGATTGACAGGTGCTATCTGTAAGTCAAAATATTTCAAAAGGGGGTGGTGATGGACAGAGTATCTGAGTTAATCAGAACACTCCTACCCAGTCAACAGATCAGGGCTTGATCCATCACCGTTTTTTAGCTCACTGCACCATCCCAGTTCAGAACCTGGCTATATGCAAATTAGTCTGTCCCTGGCCCAGTGCATCATGGGAACAGGGCAGACCAAACTACCAAGCCAATTCTTCACTGGAAAGAAAACAAGCTTCCGGGGACCGGTTTCTGGCATTACAGCCGTCTTCGGCCCGGCTTGCTTGAATCCTGATGGTGCAGTGAGCAAGGGACTCATGTCTGAGCATACCCTTCCACACTTGTGGTGGCCAAAATATTTCAAAAGGGGGTGGTGATCGACAGAGTATCTGAGTTAATCAGAACACTCCTACCCAGTCAACAGATCAGGGCTTGAAGACGGCTGAAATGCCAGAAACCGGTCCCCGGAAGCTTGTTTCCTTCCCAGTATAAGAATTGGCTTGGTAGTTTGGTCTGCCCTGTTCCCATGATCAATTATCAATTCTGAGTTTGTGCTTCTGGGGCCCAAGCACTCTTTATCAATGCTGTCTACCAATATGCATGGCTTGTGACTCCTACACCCTGTAGTCCTCTGTATTATGTAACATTTCCTTTACACTAATTTATACACTTATGATTGATTATCTCTGTGTAATTTGTGTGTGATGCAAAGTGCTCCGACACCCTACACTGGGATGTATGGCGCTTTATAACTAATTAAATGCATCTGAACATTAGTGGTTACGGAGGCTTAAGGGACACTGTTAAAGGGTGGTGTTGAGGGAATCCGTATCACTCAGCCTTACCTCAACATCACCTAAGCACTGTCTCAGCATAGATTCAAGCAAGCCGGGCCGACGACGCCTGAAATGGCAGAAACCGGTCCCCGGAAGCTTGTTTCCTTCCCAGTACAAGAATTGGCTTGGTAGTTTGGTTTGCCCTGTTCCCATCATGCACTGGGCCAGGGACAGACTAATTTGCATATAGCCAGGTTCTGAGCTGGGATGGTGCAGTGAGCTAAAAAACGGTGATGGATCAAGCCCTGATCTTTGGACTGGGTAAGAGTGGTCTGCTTAATTCAGACACTCTGTTCATCACCACCCCCTTTTCTGAATCATCTGTAAGTCAAGGCGGGTAGCGATGAAAAGGCGGAGTGGTCAGCGCCCCGGACCACTGAGTGAAACCTTAATGGGATTTCAGCTACCGAAGGACGATACCTTGTAGGCTGCGCCGAGTAAAGCCAGCCATGGTGTATGTGGCGATCTGTGCCAAGCACCGCACCAGGCGAGAAACAGAAATGTAAAGTAAAAGGAGGGAGAAATCTGGAGCCTGCGGGATGTGCAGGCATCAATCCCGGGCCGCCACGGTCATGTGCGATTTAGTTCAAATGGATGTCCGCAGGCTCTGGATTTCTCCCTCCATTTACTTTACGATTCTGTCACAAAATGGATGCTGCTGCCACGGACACGAGTCTGACCTCCTGCTGCTGGACGAAACCCTGGCAGGGGAGGCCTGGACAATAGGTTTCCTGCCTCCCCAGACAGGCTTTTACTGTATTGGGGCAGGGAGGGCTGCAAAATGAGACACTGCCTGGGACACTCAAGGTGCTCCATGCATAGCCCGGTTCAAACCAGTTGCTGCGGCTGCCGGATGGTCTTGATGTTGCCCAAAAAAGCGCCATCCAAGAAAGCTCTTGAATCATTACATTGGCTCCCGATCAAAGAACGGGTGATCTTTAAAACCCTGCTGATTAGTCACCGCATTATGCAGGGGAAAGGGACCGAATATCTTCTTGACCTACTGACCCCTTATGTACCGGCGCGCCAATTGAGATCTACAGGGACACAGGGATGGTTATGGTCCCCAAGATCAGAAGAGCCCGGATGGGGGGCCGCTCTCTCCGGGTCCAGGCAGCTCAACACTGGAACAGACTCCCAACAAGAATGCGACTGGAGACCTCTGAACAAATGTTTCGGAAGCAATTGAAAACCCATCTCTTCCTTTCAGGTTAGAGGGGGAGGGAAACCGTTTCTGAGGCTTAGTGAGAGGGACCTGTCCACCCAACTGTTTACTAGCCGCACC